>NC_134404.1:274779084-275101563 GCF_038048845.1 Mixophyes fleayi | reverse complement strand
ACGCTGTGAGCCTGTTTGCTTGTGTGGACATAATTGCTTTGGTTGTGAAAATACTCTTCCAGTAGTGCACATTATTTAGCATGTCAGTAGGTGGATAGAGACATGTTGTATTATCAGGTAGCCTTTTTCTGCTCCTGGAACAGTGCAAATGTAAGAAAAAAGTTTTTTTTCAATCGTTTTAATTCCTATTTTTAAATAAGTGTAGTACGGAATACTTGGAGATGTGGCTTTTGTTTGCAATGAACCTCTGAGCATTTGCAAAGCACAAACAGTCTGGATTTTTCATACTGCTCAGTGGAGGTGTACATTCCTATTTTCAAAAGGGAGCTATTTGATGCTCAAGGCACAAATCAAAGGTCTTGGTGCATATAATCACACAACAAACCAATATGATTAAAAATTTAAAACAGATAGATCACACATGTGAAGGACACACAGCCCTTTCCACCTCTCGCTCCCCTGAGTTGTCTAATCACAATATCAGAATTCCCGCTCCTGTGTGGCTGCTCCGCTCCTATGGCACCACATGTCAGCTATTAGATACATTAGTGTTGCTTAGTTGAATAATGTTGTATTATGCCTCAGGTCTCGTCAGACTCTCCAGGTTAATACTTTTGGATTCAGCGCATTTCATATGGATACTGTTCGGGCTTTCCCAGTGAAAAGTGTGTTGCTGACAAAAACAGCACTTAATATCACTTACTTGACTAGTCCTGTTCATTAACTACTATGGGTGTTCCATCCAAATAACCACTGGCAACAATCTCCACATAGTAGAAATTGGACAGTGTCTACAGAGACAGCTGATTGAATGTCATAGCTTTCAATCAGATCAGCCAATAATGCTGCAGAGAGAGGCATAATTCATTTCAAACTGGTCTCATCGTCATGGCAGGGGTCACCATTAGGTGGTTAACTAGGGTGCCAAGGGTTTTAAGATACCCAAAACACTGAATGGGTGGCGTAATGTCCCCCGCAGCAAACCATATGGAGCGCTGGTCACTGACATGAAGGAGAAGCAGCTTCACATGTAAGTAGCTACTTACATGTGAAGCTGCTGAATGTCAGAGCCAAGTACCAGACTCCCAGTCAGACGATGTCCCCACCTCCCTCCTGCCAAGGTTTAGTTATTAAGAGTAGCCACTCAAAAAGTTTGTCTAATAAAAATCAATATACTGCTTACTACAACTTAATTGAATAACTACTAATAGTTGAAATAAGACTTATGCCTGAGATAGGTTTTGAATAAATAACCTTCCTTAGCAAACTATGTAACCTTGGAAATAAACTATGAACTGACAGGTAAGTTATTCACCACATATGACAGCAACAGGGTGCTTCTGAGTTTTAAACAGGAGTTTCTTAAGCATAAGTCATGTTTCAGGTATTAGGAGTTATTCCAGTAAGTACTGAGCATTTAATTAGGCAAAATCATTTTAAATAATGTAATCCTTTAATGAACAGCTAATCGTTTTAATGATTGAAGTGTAGTACTCATGTCATATTACATAGGGCAGGTCACCAAGCTACATAAGGCCCATAAGGGCATCAGTATGTAAAGTTGTCCATCTCATTTTTGTGGAGGGTAAGTGGTAAAGTGACACCAGACAGTGGACATGCAGCTTTAGGGTCCACTGGGAACAGAGTGTGGCTATGCACTTTCTGTGCAAGTGCCTGCTCTGACATTTAAAACATGCACAGTAAGCTGTACACATATAGCAACCTTAGTACTGTGATTGGTTACAGCTTTAATATTGTACTTAACTGAAGTTTACTATAACCTATAGCACAGGCAGGGCATGTAAAGTCATATTGTAAAGATTTATGGGGACTTAATTAGGTTATGTGGTGACATATGGAGTTTATGTGAGGACATACTCCCCAATTGGACGGTCCCAATCTCTAAAAAACTGGTGTAGCTTGACTCAGGGGCATGATCTTGGGCACACAATAATCAATTTTTTAAACAAAATAAAATATTTTCTAACTTTTCTGTTGCTGTGACTGAGCGGAACTTAAACCCAAATCTAGGCTTTCCATTCTATAACATATTAAATCAGTGACTAGCCACAGAGCTTGTTATTCGTGACAATTGGTGGCAGCGGTGGGATTATTTAATTTCTTAGAGTATTAAGTGCATGGTTTAAGCAATTAACCCTTGCATAAACTGATTGTAACCTTGTGAGGAATGCAATAGTTTTACATGGACAAAACTCAGGGCTTATTATTTTTTAAGACATACGTGCAAAACAGCCTTCTCTCTTTTTTTATGTTCTATCTTGTATCTTGCAGTGTAACTGAGGAGATAGCTGTGGCATATAAATGCATGGCAAAGGAGGTGCTGAGAGCACAGTGTGAGGAGAGAGGAATTCCCACCAGTAGCAAAAGCAAGGAGCAGTTGATTGAAACACTCTTGCAGAGAGATCAGTGCCAAGTCAGAGATTTGTCCCAGGAAGGGCACAGCCAGGTTTCGGAAGAGGATCTGACTGTGGATATTGCTCAAAACCATGAACTGTTATTTTATTATAATTCTAATAGTTCAAATGTGGACACTGATGGAAGTTTATTTGCAAACTGTCCTAAAACATTTGGGCCCAGCGGACATTGCAACCAAAATGCAGCTTATACAGCAGTTCCAGGAGAAGGAAGCTGCAGAGCGGCAGGCTCAGGAGAGGCGTGCTGTTTTGGAGGCAGCAGAGAGGCATGCGGCCATGAAGGTTGCGGAGTCCCAGGCAGAAAGAGCAGCTGCCAAGTGAGAGGCAGAGAGGAGATACCAGCTGGAGCTTGCCAATCTCCAATGCCAGCCAGAAGACAGAGAGGCTGGAATCAGTAGACCCTGTCCAGAGAATTTCCCTGTATTGGAAAAAGACAGGGATTTAGATTATTTTTTACGAGGATTTGAAAAGACTTACTGGCAGTATGGACTGCCCAAAGATCAGAGGGCACAGTATTTAACCTCTGGTTTGCGAGGGAAAGCATTAGAGGCCTTTGCAGATCTTCCACTTGAGATGGATGGAGATTATGAGGCCATCCAAGTGCCCTGTTGCAGTGTATTAATATCATCCTGGAGGCTCACAGACAGAAGTTCCGAGATTTAAAGATCACCACCTTTGCTGCTCTGAAATATTCAATGATCCAGGAGCAGTTCCTCACATTGTGCCCAGCTAATGTGAAAGAATGGGTAGTGGATTGAAACCCTGAATCATCTGCAGGAGCAGCTAGTCTGACAAGTATACAGTCATCCGGGCCCCTGCGGCTAAAAGAGGGACTTTTCCGTCAGGGCAGTCTGCCTGGAAAGGGGGGGCAGCCAGAAGGCTGAATGTCACCCCGCTCGACACCATCTGACACTGTTTCTTCCTCTACTAGGAGGGTGGGGGAAAAGCCGGTTTTGGGAGACACCCACTGATGTTTTGTGTGCAGCCAGGTGGGGCACATCAATACCTCCTTTCCAGAAAAGAAGAACACTTCACCCTCCTCTGGGGGGGGGGGGGGGGGGGGGTACCTTCCCTGCTATATTCTCCAGTTGTCCTGTGTGTTGCTAGACCCAAAGGGTGCAAGAATGACAACCTACAACCAGTCACTGTGGGTGACAAGGTAACTGTGGGGTGAGGAGACACGGGTGCTGATGTTACACTGATGCGTTCAGAACTGGTGGTGTCAGAGGACTTCATCCCAGAAAAATGTATTTATGTGCATGGGGTGGGTGGAATTCACCTTACTGTGCCTATTGCCAAGTTTTACCTTGATTTGGGTGCTGAAAAGGGCCTAAGAGGAGTACGGGTTTTGGCCAATATTCCTGCCAGTGTGTAACAGGGGACTGCTTTAGGTATAATGCTCTCTCAGTATGTCGCCACTGATGATGTTGTGGACTCAGCTGAGAGTACCAAAGTTTTTTCCCAGGTACAAGGAGGTGACAGGGAAAAAGTCTGTTCAGCTGCCCCTGACATGTGTAAACCAAGATGTGACAGGGAGAAAGATTGTTCTACTGTACCTGAAGGATGTAAGGATGTTATTGCCACCCATGTTACTGTGTTAGGATCGGCTGAGAGTACCAACGTTTCTTCACAGGTACCAGGAGGTGACAAGGAAAAGGTTTGCTCAGTTGCACTCGAACTGTGTAAACCAGGATGTGACAGGAAAAGGGTATATTCTATTGTACCTGAAGTCTGTAATGATTTTAGTGCCACATATGGAACAGTGTCAGAATCTGCTGAGAGTAACCACATTTTTCCCAGGCACCAGGATGTGACAGGGAAAGAGTATTTTCTATTATACCTGAAGTGAGAACTGATGATAATGACAAAAATAGTATTGCATTAGAATCTACACATGTGACAGATGACAAAGTTACTGCAAATATTGGGATTGATTCTGGTGTAGATAAGATGCTTGCTAGAAATGGGATAGCTGATAATGTGATCAATTCTGTTGGGTTAGATAACCATTCTTACCCAGGTAATGTGTTCAGAAGTGAGGATACAGTGTAAATGGGAGGGAGGGCAGAGTGAACCTGGGTGTTCCTCTGTGCCTAAACCAACAGTTTCCAGGGGTATTGAAAATGTGGAGGAGACACATAAACATGACCAATGGGAAGTAGCGAGTGACAGCAGCCCTTATATTGCTGCTGTGACCTGTAGTTTGAATGTTCACCACCCAGATCTCCATCTGAGTTCTGAACATTGACCTGAATTTTCTATAGAGACAAGGGGGTCAGTTGCAAGCTCACCTTCTCTTAGTCAGCTGTCCAACAGCTTAGAGGAGGTAGATGAGGTACCCAAACTCCCTGTTACTGCACTTTCCCATATAGACAATGAGGTCCACTATGTAGCCACTATAAATCATGCCAGTAAAATACATAGGGTTTTAATGGTAATCTGTCGAAGGCTCATTATGACAGGGATACGTGCCAGTCTGTAGTTTGCCCGATGAGGGTAAGAGGCACCTGGTAGGAATAGAACCCATTAAGAATGCAGAGGTTAGCCCACAGCTATTGAAGGACCAGAAGTCCCAGTCGATTGATGTATTTAGCCCCTTCTTGACCCTTCTCATTGGAGACCCAAGTGAGACCCAGCTAGCAGCTATCCCAGTGGAAGCAGGGCAAAATTAAATGAGATGAACTTGAGCACTGACTTGTCAGTCAATCCCAATACCATCTCTTAAAGGGGGAGGTGTAGTGATCATAGAAGAATTACAGTTATAAGGATTAACCTATAACATAACTGGGGGGAATAAGGCCTAATCATAACTGCAGTGTAACTATGATATATCAAATGAATCATTGATAACTTGAGCTACTAAAGTGTAAAGTCAGAGGGTCTGTTGGGTGTTTATTTGGTGGCTCTGCAGATCCCGGGGGTAAATGTATGAATCTCCGGATTCTTCATCTCCGGCGTGTTCAGCCTCTTCAGCGATTAAATTTAAAGCGGCACTGCATTGTAAAGGGAAACTTCCCTTTACAATGCAGCGCCGCTTTAAATTTAAGCGCTGAAGAGGCTGAACACGCCGGAGATGAAGAATCCGGAGATTCATACATTTACCCCCGGTGTTAGAAGATAGCTAAAACCACATGGGGTCAGCTTTATCCTGGCCTAGGATGGAGTTTTTGACAACTGAATAGACTTTTAGGAATCACTCAGCATGGTGTCTGGCACAAGGAGACCATGTGATGACTGGCTATATTTTATATAGACAAAAAATAATTAAGTTTTCAAATATACCAATTAAAATCAATAAAAGTAGTGATCAACCACATATTCCTTGATAGAATGATGAAGGGCACCTCATATGTCAAATTAAGAATTCTGCCACACAGAGAAGTTAAGGAAATGAGTATAAGCTCAACTGATACCCTGTACCTAGGCCTGTTTGATATCAATAGATGGGTAAATTCATAGGTGCTCTATTGATAATAAAATTGGGTCTGTGTGACACTCCACAGAAAAGTTAGGTCACATAGATAAATTGGGTATTAAATCAGGCAATACGCAAATTGTTGTTGCAAACAGTGTCACACAGCACAGCCCCTGGAGGCGGGGAAAGGTGTGAAAGTGTCTTTAAAAAGATGAGACCAGTTACATGAAATTGTCAGTCTTTTAAGAAATCAATCTTCATTGATAAACTGTCCATCTTCAAGCCAATTTCCCTTGGCTCAGAATATACCACTTATCTGTTATACTCTGAATCCCTTCATTTTAAACTGTTTTGCTTGTGTATGTTATGTCAGTTGTTATTTAATTGCTTTTTTTATTAATCTGTAAGCATTGTACTTTTTGAATATTAAATCTAAATAGTGATTTCCTTATTGCTCTAAATGAATTCACCGCCTCTTTAGAAAATATAGATTACTTAAACATGCTAAACCTTTCATTGCTGAGGTGTGAATTGTGAATACATTTGTATACCAACCCGAGTGTGTGCCTGCATGTACATTTGTGTCATAGAGCCTTGAGGGGTTAAGTGTTAACCTTTTGATTGCTGGTGTATGCCTTGTGTGGAAAAGGTAACCATAATATGCCCTATCCAGCAGGGAAAGGTACAGCCAGGGCTAAAGATCCTGCTGGTACCTGGAGAAAGGAGCACATACACAGGTGCACAACATGGGTGGTGGCAAACCTGAAGTGTGTGGGGGTGTGAAAGCGCTGTTGTGGGGGCGATTCAGTAGGTCTATAACGTGTGTGATAGGTAAAAAAGAGACTAAGTGCTGGAATTGTGTGTAGCCTCATACAGTATGCACTTCCAAGTTACAAGTGTGCATAGTGCGGTTTGTGACAGGTAAAGGTGGTCAGGACAGGTTTCCTGACAAAATAGAGGTGATATATTGTTTGACAGTGTGAATATAGGATAAGATATTAAATCAGGGAGTAGCCAGAGGGGGCTATTTGTGACACTAATGATATTTTTTTGAGACATGGCTACATTTTGCACTGTAGTCAGGGCACTTGCCAGCTATCACTAAAAAGACATCTATTTTTTTTCTTATGAACAGATTTTTTTAGACTCTTAAGGGCATATTCAATTAAGCGCGTCGTGCCTCCGGAACAGACCGTAAGGCACTCCCCGTTTCTGCAACATCGTGGATTTCCCTTCACAACCCTATGGGGTTGTTCACGGCTAGTTGAATATGCCCTTTAGGTTAAACACATTTGATAGCTTCTGCCATATGTATGCATTAATCATCAATAAAATAGAATGTCATATCAAATATAAGGGCTTTTAAAGAAGAATGCAACTTAAAAATATTCTTTTTAGTCTAACTATGCCCTCTACCAACAACTAATTTAAAGTGAGTCACTGACTTATCTATGACTAATGGGCCTTGAGTGAAAAATGTTCTCAGCCCTCTTCAGCTTGGATGTTTGATAGCACAAAGCAGCAAAATGGGTATAGACCTTATAACCTTATAACATTATGTATTATGAAAAGAAAAGCATATATTGGAATAAGATACTACAGGACATCATCATCACCATCACCATTTATTTATATAGCGCCACTAATTCCGCAGCGCTGTACAGAGAAATAAAGCAATATATAATTTATAATAATATATATGTTTTTAGCTGTAATGGTGGAGCCTGGCTGCAATCATATCACTTACACTAATGGTAATTACACACTTTAAAGAGGATATTTTATTGCGAGAAATTACTTCTAAGTAGCATTTTCCTTTACAGAAACAATAATCGTTTCCTTAATAACATCAGCACTGGCCACAATAAGACATCCAGGAATCCTAGATTGATTTTCCTCCATCTATGCTGATGAAAGTGGCTTTTAATCTAGGTCTAACATTGTGACAAGAAAAAATGAATTGACATCCTGCTTTCAAATAGCTGCAGAGAATATCTGTAGGCAAAATTACAGTATATTGCACTTGTTTGGGAGATGAAGAAGTGCAATCAGGTAAGTAGATCTAGATTGAGGGGGGAAATAGAATATAAAAATATGCTGCAATAGGGATGGGGTGCGATAAAACTATGCTGGTAATTCCGACACCTGTCATGCCTCCAAAAAAACCCTGAAAGAACAGAAAATCGACTTGAAAATAATTAGACTTACCTTGAAGACGACACTGGAGATCCCAGAAGACAGCAGCATAATGGCAGGAAGGCTTTCCAATTGGAGAACTGACCGCCTCTGCTGCCTGACATCATCGCGACGTGTGTCCAGCAAAATTTAAAGCGGCAATGTGGGGTCCCTTAAGGTTAAGTGGTTAAACACTTAACCAAACATTGCCGCTGTAAATTTAGCTTGACAGACGTCGCAATGGTACCACCACTGCAATAGTACCCTCCCCCCGCCCGAAAAAAAATCTAATTACGTTTCTCTCATGCTATGTGTGAATAGAGACATTCTGAAAAAGTTTAGGTGTGAATCTGGTTAATTTATGTGCACAAACATCATGTTACAGTGGAACAATGTGTTATATAAGTTGGCTCATTGTTATGAGATAGCTGAAATGGTATCAAAGAATATAAAATTTGTCAATGATCACTGGAGTTGCTTAATTAGTATTTGGCTTAATAACTAGTACTACGAGTGGCCAAATTCCCAAAAAATTTTCACAGTCATTGTTTAGGTGACACAGACAGACGTGAGGTGGTCCCTGTGGGTACAATACCAGAGACTGATAATATATCAGTGTAACATGCAGTGTTTAATGTCTGCTGTGCTAATGCAACAATGTGGGGTTCGATGTTCCGGCTTATTACAGCACAACAGACTGATAAAGGTCAATAAGCACAGTGGTATTCCCCTTTTGTGATCAATTGCCAGTTCTCTATTCCTTAATGCTCAACGTATCTTGTTGAACTTCTTAATAATAAATATCTAATGGTGTTAGTGAATATCCCTATATCAACACACTTTCAGTCCCAGTGTAAATGGCATTGCAACATCATTATACTATCTTCCTTCCCTTTTAGACTGTGATTGATCCCTTTTATTAGACTGCAGGGGCCTGCCTGTTAATATAAGGTGGGGTGATGGGACTATATTGTTAATGCTGAGGTGGTTTGGGGGCTAATAAATGAATGTGGGGTGGCTGAGTTTGGGTAGAAGGAGGGCTATTTTTTAAATGTGAATACTAATTATTTTTGTTAGTGCTGGTTGGGCTGAAATATGAATGTTATGAATTTAATATTTGCAGGTAGGGAGGTCTATTTATTAAATACATGTGCTACTGATTTAAATTTGGGGCTGTTTGGGGGAGGCAGACTTAGAGGTTCACTTATTGCTAGACTTTTCTTAATTCAAGTAGCAATCCTACTTTCCAAAGAGACAAGCAGCTACTGAGCGTTAGCCAACAACAGCAGCAGGTAGTGAAAGCTGTAACAATAGGTAGGAGAGAGAATGACAGTTTCTACCAACTCTCCCGATTCTGTTGTGGTGGTACCAATTTGACTGTCCCGCTCAATCAGGACTTTGCCCCCATGGGACAGTTGGGAGGTATGAAGTGCTGGCAATGCTTGGTCAGGAAGTACAGCCAGCAATGGTTCAGCAGCATTCTACTTATATTCATTAAAAGGCCATAATTTGAAGAAATTCAGAAATCAGGATAACAGCCAAACATTCTAAACATGGCAGTGACTCTTTTTTCTATAAAGACTTGTATACTAATATACGAATATCATACTTTGATGCACAATTTACACTGCAGCAGGGCAATCAGTGAGATACCTGCTTTCATTGTATAACTTGTACTAGACAGATAAAATCTAATTGCTGATTTATTTCTGTGGTTCAGCGTAAATGTTAAATGCAATTTTAGTAAATGAGCCTTATTTGCTGCATAAATGGTATAAAGTTACTGGTGTTGCAATACACTAAACCAAGCCCAATGAAAGCAGACCCTTCGCTCAGTAGCAAGAACTTCAAGTCCTGGCCATTCTGTTGAGGCTTTATAAAGAGGCTATAAGACATGAATGTATTGTGTTCATATTTTATGCTAATCCAAGTGTACATCTGAATTGATAACAGGTTTTGACAATCTCTTTACCAATGTTAGCTTAGACTATAAGATAAGGAGTTTAAAACAGTCCATGGAAATTCGTAGATTTCTAGATTCCTAATACTGGCTGAAAGCCTTCTGCAATGTATATTATGATTCTGCTTGTCAGGACACGCTCTTTCCTCTGGCTTTATTAAAATGACGTGGAAACATTCCAGAATGTTAACTGCAGAACATAACTGAAGAAAGACATTGAGAAAATCCTCAGTACTAGGACACAGCAGTATAAACTTTGCTTCTTCAGCATTCTACAGGCCAGTACTACACTAATGATAATAATATCTGTCTGCCAAAAGCAGCAAGTGCTCACATAATGACTTCATTTATATGAAGGGGACAGAACGGGATGCCACTGACTATTTCATCTCTCAGTGTAATGTAGAAGGCTTTATAGACAGTATCTATCTCATTCATATGGCATTTC
Source organism: Mixophyes fleayi (assembly GCF_038048845.1). NCBI lineage: Eukaryota > Metazoa > Chordata > Amphibia > Anura > Limnodynastidae > Mixophyes > Mixophyes fleayi. The sequence goes on along the minus strand of NC_134404.1, from coordinate 275,091,130 downwards.
ACAAAATGCTATGGCCTCAGGATGATCTCAGAGACAAACTAATTTTAACTTTCTTTTTTCTTCCTTCTCTAGTCTCAATTATTCATTATGTAAAATTATTCCACTGCACTTAGTTACAATGCAATAATACTCCCAAATGAGGAGACTTTATAATTTATGCTCTCTCAGTTTAACATCATTTTGGGTGGAAAGACTCTACTTAGGCTGCAGTTGACTTGTTACGTTAGGACTGTACTGAATGTGTTCTTGTGTAAGAAATGTGCAATTAGAGTTCTGTTTTATAACACTGTAACGCCTCAGTCTCATTGCTGAAAAACAAAAACACTTCAGTGCCATGGCCTTTAGTCATAAATGACTAAAGAGAACAGAACTAACTTATGAAGCTCATTATATGAACAATGAGCAGCACAATATGCTTTGGTTATGTACCCATTGCATTTAGATGGTCTCTGCTCTCCTTAGATCCTCTGCAAAATAAAATACACTTAGTTTTGGGGGAGAGGTGCACAGTGCGAACGTATAAATCTCACATCAAAAGTCCATCCTCATACCATTTTAGAACCAACCCTTTTCAGTCAATACATCTCATTTATGTGGAGTATTGTAGCACAGTGGTTAGCATCGCTGTCTTAAAATGGTGGGGTCATGGGTTCGATTTCAACCAGACCCTAACTGTGTGGAGTTTGTATGTTCTCCCCTTTGTTCTCCCCCGTTTGCCTGGCTTTCCACCATGTGCTCCAGTTTCCTTTGAAAAAACATACTTGTAGGTTAATTGCCTTCTGACAACATGTACTCTAGTTTGTCTGTGTGGTAGGGAAATTATTATGTGCGCTCCAATGAGGCAGGGACTGATGTGAATGTTTACATGTTCTCAGTACAGCACTGCGTAACATGATTAGTGCTATATAAATAATAGTAATTTATGACTTAAATGAATCATGAAAGTAAATGTACATTGCGGCTGCCTTTAGTACATTGTGTTTTTTTTTTACATTGGGCAAAATGCACCTACATATCTCATCCTAAGGATATATTTATGGTGCCAAATGTGTCCCAATAAAAGTATAGAATGACAACCAATCTCTGCCCAATCAGAGCTGGTGCAAAGTGCTTTTGCCATTCTGCAAGTCTATGTGCCTTCTATGTGCCCTCCATTGCCCTTATCGCCTTTCAATAATTCCACTCCACAAGATAAAATTTGGCTTTATGCACTGAGCCGTACATCCACTGTTTTGCCCTTAGTGGAAGACCTACGGTATGCTCCTTCGGTGTTTACATGGGTTTCCTCGGAGTTCCTTGAATTTCACCCACTGTGCAAAAATATACTGGCCAGTTAATCAGCTTCTCACTAAATTTTCCATATTTGTGCATGTGTGTGAGCTTGCAGTAGGGAAAATTGTAAGTTCCTTTGGGGGGAAGTGACTGATTTGAATGAATACATATTCTATGTTTGCACAGTACTGCACATATGTTTCATCGTATATATAAAGAATAATAACAGTAATGTAACACAATAAAGTACCAACGTGCTACTATTTAGAGCAACCATGTCACCATATAGCTTCATTAATGGCACCATGTATCCCCATCACTGCATCATATAGCCCATAATCTCATGCCACCACATAGCTACATTGTGCCACCATATACAGTTACACTACTGGTGAGAATCCAGTGCAACAGAGTATATAGAAATCACAGGGATGCAGTCAGGGCCGGATTAACCATAGGGCTAACTGGGCTACAGCCCAGGGGTCTATGGCATCCAGGGGGGCCCTTGAAAGTGCTCAGCAGCAGTATTGATCGGTCGGGGGCGGGGGCGCCCCCCGGCACGATCAGTGCTGCTGAGCACTTTCACAGCGGTCCTTCTCCGGCGCGCTGTATTCTCCTTACTGAGGAGATCTCGTGAGTCTCACTCTCACGAGACATGGGAGGGGGCCCTCATGGGGGAATGGAGGAGGGGGGGCCCTCACGGGGGAATGGAGGCCCCCTTAGCCCAGGGGCCTCCATTCCCTTAATCCGGCCAGTGACTGTCAGCACTGCAGGAAGGCTCATGAGTGGTGAAAGTAGGTAGGGATTGTGGCTGCACAATCTCAGAAGTGTGGGGTATCAGTTGGTGATCATCAAGTAAATAGAATGTGACCCTTTGGACAACCTTAACATGCGGTATGCAAAAGCAAAAAATCATATATTTGTGCAAGTCACATAATATGCCATATGCCACAGAACACAGCCACGTTCATTTCAACTTTGAGCACAAAGGACACTTACTACAGCCTACAGCCTATGATTTCAGGGAGGGAGCATTTGCCTGTAGTCAATGTACAGTAAGGGCGTGCCGATATCAAGCACTCACTCACAACAATGTCCGATTTTACCTCTGGGCATCTCTCATGTCATTGTCTTTCAGCCGTATCTCTTGCTCCAGCTATAGGTCGAGTCTAAGTACTGATTACTAGTGATGATAGCTGTGTATGCATGCTATTACATGTGTTTGCTATTGGGAGCAACTGTAAAAATGTATTTAATATACAGTAGACTGATAACATACTAACAAATGAATTTCATGGAAAAAAATTATATTTTAAAAAAACACTTTTTAATGCCAATATTATTAACAGGTCACATAAGGTGAATTGCTTTTTTTTCCTGTGCATTCTTTTGTGATTTTATATTCCACATATGTATTTTAATATATAGCCGACCTACACCACACATATCTTCTCATCCGCTTCTTGTTAAATTCGGGTGTATGTATACCCGATTTATGTGCATTTTAAAACAAACACACACTGTGCTCAGTAGTTGTGCCTTAATAAATCGGTCCCTAAATATTTAAAGTACGTACAGTACTTAACTTGCTGTGCCACAGGTGAATATTTAGTATGTATTCTTTGGTAAAAAAAACCATCATAATCTTTACAAAAAAAATAAATATTGAGTGTGTACAAATGATGTTTACATATGATATGATGCACACCACACCACGTACAAAGCCAGTATAACAGCCCCATGCACATCATATACATCATTATGCCAACATATTGACCCCTATGACCAACATATGGTACCAGTGGATTGTGCCACAGCCCGATGCCCATGCCAGAATAGTAGTTTTTCAATACCACATTCACTACATTTATACAAACAATTTGTACAGTTCGGCTTTCAGTACATTCTGGGATCAGCCTGTTAGTGCTAGTAGTTAAGACCCATTTGTTCTTGCTGTTTTTTCATAGAAGAATTTAAAAATCATGTCCTACAACTTGTCATGATTATAACCTAATCAGGATAATTAGGACAATAATATATTCTTGCGATCATTATCAATCCTAAAATGTGAAGTTGCTATGGATAATATTGTTTACAGCTGTTCGCTGGGTTTATGCAAACAAGGGGCTAATGTATTTTGTTGTATGCTTCAGAGGCCTGCTTTATTTTACCAGGTTTTAATTGTTCATTCTGAAATGCTTAGTGTCACAGACAAACAATCAACTATTGTTTATTATCCAATCCACAGATCCTAAAACCTGGAAATTACTTTGGCTAGTAAGGACCACAGTTGGGGTGACTTCAAGTTTATTGTACATTCCTCATCCGAAACATAATACATCCAAGCAATACTCTCCATAAACCATGTTAGAGAAGACGTCTGCATAAATTTATAACCAAACCAACCACATGGAATATATGTCACATGGAACCACTAGACACTATTCACAGAAATCGGACACAGGTATGCCGAACCATTTAGTTGTTTATTAGCAGTTGTCAGGATGGTAAAACAGCTCCAATGCTGGTACAGCAATCTTATCCAGTAACAGTACACGAAAATCCCCACCAACCTACATCTGGCTAGACATTACTTCCCTGTCTGCTCACCGGCCACTTACTGCCATCGGTGGTCCCACCCACACATACAGACAGTGTCTTTATCCTCCATCCCATATATATGGTTTGATTTCTTTGCATGTGTGGATTGCAAGGGTTGTTGCTGACATTTGGTGTAAATTTCATTACAATAGCCATATTAAATATGTATTCACCGAGAAAAATGTTAATGTGTGCAATACTTAATTCACCCAATGTATATATATATTTTATGTGGACAAAAGTCTGATTTTTGTGTGTATATATATATATATATATATATATATATATATATACACACACATATACACACACACACAAATCATACCATGTTTAGTGAAATGAATGCATATCTTGCTGTATTTCAGAGGAAATTATGAGATATTTTTAGTTAACTGCTACAACAAAGTAGTAATTAAATGGCTGTAAAACAGATTATCATAACAACACACCTCTGGTCGTGATGTCTCGTACGAGCAGGGTTTGGGCTGCATAAAACATGGTTTAAAAAAGTGCATATCTTAATATAGAAAATTGCAGTTTGAGAAAGAGGGTCGGCAGTCTACTGCTGAGAATTGTTCAAACCCTCTACCCTCTCCCCAGGTGGCAGATTGCATGAAAAGTATGTGAATGTAGTTTTTACATTTTTGTGTTTTATTTTAAGTAGCCCATTTTGCTTTTATATTTCTATATGTTAATTTGTTATCACCAATAAGTATTGTGACTTTTTACTATATAAATAAGTATAGTTCTAATAAATCACATTCAATAATTTTCTGTCATTGTGTTCTTAAAGGGTTGATGTGACAAATTTGCTTAGTTTTTATAACATTATATGTAAGCAGGGAATTGGATTAGAATAAGTTAGGTTATGATTCCATTTTGGGATCAGTCAAGAAGTAACTGAAGTCCCTTTAGCCTTTCCCCAGATGGGTGAAACGTGGTGAAAGTTTTCACCAGGTACCCCCTCAAGGAGGTTTCGTCTTTGCTGCTTACACCATGAAGTCCAAATGGGTACTAGGTGAGACTGACAGGAGAACTGTTTAATCGACCAGGAGAGACCATAATTAGAAGGCCAGAATACAAGAATAACTTGAAGTGTAATGGATACAGTATACCAGAATTAGCTGAGAAGCATACAGCACTGGATATCAGGATCTGATGAATAGGAAAGGATACAGGATATCAGAATACCAGGATTAGCTGAGAAGCATGTAGCGCTGGACACCAGGATCTGCTGAGTAAGAACGGATACAGAATACAATGATTCGCAAAAAATACACAGAATAATGGGAACCAAGCTCTCCAGCAGCTAGCAGGCAAATTAGACATGAAGATCTGGCACCCTAGTGCCTTAAATAGTCTGGAGAAAGATGGGGTAAAAGTAATCAGCCTATGGCTGAACAAGAAAATGATAAAAGACGGGAGTGCGCATGTGCACAACTGTAATCCCAGATGGTCGCTGCCATCGGAAGACAAATGTTGCCTCCAATGGGTTCTCCGCTCAGAAGGAGCCCGGTGGAGGAGCCCAGCACCGTCCCAGGTAGGGTGATACATTTGTACCATTCCTGTTCTCTGTTGCAGGTAGAAGGGACACATTTTCTTGTTAGACATTTGTTTAGTGGGGAGAAGGAGATGGTGATAGAGCAGAAGGAAACACTAAGGACAACTCATTGCTGACAGCTGGTTTAAAAAAAAAAACTTATTGAAGGTTTTACAAAGCAGAAGTGCCCTGCAAGCTCTCTGGTGAAGCCCAGCTTGGTTTCCATCTGGGCCCTGTAATTTCCTCTAATTTCCTCTAGAGATGCCTGTGATGCTGCCCGATCCTGTATGATTGGCATAGGGATGGGATCACTAGGAACTTGTTGGTCCTTGAATTATTCCCGATTGTGGTGGCAATTGAATTGTGGGCACCCGTTTTGCGGGGTAGGCACATAGTTTTTTGGTGCGACAATTTGGGGGTGGTCCAGTCCATCAACAAGCAGAGTGCCTCGGCCCAACAGGCAATATTGCTCTTGCGGCACCTAGTTTTGCGTTGTTTGCAGAATGACATTTCATTCAGGGCTAGGCATGTTCCGGGGGTGCAGAATAGCCTAGCAGATGCGTTGTCTCGATTCCACTGGGACAGGTTTCGCAGCCTTGCTCCTCACGCAGACTGTGTTGGTACCCCGTGTCCCCCTTGTGTTTGGCAGATCATCAAGCCGGCATAAGAGGTCTCGCGGAACAAGCGGTAGCTCCCTCCACCATGAGATCCTATCAGGCGTCATGGAGACGGTGGTCGCTTTTCAGCAGGCAGAAAGAGCAATCCGAGGCAGGTCAGAGAGATGCTATGCTAGCCTTTATGTGGGACAGATATTCCGAAGGGGATTCAAAGACCTCTATGGCATCTACCCTGGCCGGGATATCATTTATGGCCAAGCTGCAGGGTTACCCGGACGTTACCAAAATTTTTTTAATTAATAAGGCCTTGAAGGGTTGGGGGAGAGTCCGTCCTTCTCATAGCGATGCTCGTTTACCAATTACCCTTAACATCCTGGAAGATTTGATATTGAAAGTGGGTTTGGTTACCTCAGACGACTACGAGAAGCTTTTATTTAGTTTGGCTTTTTCCATGGGCTTCTTTGGGGCTTTTCGCATTTCGGAGCTGGTAGCCAGGTCCAGAGGGCATCAAGAGTCCGGTTTGAGAGCAGAACATGTCAGTCTGGGCGAAGGGACCTTAGCCTGCAAAATAGTTAGATCTAAGACTGATCAGAGCGGCAAGGGCTCGTGGGTGCAGTTAGCCCCTCAACAGCTTCATCATATCTGTCCGTTTAGGCTGGCGTCACAGTTTATGAGTAGGAGACCCCAGGCCAATTTGTTTCTGTGTCACAGTAATATCATTCCTCTGACTAAATATCAATTTGCGGCCATTTTAAAGCGGACCTTACAGTCCCTTAATTTAAACAGTACCCTATACGGGACACACTCATTTAGGATCGGGGCAGCTACATCTGCCGCCTTGGCGGGATCTTCTAACGAAGCTATAAAAGCTCTGGGCCGATGGAAGTCCACGACTTACAAGTCTTATGTGAGAATTGACAAAGTTATCGATTGAATGTTGTGATGTTTAATCAATTTGTTTTGATTTCGCAGTTTTTCTTTTCACACTTTCTTTCTCGCCTGAGCCTTCAAACCATCCCATCCCACTTCCCTTACCCACCCCATCTTCCCCTTCACTTGGTGGGCTACCCTGGGCTTTTCCGCTCGCCTCTTTAACGCGGGGACGCGAAGGGATTTTCACCCGGGTTTCCCTGGGCGTAAGTCCAGATTAGTGGTGTGCAGCCGGGGTTTTTCCGGGTGTTGTTTACCTTCGCCTGGGTGGTCTGCTCCCTGTTTGTATCTACCTTCCCTTACCCCCCTTCGTGTTACGTTTTTTCTGTTACAAGCACGTATCCTTCTCATACCTGTATACCAAGCCTGTCTGTCTTCCCAATTTAATGATATCATGCTAACATTGGTTCTCTGATTTCAGGTGATGGTGTTAGAACTAAGATGGTGTGGATCATCGGTCATTCGTTTGTTTTTTGGGCCGCTGGCCACCCCAGGTCTAAAAGTATCCCGCATAGTTGCGGCACGGTGATTAGATGGTGGGGCAAAAGAGGTTTAGGCTGGCAGGACCTTATTCCGTGGTTGGTTAGGCTCATAAAACAACAAGGCCCACCGGACGTTCTGGTTGTACACGCGGGAGGTAATGATTTAGGAAAAGGTAAATCATTAGATCTCATCATTAAGATCAGAGAGGACCTGCGTCAAATACACGAGGCGTGGCCAGACATCATTATTGGTTGGTCGGCACTTATTCCCCGATTAGTATGGAGGACAGCCATTCCTATAAAAAAGATGACGGTTATGGTTAGGAAGCTAAATAGCGCCATCCGTAAAATAGTACGATCCATGGGGGGTATAGTCATAGACCACCCGGGGTTAGGGGTAGAGGCACCACATATTTTAAGACGGGACGGCGTTCGCCTTAATGAAGAGGGTATGGGTTTCTTTATAGACAGGATTTACGGGGGTGTGGAGGTGTGTTTCGGTTAGTTGGTGGCGGGCTGCGGCGTCTGTAGGGTGCAGCGGGGTAGGAAGGCACTGCGTTCAGCGGCTGATTAGTGGGCGCACAGGTAGTTGGTCGTAGGTCACTGCCCCCTTTGAAGTAACAGTAACTCCTTTTGGTCCTTCGGTGAGGAGGGTCCCTGTCCGGCTCGGTGAGGGAGGGCAGCGTGAGTTGTAAGGGGCAGTCACTCTGACGCCAACTCAGCGCTATGTATGTAGGGATTTGTTCCCCCCGTGTTTTTGCGGACTTACGGCGGTTTGCGCCAGTCCACTAAGTAATCGTGTGTGATCAGCTCGTGAGCTGTTCCGCAGTGCTCTTTCTCCGCCACCATAGGTTAGTTAATATAAAATCCTTTAATAAAATTCCTGGCAATTTTAATAACTTATACAGGTCTCCGTGTCTTTATTTGCATGCAATGGTTTAAAGTTTAAGGTTGATGTGAAGTTTGTGGTAACATACACGGTGAGCCCTTTATGACAAGTGAGGCTATTAGGACGAACGCACTTAAAGGGCGACAGGGTTTGTAACAAGCTGAATGGTGACCTGGTGTGTTTTAACATGGGGTGGGGACCGACCAATGGGGGCTCATGTGGGAGGGACCTTGATAGAATATAGCAGGATGTACTTCCTGCTTTAATTCACTTGCAGCACGAGATCCCACCCACCCATCCCTCAAGTTAGTCAGGGTTTTTTCATAAGGTGGGGGTAGGAAGGCACTGCGTTCAGCGGCTGATTAGTGGGCGCACAGGTAGTTGGTCGTAGGTCACTGCCCCCTTTGAAGTAACAGTAACTCCTTTTGGTCCTTCGGTGAGGAGGGTCCCTGTCCGGCTCGGTGAGGGAGGGCAGCGTGAGTTGTAAGGGGCAGTCACTCTGACGCCAACTCAGCGCTATGTATGTAGGGATTTGTTCCCCCCGTGTTTTTGCGGACTTACGGCGGTTTGCGCCAGTCCACTAAGTAATCGTGTGTGATCAGCTCGTGAGCTGTTCCGCAGTGCTCTTTCTCCGCCACCATAGGTTAGTTAATATAAAATCCTTTAATAAAATTCCTGGCAATTTTAATAACTTATACAGGTCTCCGTGTCTTTATTTGCATGCAATGGTTTAAAGTTTAAGGTTGATGTGAAGTTTGTGGTAACATACACGGTGAGCCCTTTATAAGCGTGCACATTGACAGTCTATCCAGGCTCATCTGTGCAAAGCAATTTGCGGTGTGCTTCCAGTGCGCTTCATAGATTAGATCCACAGCATTTTCACATTCATATTCTGAACATAAAACAAGTAAGCAAAGATTAATGTAAATGAGATTACTGTAGCTTTAAAACAGCTTTTTCATTATCTATGGTTAGGGCACATGACCCAGACATCAGCAAGCTGCTCTCACATATACAATAGAATTACATGGGTTGTGAATAGCCATATTCAGTAATGGTATCTAGAGCCGATTCATGTGACTCAGATACAGCAATGTACAAATTAGAAGAAAGTGATCTAGAGATAACTGCAACTTATTATTCCAGTTCTAAAATGTTAAATTTTTTACAGAACAGTTCTGTTTTTCTGACACTCAACATCTTGTAATTACAGTGCTCAATTTCCAGAAATTTAACCACCTCGTTTAACAGGATTAGTAGTGGTAACTACAACAATTTCATTGCATTTTTAATACAAAAGCAATAATATAATATTGGGTTTCACACCCTGGCACAACAAGGAGACAGCTTTACAAACCAAAATAATCTTTATTATTAATAGAAACAAACTAGTTTTGACCACAGGTGGTGATTGCTCAGATTTAAGGGTTCCTACCAGATGGAAACAAGAATGGACATGATGTATAATGAATGCAGTCCCGGGAAACTAGCACAGTCTTTGTTCCATTTGGTGTCTCAGATGGTATTAGAGAAACTCCCATTGTTCCAGAAACATGAGCCCCCCTGGCCAACACATTTAAACCTTAGTGCAGTGGTTCCCAAACTTTTGCAGTTCGCGGCACCCTTAGAGTCTCCAAATTTTTTCAAGGCACCCCTCCAAAATAATTATTGAGCAGTCCTGTTTTAGAAGTAGTTGGGTCAAAAAAATGTAATACGTATTTATGTCAGGACAGAAATACTTATTTAGTTGTATGCAAAAATGCCCCTTCTGCATCCAGACACTCTGCCCTCAGGCACTCTGCCCCCTCTGCATCCAGACACACTGCCCCCTCTTCATTCAGACACACTGCCCTCTCTCACACTGCCCCCTCTGCCCTCTGTCACGCTGTCCCCCCTCCTCTGCTCTCTGTCACGCTGTCCCCCCATCTCTGCCCTCTCTCACAATGTCCCACTCCTGTGCCCTCTCTCACGATGTCCCCCCTCCTCTGCCCTCTCTCACAATGTCCCCCCTCCTCTGCCCTCTCTCACGATGTCCCCCCCTCCTCTGCCCTCTCTCCCGATGTCCCCCCCTCCTCTGCACTGTCACGCTGTCCCCCCCTCCTCTGCACTGTCACGCTGTCCCACCCTCCTCTGCACTGTCATGCTGTCCCCTCCTATGCCCTCTCTCACGCTGTTCCCTCCTCTGCCCTCTGTCCCCCCCTTTGCCCTCTGTCACGCTGTCCCCTCCTCTGCTCTCTGTCACGCTGTCCCCTCCTCTGCCCTCTGTCACGCTGTCCCCCCTCTGCCCTCTGTCACGCTGTCCCCCCATCTCTGCCCTCTCTCACAATGTCCCACTCCTGTGCCCTCTCTCACGATGTCCCCCCTCCTCTGCCTTCTCTCACGATGTCCCCCCTCCTCTGCCCTCTCTCACAATGTCCCCCCTCCTCTGCCCTCTCTCATGATGTCCCCCCCTCCTCTGCACTCTCTCCCGATGTCCCCCCCTCCTCTGCACTGTCACGCTGTCCCCCTCCTCTGCACTGTCACGCTGTCCCCTCCACTGCCCTCTCTCACGCTTTCCCCCTCCTCTGCTCCTCTCACACTGTGTCCCCCTCCACTGCCCTCTCTCACACTGTGTCCCCCTCCACTGCCCTCTCTCACGCTATGTCCCCCTCCACTGTCCCTCTCACGCTGTGTCCCCCTCCACTGCCCCTCTCACGCTGTGTCCCCCTCCACTGCCCCTCTAATGCTGTATCCCCCTCCACTGCCCCTCTCATGATGTCCCCCTCTACTGCCCTTCTCACGATGTGTCCCCCTCCACTGCCCCTCTCACGATGTCCCCATCCTCTGTCCCGCTGTCCCCCTCCTCTACCCCGCTGTCTGCCCCGCTGTCACACTCCTCTGCCCCGCTGTCTGCCCCGCTGTCACACTCCTCTGCCCCGCTGTCACCCTCCTCTGCCCCGCTGTCTGCCCCGCTGACACACTCCTCTGCCCCGCTGTCACACTCCCTCTCACTCCTCTGCCGCGGGCCAGCCATAGAAAAAAAACAAAGAGCACATAAACTTACCAATCCGTGCAGCGCCGGGACCCAGCAGACTCCTCTCTCCCGCAGCTGTAACTGAATATCGACGTCAGTGGCGGCTGCGGGAGAGAGGAGTCTGCTGGCTCCCGGCGCCCGACGGATTGGTAAGTTTATGTGCTCTTTGTTTTTTTCTATGGCTGGCTCGCGGCACCCCAGTGACAGCGCCGCGGCACCCCTGGAAGCCGCGGCGCACACTTTGGGAACCGCCGCCTTAGTGTATAGGTGTCACTCACCAGACTGTGAGTGCCGCTTCTCGTGTTTTTAGGAACCGTGGCCGTCCACCATCCTGAGGGTCTGCGCATGTGCAGCCCTTTCAAACCTTCAGTACCTGTTGCTTTTAGTTAATTGGCTGATCAGGCAACACTCCCTATTTAAAGCACCTGTGGTCTATACCTCGTTGCCTGATCTTGGAGTCTCATTCCCCATGAGCCTCTGAAGGTGTTCCTGTGTTTCTTTGTGTATTCAGCCCCTGCTGATTCCTGTTGTTCGTTTGTGGTTTCCAGACCACTTCAACTCTCCTGTGTTCATCGTGACTGCACCAGCTGATTCCTATCCGCTGCCTCCGTGCTTCTACAGTATCCTGCTCACTTCAACTCTCCTGTGTTCATCGTGACTGCACCAGCTGATTCCTATCCGCTGCCTCCGTGCTTCTACAGTATCCTGTTCACTTCAACTCTCCGGTGTTCATCGTGACTGCACCAGCTGATTCCTATCCGCTGCCTCCGTGCTTCTACAGTATCCTGTTCACTTCAACTCTCCGGTGTTCATCGTGACTGCACCAGCTGATTCCTATCCGCTGCCTCCGTGCTTCTACAGAGTCCTGCTCACCTCAACTCTCCAGTGTTCATCATGTCTGCAGCCAGCTGATTCCTATCCGCTGTCTCCGTGCTTCTACAGTGTTCCTGTTCATTTCAACTCGCCTGTCTTCATCGGGTCAGCGCTCCGCTGCTTTCATCTCAGCTACTGGTTATCAGACCGCCTCAACTCTCCCGTGTTCTCCAGGTGTCCAGTTCCATATACTACTGCTTCCTGAGTTTTGCTTTGTTCTTGCTGGTCTACCTACCATGCGCTGCACCAACTTGGTTATCGCTTCCATCTTCCAGTGGTCTCTCCTCCTGCCGGCCTTCAGCCGCTCAGGTATCCCTGCACGTCTCTCTGACAGCCTGCTCTCCTGAACCGCGGTATGCATACTTCTCATTGACTGTGCTTGTGTATTGCATATATAGCTGGACTGAGTTTGTTCTCCTCCGGAGTTCCTATCCACTGAGACTATTGCTATCATTTGACTGTGTTTCCGATTTGCCTGGATAGTTATTGTGACTCTGTATATTTGTGCAGTGCTGCTCAGTTATTATTATATTGTGCATATCATCGTGGGATCCAGTTCTGTGTGCCCGTGTATACTCTGCATTGCATTCATCTCCCCGTGCTCCTCCTCACATATATATTGCAGTGGTACAACTTGCTAGATGCAGACCACTGTCTCCTGTTCCCTGTGACACCAGTTTCAAGTATCCTCTCACATAGCAGTGGTACAACTTGCTAACACAGACCACTGACTCCCCTGATACCTTCACCTGGATTCCATTCCTTCACCTAGACAGCGGTACAACTTGCTATACGCAGACCGCTGACTCTCACCACCTCCTCGTTACTCCTGGACATTCTTCCTCACTATAGCAGTGGTACAACTTGCTATCCGCAGACCACTGTCTACCCTCACGTTTCCTTGTCCATCTAGTTCCTCGTGTACAGTTATCTACCTATTACCAGTGCTGCTAGTCATAGACTTTTTTCGAGCATTCTCTTACCATCTGCTGTCTCCTGTTCCGTGGTCATCCCGCTACCAGAGTACCATATTACCAACTATACTGCTCTGGTAAGTCCATCATCTGGTGATACCTGGGTAAAGACTCCTAGTGCCCATGACAGTAAGATCAGGCCATGACAGACCCAGATTCGGAACCTACAGCTATTGAGATGCTGCGGTATCTGGTTACCCGTATGGAACAACAAGATGTTCGTCAACAACAGTTGCTGCAATGTTATCAGACTTTAGTCGCCCAAGTAACTTCTGTGCAAAATGTAGCAACCACCGTTGATCCTCCCGTGTCGTCTTCTTCTTCCCCTTTGCCATCCCAGGTGTCTACTGCTTCCACGCTACACCTGCCTACTCCTTCAAAATATGATGGAGACCCCAAAACCTGTAGGGGCTTTCTTACCCAATGCTCCGTCCATTTTGAGCTCCAACCTCAAAATTTCTCTACTCATCGTTCCAGAGTGGCCTATCTCATTTCCTTGTTTTCCGGACAAGCTCTCGCATGGGCTTCCCCTCTGTGGGAGAGAAATGACCCATTATTACAGGATAGTGCCAAATTTATTTCCACGTTCTGAAGTGTATTTGATGAACCAGGTCGTGTTATTTCCGCTGCATCCCGCATCCTCCGTCTACGCCAAGGATCTCGCACCGTAGCTCAGTCTGTCATTCAATTTCGGATACTAGCCTCTGAACTTCAGTGGAACGCTGAGGCACTGATCGCCGCCTTCTGGCAGGGGCTTTCCGATAAAATTAATAACGCACTGACCTCACAAGAAGTACCCTCCTCTTTGGATGATTTGATTTCCCTTTGCCTTCGTGTAGACATGAGGTTTCGTGAGAATGATTCCGAAAGAGTAACTTCCTTCAAAGCGCCTCTTCGCTCGGTACCTTTAAGTTCATCAAGCTCCATCTCCAGTAGTACCTATGGAGATAGGTCGCTCCAAATTAACTTCAGAGGAGAGAGAACGAAGAGTGATAAATAGACTCTGTATCTATTGCGCTGACTCTACTCACATGCTGAACTCATGTCCCAGGAAATGCCGGGCTCTAACCAATACTGGAGAGATAAGGTTAGGGTTCCTGGAGTCCTCTTCTTGTTCTTCGAAATTAAAAGTTTGTGCTTTTGATGTTACAGTTTCCTTTGCTACCAAATCCTTTAAGTCCCAAGCACTTATTGACTCTGGAGCTGCGGGAAACTTTATTTCTAAATCCCTCGTAAATCAATGGTCCCTACCAGTGATTACCTTGAAGACACCTATTACTGTGACTGCTATTGATGGATCACGCATTATCAATGGTCTCATCACCCAGAGTACGTCTCCAGTAACCCTTCAGATTGGTGTTTTACACCAAGAAGAAATTTCATTTTTTTATTCTTCCTGTTACTACCAGTCCTATCATACTAGGCCTTTCATGGCTTCAACTTCATTCCCCTCAGATCAACTGGAACACTCCTCAAGTCACATCCTGGGGGTCTGAATGTCATCATCGTTGTCTCTCTCAAGTTGTTCCACTCCAAATACAACAGTCGTCTATTCCACCAGGTCTTCCTCCACAGGATCCTTCATCTACGGATCTGTGCGATAAGGTTCTGTCAGAACGCCTTCCTCCTCATCAGGCGTTCGTGACGTCCTCGGACGTTGAAGAGGGTTATCATGTGTCATCTTCTAAAACTCCATTCATTGTGGTTTACGGTCACCATCCGTCTTTTCCGGAATTTCCTATCCTCCCTCCCACCCAAGCTCCTGCTGTAAAGACTGTTTGCCAAACCTTCAAAAATATTTGGTCTCAGGTCAAAACCTGTTTAAAGAAGACATCTGCCAGATATAAGTCTTTTGCAGATAAAAGGAGACGGGCTATTCCACCACTGAAAATCGGAGATCGTGTTTGGTTATCAACCAAAAATATCCGTTTGAAGGTCCCATCTATGAAGTTCGCTCCTCGTTTTATTGGTCCGTATAGGATCATTCAAGTTATAAACCCAGTTTGTTTCAAACTTCTACTTCCTAAGAACCTGCGTATTTCCAATGCCTTCCATGTGTCTTTGCTCAAACCTCTTATCATCAACCATTTCTCGGTCCCTCCTTCAGCACCTCGGCCAGTTCAAATTCATCAAGAGGAGGACTTTGAGATTACTCACGTTTTGGATGCAAAAATTTTGCGAGGAGTTCTTCGTTTCCTCGTTCATTGGAAGGGCTTAGGTCCTGAGGAGCGCTCATGGATCAAAGCTGAAGATCTTAACGCTCCAGCTCTTCTTAAGAAGTTTTATTCCAAGTATCCGGACAAACCCGGTTCCAGGTGTTCTGTGCCCACCTTTAAAATGGGGGGTACTGTCACTCACCGGACTGTGAGTGCCGCTTCTCGTGTGTTTAGGAACCGTGGCCGTCCACCATCCTGAGGGTCTGCGCATGTGCAGCTCTTTTAAACCTTCAGTACCTGTTGCTTTTAGTTAATTGGCTGATCAGGCAACACTCCCTATTTAAAGCACCTGTGGTCTACACCTCGTTGCCTGATCTTGGAGTCTCATTCCCCATGAGCCTCTGAAGGTGTTCCTGTGTTTCCTCGTGTATTCAGCCCCTGCTGATTCCTGTTGTTCGTTTGTGGTTTCCAGACCACTTCAACTCTCCTGTGTTCATCGTGACTGCACCAGCTGATTCCTATCCGCTGCCTCCGTGCTTCTACAGTATCCTGCTCACTTCAACTCTCCTGTGTTCATCGTGACTGCACCAGCTGATTCCTATCCGCTGTCTCCGTGCTTCTACAGTATCCTGTTCACTTCAACTCTCCGGTGTTCATCGTGACTGCACCAGCTGATTCCTATCCGCTGCCTCTGTGCTTCTACAGTATCCTGCTCACTTCAACTCTCCTGTGTTCATCGTGACTGCACCAGCTGATTCCTATCCACTGCTTCCGTGCTTCTACAGTATCCTGTTCACTTCAACTCTCCGGTGTTCATCGTGACTGCACCAGCTGATTCCTATCCGCTGCCTCCGTGCTTCTACAGTATCCTGTTCACTTCAACTCTCCGGTGTTCATCGTGACTGCACCAGCTGATTCCTATCCGCTGCCTCCGTGCTTCTACAGTATCCTGTTCGCTTCAACTCTCCTGTGTTCATCGTGACTGCACCAGCTAATTCCTATCCGCTGCCTTCGTGCTTCTACAGAGTCCTGCTCACCTCAACTCTCCAGTGTTCATCGTGTCTGCAGCCAGCTGATTCCTATCCGCTGTCTCCGTGCTTCTACAGTGTTCCTGTTCATTTCAACTCGCCTGTCTTCATCGGGTCAGCGCTCCACTGCTTTCATCTCAGCTACTGGTTATCAGACCGCCTCAACTCTCCCGTGTACTCCAGTTGTCCAGTTCCATATACTACTGCTTCCTGAGTATTGCTTTGTTCTTGGTGGTCTACCTACCGTGCGCTGCACCAACTTGGTTATCGCTTCCATCTTCCAGTGGTTTCATCTTCACGTTTCCTTGTCCATCTAGTTCCTTGTGTACAGTTATCTACCTATTACCAGTGCTGCTAGTCATAGACTTTTTTCGAGCATTCTCTTACCATCTGCTGTCTCCTGTTCCGTGGTCATCCCGCTACCAGAGTACCATATTACCAACTATACTGCTCTGGTAAGTCCATCATCTGGTGATACCTGGGTAAAGACTCCTAGTGCCCGTGACAATAGGTCTTTTTCAAGGATCTTCTTCCATACCGACTTCCTTTGATACAGAAAATCCTCTCATACAAATCTATAGGTCAAAAGGTCAATATTTATAAAAATGTACAAGATATATAAAATATCTAAACACATATCATATAACCATTCAGATAAAATCTATTTCATACAGCATATCCTCTATTTAATACGATATTCCCCATATACATTCTCCAGAATTATATACAGATGATCATGACTGCTTCAATAAATGAAAAGATAATAACACAGTGGCTAAGTGGTTAGCACTTCTGCCTAACAGCGCTGGTGTCATGAGTTCAATTCCCGACCATGGCCTTATCTGTGTGGAGTTTGTATGTTCTCCCCGTGTTTGCATGGGTTTCCTCCGGCTGCTCCGGTTTCCTTCCACACTCCAAAAACATACTAGTAAGTTAATTGGCTGCTATCAAAAATTGACCCTAGTCTCTGTCTGTGTGTGTATATGTTAGGGAATTTAGACTGTAAGCTCCAATGTGGCAGGGACTAATGTGAATGAGTTCTCTGTACAGCGCTGCGGAATCAGTGGTGCTATATAAATAAATGGTGATGATAAATATAACTCACCAATTAAAATTACTAAATTAGCCAATTGCAGTTATATTACAGTGTCATTTTGAAGTATAAATCAGTTAAAGATATATTCTAAATACATTGTGGAAGTTTTTGGGGAATGCTGTTTCATCCAATCACGGTCCAAATCTACAAGTATTAGGATAGAATCAGCGCAGTTTGCGTTTCAACGCTGCTTCCATTTTCAATACCAATTTTATTTTTTTCTCTATTTGCAGAATAATTTTAAAGGTAGACAAAAAGCAATCCTCCTTAAAATGCAAATGGTCTACCGCATCTCATCGAGAAATACAATTTCATAGATGTAATTATCCCTTTCAGAATGACTGGAAATTTCTACTAAAAGACTGGTATTTATCATATGAATCTAAATCTCTATCATACTCTGAATATATATTAAATGTGCAAAATATATATGAAATGATTTATCGTGACATGATCAACCGTTTACATAAAAAAACTTCAAACCTAACTTGCTATGACATTGTATCAGACCATAATATTTAGGGAATGTGTCTCATAAACAATTGAATTGATATCCTTATTGCTTGGACATTGATTAATACCCTTAGAAGAGAGAAGAGAAATCATCCAATGATAATAAAATAGAAAAATAGAGAGAGAAATTGATGATTAGTTTAAAAACCATTTAAGCTCAAAATCAGCATTTATAGCATTGGGGGCAAGAATGTTTAAGGTAAAAATCCATATAATTTCTAATATAGTTAATCTTTTTTTTTTATTTCCAATTGGACGATACCTCTTGAACTCCCCAAAAATTGACAATGCTTCTTAGTGAACAGTTATGTACATGTTTACAATGAGAAGAAACAGAATGTGTTTATTTACCAGTCCTGGGGGTAAATGTATCAAGCTGAGAGTTTTCCGGCGGGTTTGAAAAGTGGAGATGTTGCCTATAGAAACCAATCATATTTTAGATAAATGATAGCTAGAATCTGATTGGTTATTCAAACCCGCGAGAAAACTCTCTGCTTGATACATTTACCCCCTGATGTTATATAAATGCTCAGATATCCACTTTTTTAATGTCCTTGATGTTTTCCCTACATATAATATGCTTCTTAATAAATACGAATTAATATCTGTAGCTTTCTTATAACTGATTGAATTTTGCCTTGTTCTATATAAATATTGAAATCTAAAAAGTTAACTGATTCCTTGCTTATGGAAAATGTAAATAAAATATTATTTTCATTGTTATTAGTATATTTACAGAAAGAATCAAGTAGATTAATGTCCCAATTCCAAATAAAGAAAACATTGTCAATATAGCGATACCAGGACACCAGGTTTGTCCCAAAAAGGGGTTATTAGCCCCTAAATAACTATGTTCCCAAATTGCCATAATTCAATTGGTGTAACTTGGAGCAAGCCTGGGGCCTATCGCAATACCGGTTTTCTGAAGATAGAATTTCTCATCAAAATAAAAATAGTTGTTTTCTAAAATAAAACAAATTCCTTCTAGTAAGATTTCAATCAATCTACTAGAATAATTAGTATTTCTCAAGAAAATACAGCTTTTATTCCTGCAGTGTGTCATATTATACTATGCAATGCAGTTACATCTTCCCATGTGACCTCTGTTAATTTATTCAAGATGTCACACGTATCCTTAAGATAAGTTTGAGTTTTGGTAACTATGATTTTTAAATCTGAGTCAATGAACGATGATAGATTTGTTGTAACACTATTAATCCCCAAAATAATTGGTTTTCCTTGGTGATTGGTGGTGCTCTTGTGAATTTTTGACAGAATGTATATGTGTGGCATAGTGGGTTGATCCACTTCAAAATAAGAGATTCACCTTTTGTTAAAAAATCCTTATATTTAATAACAAAATTTTCATATTTTTCTTTTATTTTAATTATGGGGTCCTGTTTTAATTGGCAATACATATTCTGATCTTCCAATTGTCTTTTAATTTCTGTGTTGTATATCGCCCTATCTAAAATCACCACCCCTCCTCCTTTGTCCGCGAGTCTAATCGTGATGGTTTCATCTTTTTGTAAATCTTATAACTCTAATCTTTCTTCGTTAAATTACATTTTCTATTTTTCTTGATTTTAATATTTTCTTCATTTCATGTGAAATAATCCTATTAAAGCTTTCTACATATGGTCCATTCATATGAACTTGATAGAATGAAGCTTTTTTTTCTTAAATTTAGTCTATTCCTGGCTATCCTTTATTTTGACCTCTAATTCATTTTTTACTGAATTCTCCATTAGGTATAAAAAAAAATTAAGGTAAGTTTGTGAATATATTTTTATATGACTATATATACTTGAAAAGAATCTGGAGTATGAGATGTGGAGAACTTTAATCCTTTTAATAGGAGAGAAATTTCACTCTCCGTTAATATTCTAGAATTTAAATTAAATTTCTTGTTTATAGTGCCTTTAATTTAATTTCTTTCTGTTTTTGCTGAAATATTAATTTCTTTCTGGAATTTAATCCTTTTTTAAGATTTATTTAAGGATATTTTTCTAGTCAGTTTCCTACTTTTTTTTTTACCTCTGTTTCTTGTCCATTGTTTATTTTCATTTCCTCTTTGGTAATAAATCTCTCCCCAAAATAGTCTCCTGATTGTCTTCTCTTAAGAGATTAAATATATTCCTTATATAGAGGTAGTAGTTATTCCTTTCTCTATAGGGGTCCCACTCATCTCTTATTTGGTGAGACTCTAGGATATTTTTCTTGATTTCCTCCTCTATATCGAGCAATATCCTCTCTAAATCTTTCGCTTCTAGAGGGTTGTTGAATTGTTCTGTATGATCTTGAGAAATGTTCTCTATTGCTTCTCCTGTCATCTCTTTTTTTTTCTAAATGATGTTCTCCACTTCCCACTTATCCTTTTAACTTTCCTTAATTATCTCCCCTTTTCTCATTGTTCTTCTATCATATTCCTGTATTTCTTTATCTCTTTTTAAATTTTTCTGTTTCTTATATATCAATTCTTTGTTTTTTTTTCTATCTTATTCTGTATTTTATGTGTACTTTGTATACAAAGGAGTAGAAATATGATCTACACTTCAATAAATATAAGTATTATTTTGGTTATTATCACTATATTACATTTTGTTGAAGCATTTTAATCATATGTGAATACAGACAATAGTGCTGGAAGCTCTTTCCTACTTTTTTGAATTATTTATATAGGCAAAAACATGTAGGTATTAGTTCTAGTGTATATGCTGATATGCATTCTCTCCACCCTGGGAATCTCTAAATATCTTGTCCTACATCTTAAATCTCATATGGGAGTCAAATATTGATTATGGCTGTGTGGCAATGAGACTTTTTATTTACTTAAGCCCTTCCTCACATGTACCCTGCTACACATCTCTCCATTACGGAACCAAACAAGGTGGAAGCCTGGCACTCGAGCTCTGTGCAAAACAAGGTGGTATATTCACCCCAGACTATGATACATCTCAAAAAAGAAAGGCTGGAGTGACAGACACCGACTGGTTAACTGGCGACTTTTATCCCACATAGAGTAAAAATATCTTAGGGGAGCACAAAATGCATCTCCCCAGGAAGTACCAGAGAACCTCTTCCACCAATATCTGGGTGAGGCATTCCTTCCCTATTGCGCTATGCTTGGTCTCTAGGTCAACCAATTCAGGTGACCTTAGGATAGGAGTGCAATGGCCATGATTTGAGGCTAAATATTTTAGCAAATCTGCTAAAAGACCTGCCAGCATGGAAATTTAGATATAAACTGTTAATGCTAACAGCAATGAATATAAACTTTTAGAACAGATGGAAGAGGCCTTCACCTATAGAAGTCACCTTTCCCTTGATCTATGATGCCCGCAGGATGTACTTGGATGCCCGCAGGACTTGAATCTAGCATAGTAAAAGTTTATGTAGCAGATAGGAGAATCCAAGTAACAAAGCCAGAGGTCAGGGCAATAAGAATTCAAACGAGGTCCTGAAACAAGCCAGGGGTCACAACAGGAATCAATCAGTAATCGGCATAGTATCCACAGAGGGACATGAGCAGGTCAGCTAATGTGTGGCACAAACACAATAAACGGCAGGTATTATATACAAATGTTATAGAATCATCATTTGCTATAAATTAGATGCAGCACTGTTACCCTGTCTGGGCAACACTTTGCAAATACCAAAATGTACCACCGTCCTTTCATTGCCCGAGAAAGAAAAAAATATTGATTTCCAGTCTATCTAAGAAATAGTATAATATAGGTGAGACTGGATTTTCAGAACTCATGAGGTTCTGTGACCATCTTAATTCTAATGAATAACACATTGAACTGGCGTTCCATCAAAGCACAATTTCTGTGAATTTTTTGGACATTTCAGTTTACATTAAGAATAATACTATACATCAGGCCTGTCCAACCTGCGGCCCTCCAGATGTTGTGAAACTACAAGTCCCAGCATGCCCTTCCAGCTATCAACAGGTTGTCTACTGGCAAAGCATGCTGGGGTTTGTAGTTTCACAACACCTGGAGGGCCGCAGGTTGGACAGGCCTGCTATACATACAAAGACATATAGAAAGCCGACTGATAAAGATAGCTATTTGCACTTTATTAGCCACCACCATGTCAGTTACTCTCCAATATGCCTTTGAGCCAAATGAAACATCTTTAAAGATATTATACAGAGAACCAAGTATTGGTAAACCAACTTAGAAACATGAAAGAGACGTTTATGACCAGAGGGTGTAGCAAAGTTCTGTTAGAAAAAGCTGAAGATGAGCTCAAGAAAACAGATACAATAGATCTTACTCAGAGTATATGGTTGGAGTCTGACTATTCAGGAAAACATGAATGGGCATTCTTATCTCAATATCATGTGGCTCACAAAAAAATAGAAAGTAGTTTTCGAAACCATTGGCATATCCTTAAGAAAGATAAAGTCCTTGGAACTTCTACCTAGTAGACCATCTTTTATTTACAAAAAGGCTCCAAGTATCAAGGATAAAATAGTAAGGAATGTCACTTTTGAGACTGTCAAACCCCCCAATAAAAGCATTGGTTTCTATAGATGTGGGATGTGCATGATGTGCAGGAACACTTATTCAGTGTCAAGTAAAGTAGAACGAAGCCATATTAGCAGCCAGGAGGTGCAGAAAATAAATCACAATAAAAACAATAGACAATAACAATAACTCCATAGGCACTAAATACGATGTGTTCAAGAGACCTGCATGAGGTCTGCGGACCCAAAAAAACAGCAAAGTAGAAATCAAAAATTAATTGCAATGGTATCTCAATGGTAGGAGTGCTAGAAGATTCCCAGGAACAAGGTTCCACTCTAAACAACCTCGTTCGAGATATGATTCGTCTAATTATGAGTATAAAAAATCTCCCTATAATAGGGATGTTTCAGATAAATTTGGAAAAAGACCGAAGCAGTCTAAAACAGGAGACCTCCCTAGTATAAGACCAAAAATGGGAAATAGGTTTCCAAGTGAGCACTATATAGGCTCAGATGATGATCATTCAAGTCGGGTTCCTTTAGCTAGTAAAGATCAAGATTATGGTTTTTTTTTAGGGAGACACCAACCGCAAAGAGAAAAAGAAAAAGATCTCTTGAAGAAAAATCGCTACCATTTGCTTTAAACAGGTCTAATAACCAAAAGGTCAAGACATATCTCAGAAGAAAGGGAGGTAGATTCAGATCTAGATTTCAAAAGATGGGATTAGCGTCTGTGAATAAGGACATTGGTTTAAGTGGTGTTGACCCAAGTTTTGACTCTTATGATGGAGTAAGAGTTCCGGATACAAAAAAAATCATAATTCAGAATAAGAACCTAAATAGGGATTAAATTAAGAAGAAATTTGGAGTAATTAATAAACAGAATAGAAATAAAAATAAAAGGGAAACAAAAAAGATTGATGATAGACCCCCTAATAAGAGAGATGTGTTTAATTTATTGAAGAAAGTATTAACAGATGCACAAGTTGAACTATTGAGTAAGGGGTTTAATTTTGCTCCATCTTTAAATCCAAATCTGTTTGAATTGTTCACGGAGTTAAATAGATATGTGAGACTACTTTGTCGCAAAAAATATTTTGCAAATAAAAAACTAAAGAAAACTCAATTAAATATGGGTGTTCAACCCATTATTCTCAATACAGAACTAGAAAGACAGGCATTGATAGATCTGGAAGACTTGTGGGCCCAGACCAATCATGATATAGATACTCCCATCCCAATATTTGATATTAATCAACAAGAATGTGGAACTAGGACAAATTTTAAACCAAAATCTGATTTTTTTCCAATACAAATGAAAAGTGTACAGATGGATTGTTTTTACAAAGTGACCATGGAACAATTCAGGGATCTATGTTCCAAACTGAATAATAAAAATCAAAAGAAACATAATAATTTATCTTATCAAGAATAAGAAGCTCTTAAATTTCTGCAACATGATTCCTCCATAATTATTAAAAATGCGGATAAAGGAGGTGGTGTAGTTGTTCAGGATCTGGTAGACTATAATAAAGAGGCATATTGTCACTCACCGGACCGTGGGTGCCTCTATGCTGGTGCGTGGCTCCCTAGCCTTCCTGCCGGCACCTGTCCTAAACCGCGGCCGTCCGCCATCCTGATGGACTGCGCATGCGCAGCACCCAAGAACTCTTGTGACTTTTGCTTTTAATCTAATTGTTTGATCAAGCAACGCTCCCTATTTAAGGCACCTGTGGTCATTACCTCATTGCCTGATCTTGAGTCTCATTCCTTGTGAGTCTCTGAAGGTGTCTCCTGTGTTCTACTAGTGTCTTCAGTTTCCTGTGGATTCCCTGTGCTACTCATCGCTGGTTTCCATACCCGCTACAGTCTCCTGTGTTCTACTAGTGTCTTCAGTTTCCTGTGGATTCCCCATGCTACTCATCGCTGGTTTCCATACCTGCTACAGTCTTCTGCTTCCTGCCTGTGTCCTCAGCTGGTCTTTGATTACCGCTTCTACTCACCTGTGGTTCCTATACCCGTTGCTGTCGTTCAGCGTCTCTGCAGTCCCTGCATCTTCCTGTGGACAGACTGTTCTACTGAATGCGGTATGCCTATTTGTTATTGACTTTCCACGTTTACTATGCATATCCGCAAGGACTAGCTTCTCCTCTCGGCAGCGGTATCCATACCAGCTATAGACTGTTATTGTTACGCTGCATATCTGTGCTGAGCAAGTCTCTCTACCCAGCAGCATCACACATACTGTTATAGACTTTGCTGGATACACTGCATATCTGTTGGGATCAAGTTCCTCTGTGCTCTCAGTGTCTTCATCCTATTACCCGTTGTATGCCTCCACTCATCGGCACCTGTACACATCCTCACCTATTAAGCAGTGGTACAACTTGCTGTACGCAGACCACTGACTTCCCCGCTACCTACCTGCACCTGTACAAGTCTTCTCAACATAAGCAGTGATACAACTTGCTGTACGCAGACCACTGACTTCCCCGCTACCTACCTGCACCTGGACAAGTCTTCTCAACATAAGCAGTGGTACAACTTGCCGTACGCAGACCACTGACTTCCCTGCTACCTTCCTGCATCTGCTCACGTCCATCCTGATCTCTGTGTTCAAATCTGCCTTTCTACAACAGCAGCTAGTCGCTGACTCATTAACCAAGATAGCTGCAAGTCACTGACTTTCCTATTCTCTATTGGCATCCTCTCTCCATCTGCTGTGATATATGTTCCGCTAGTCACCCTGCTACCAGAGGACCGTTGTGTTAACTTCACCGCTCTGGTAAGCCCAGTCATCTGGTGAATTCCTGGGCAAGACTCCTAGTGCCCGTGACACATATAGATATATAATTGGATAATCGTGAGTTTTATAAAAAAATAGTTAGTAACCCAAGTGTGTCTTAGAAATTAGAAAGACCTTCTTGATGAGGCTTTCTACTGGGGGGTTATTTCAAAGCATGAATTGGAGCTTTTATTTGTTTCTTATTCTATTACACCAGTGTATTATCATTTGCCCAAAATTCACAAGCACTTGCACTTAAGATATCTACATCCACATATTTTAAACAAGTAGATTGTAATAGTTATTTACATTATTCCAGTGCTCATTACCATAAATGGAAAAAGAATATCCCTAAGGGACAATTTATGCATCTGCGGCGCAATTGTTCACATGAGGAGATTTTCCTCCACTAAGCCATTGTAATGGCAAAAAGCTTTCTAGAACGGGGATGTCCTCCATCTTTGGTAAATCAAGCACTGGATGAAGTAAAAAAAAATAGATAGAAGTTCCTTGTTGATCCAAAATGAGGATAGAATAGATAGAAAAACTAAAAAAAACTAATAATATCGGGTTACAGAGAATAGATAATATTAATAATAAATATACTAATGGAAAAAGAAGGAAGAAGCAAGGAGAGAGCCTTGAATGGGCTTTTATCTCCAAATAAAATAAAGCATCTTTGACGATTCAAAAGATTTTCTGTTCTATTTTGAATCAAGATCCAGTATTAAGATTACTCCTACCTAAAGATCCATGGTCTTTAAAAAGGCTAATAATTTGAAAACTATACTTGCTCCTAGTTATTTAAAACCACAAGAGAGAACTCCTTATAATAGACAAGAAATAGATGGGACCCCGTCCTTTGATGTGGCTCATTTGAACTGGTTCCCATCTATTCCAGACGGTTCCTTCAAGTGCGGAGGTCAACGTTGCATTACTTGCAAACATATTAAAAATAGATCTTATTCTGTTGAGTCTAAAGAAGGTGATAAAACATTCAACATTCGGTGATTCATTAACTGCAATTCAGCTTTCATAATATGCTTACTTAGATGCAGCTGTAATTTATATTATGTAGGTCAGACCACAAGGAAACTTAAAATCAGATTTAATGAACACAGGAGGAATATTCTTAATGGACTGAATACCCATAATGGTTCAAGGCACTTCTATGAGAAACATAATTGTAATCCCAACTGTTTGTCTATTACAGGGTTAGAGTCTATAAAAACTAGCCCTAGAGGGGGAGATCAATTCAGGAACCTCTGTAAACAGGAGGTTTACTGGATCTATCTCCTAAATACATTATCTCCTCTGGGGCTTAATGAATCTATTGAACCTAATGAACTCGTTTAATTCATGATAGGATTATTTTTTATATGTATATCTAATATCATTATTTATTATTAATTATTTTACAATTCACATTTTTTTAATATATTTATATATTATTATTTGTATTATTATCATTAATGTTATTATTAATTAGCTTTATATCCATTTTTTAATATAAGCATTATACATGTATATCCTTTCTGTCACTTTGTATATCAAATATATTTTAATATGCTAGGATTTCTGGCTATAGTCTTTATGCAATTAATTGATTTTGCATGTAGTGAGTTAATTTAATTATCATTTTGGTGAGATTTATAGATACATATCCAATTCAATTTAAATTAATTTAGTTATAATTTATGTTTTTATAATATAGGTTTAGGTTTTTTTATGTCTTTATATTTTACATTTCTATAACTATATGGGTTATGGTTCCACTCGTATCCTAGATCTCTATGGAATCACCATTATGTAAAATAGATGCTCTTTTGGGTAATAATATATATTTGTATCTGTGGATCTTTTTATGTTTAAATAGTAGCTATATGTATGTGGGATAATAAATGAATTGTATGGAAAACTGAATAGGATGGTTGTTGTCCATAGAATAAAACTACAGCTATTGCTAAATTAAAGTTATTATTTATGATGTTTATATATTGGTATGACTAAATAAATTGTTGTTTATTTATGCTTTTATGTATCAAATTATTTTTTGTTTCAATTTTTGAACTGTGGAAATGTAGTTGAAGGTGTAGCAGGTGTTAATTGCCTTGATTGGATTAGGGTGGCTATATAAAGTCACTTTTTGCAAAGTTCTGAATCCTATCTCTGATGAAATTACCTATGGCTAATGAAATGCGTCAGTGGCCTTGCTAAAATTCTTTTCTGTTCACTACTCAATTTATTTTAATCTTTGAATTGGCATCGATATGGGAGCTGAATCTTTACAAGTTATATCTAAGGCTTATATGAGATTAAATTAATGGCACATGGAAATCAACAGTGAATTAAACATCAAATTCTGAGCGCTCACACTCTGTCAGTATCGTGGAGCCTTTTAAGGAATTGAACCCAAGGTTTCAAGCGGGTGAGACGCCGTATACACATCTAACGGCACACAGAAAGTGGCAGTGGATTTTATAATATCAAACACTGAGCATGCAAATTCTATCAGCATAGACCCAAGATCTCTCCCTGTACCGTAGCCCTTCCAATGGATGAGAAATTGGCGTTTTCCTCTAGAGATACGAGATTCCACAATGCGTTCCACCAGAAAATCTTCACCACCAATGGTCCTGACAGGAGGAGGTGGAGAAGTCTTGAGAATGAGTGGTGTATGCAGAGATATATGGAACGTATTATAAATCCGAAGGGAAACTGGTAGATGAAGTCTGTAGGTGACAGGATTAATTACATGGGAGATGGGAAAAGGCCCAATATAGCGTGGAGCCAGCTTCATAGTGGGGACCTTAAGTCTAAGGTTGCGGGTAGCTAACCACACTTTGTCGCCTACCCGAAGCACGGTGAGATTCCTTCTGTGGCGATCCGAAAAGTGTTTGTAACGATCAGAAGACTGTAATAACCTGGAACACACTTGGGACCACATTTGGGAAAAGTTGCGGACCATGCTTTGCGTGGCAGGCACCAAGGAATCAGATAGATTGGAGAAAGTGGGGAGAATAGGAAGTCTCCCGTAGATGGTGAAGAAGGGAGAGTTACCCGTAGACTCATGTTGGTGGTTATTATGGGAAAACTGCCCAGGGTAAAAGTTCACTCCAGGAGGATTGTTGAACTGAACAGTAGCACCTCAGAAACGCCTCTAGCTCCTGATTGGTCTGTTCAGTCTGCCCATTAGTTTGCGGGTGGTACCCGGAGGAGAACTTCAGGCTGATACCAAGTTGTTTGCAAAAGGTCCTCCAGAATTGAGAGACAAATTGGACACCACGATCAGAAATGATGTCCCTTGGGCAGCCATGGAGGCGAAAAATCTCTCAAATGAACAGAAGTGCTAGCTGGAGGCAGAGGGTAGTCCCTTGAGGGGAATGAAGTGGGCTAATTTCGAAAAGCGGTCTACCACTACCCAGATGGTATTAATACCATGACTGGCAGAAAGGTCTGTAATAAAATCCATGCTGATGCTGAGCCATGGAAGGACGGGAATGGGAAGAGGGTGGAGAAGACTGACAGGGGGTCTCCTAGGGATTTTATGACGGGCGCAGACCTCACAAGAACTTATGTATTTCTGGACGTCCAAGGGCAATGAGGGCCACCAGTATAAATGAGATAGAAGGGCAACTGTATTCTTTACCCCGGCATGACCAGCAAACTTGGCGTTATGAGCCCATCTCAGGAGTGTTTTTCCACAAAAGAAAGACCAGGAGGAGGAGTCTTGAAAGAAGAATTAGTCAAAGCTACAATCGAGGAGGAGTTGAGGATGGGTTTGGCAACCATAAAAGGAGGCATCAGAGGAATCAAATGATCTGGACAGTGCGTCGGCACGCAGATTCTTGGTGCCGGGGTGGAAGGTTAAAATCAAGTGTAATCTGTTAAAGAATAGTGACCAGCGGGCCTGGTGGGGGTTCAGGCATTGAGCAGACTGCAAGTAGGTAAGATTCTTATGATCAGTAAACACTGTGATGGGAAATTGTGCCCCTTCCAACAGGTAGCGCCATTCCTCTAAGGCGGTCTTGATGGCGAGGAGTTCTTTATCACCAATCCCGTAGGTAGACTCACTGGCAGAGAACTTTTTGGAGAGAAAACCGCAAGGAATGGGAAGACCTGCAGAATTCTTCTGAGACAACACCGCTCCAATCCCAACAGAGAATGCGTCGACCTCCAAGAAGAATGGTTTACTTTGGTCGGGTTGAGATAGGACCGGAGCAAGGGTAAAGGCCTCCTTAATGGCCAGGAATGCTTGAACTGCCTCTGGGGGCCAGGATTAGATTGACCACCCTTCCGAGTGAGAAGAGTAATGGGAGAGATTAACGGGGAAAATCCCTTGATGAATTGGCGATAATAATTCGTAAAGCCAATAAAACGCTGGGTAGCTTTGAGGCCGGAAGGCTGAGGCCAATTACGAATAGCCTCTAATTTGCTGGGATCCATCCGAAGGCCAGAACCCGAAACTATATACCCTAGGAAGGGTACTTGAGAGCAATTGAAGAGGCATTTCTCTAATTTGCAGAATAGCTGGTTGGAACGTAAATGAGAAAGTACTTCTTTGACATGCAGAATATGAGTAGACAGGTCTTGTGAAAAAATTAGGATGTCATCCAAATAGATCACCACCGAGTGATAGAGTAAATTCCTGAATATTTTGTTAATAAAGTCCTGAAAGACAGCTGGGGCGTTACAGAGCCCAAAAGGCATCACCGGGTATTCATAGTGGCCGTCTCTGGTATTGAACGTGGTTTTCCATTCGTCTCCTTTACGAATTCTAATCAAATTGTAGACCCCTCTGAGGTCCAGTTTGGTAAAAATTTGTGCCCCTCGGATACAATTGAAGAGTTCCGAAATTAGGGGAAGAGGGTAGCGATTTTTAATCGTGATGGCGTTAAGTCTCCTGTAATCAATGCACGGTCTGAGAGAGCCGTCCTTCTTCTTAACAAAAAAGAAGCATGCCCCTGCTGGGGAAGATGACTTCCTAATGAATCCCCTTTTGAGGTTCTTGGACACATACCCAGACATGGCTTGAGTCTCGAGTAAGGACAGAGGATATACCCTGCCTCTAGGAATGTTTTTTCCAGGGATGAGTTCGATAGGGCAATCCCAAGGCCGATGCGGAGGAAGGATTTCAGAAGTGATTTTAGAGAAGACATCAGAAAAAACAGAATAAGCTTCAGGAAGACCCACCAGGGATGATGTACAGAGGCAGGCCATCTTGGATTTCGAGGGAGAAACGGATCTCAGGCACCTCTTGTTACAGGAGGAACTCCAGCGGATAACTTGTGCTTGTTGCCAATCAAATTGTGGAGATGAAGTTTGAGCCAGGGTAACCCCAGGATGATAGGGCTAATGGTTTGTGTAGAACAAAAAAACTTATGAGCTCGGAATGAAGTGCTCCTACTTCCATCTGGAGCGGAGGAGTAGAGAGAGAGATATAGCCTTTGGAGACCCTATTTCCATCAACTGCCGTGAGCATCAAATGTTGGGTCAAAAGTATCGTATCAAGACAGAGTTCAGTCACTAGCTTGGAAGAAATGAACTTCCCTGCCGACCCAGAGTCCACAAAGGCCCAGATGGAAAATGGGCCATTGGGAGAAACCAAGATGACAGGCATCAAATAATCTGACTCCTTCCGAGAGTAGGGAGGAATGGACCAGGGACCTAGGTTGACCTCCCCATTATCACCTAGGAGGTGGCATTTCCCGGCTTCTTGGGACAAACGGAGAAAAGATGACCTGGTTCACCACAATATAAACAGAGGCGGTTCCTCATTCGTCTTTCACGTTCCTCTGGAGAGAGACGGGAACGACCGATCTGCATGGGCTCCTCCAAGGATGGAGTAGGAGGAATAAAATTGGGTGCCAATCGAGGGAAAGGTCGGCGAGTGCGATCCCGTTCGAGAGCTCATTCACTGTGGTGAATGTCCACTTTAATGCAGAGGGATATGAGGTCATCCATGTTGGGAGGGAGGTCACGAGTGGCTAAATCATCCTTTATGCGATCATTAAGACCTTGCCAGAAGGTAGCGATGAGAGCTTCATCTTTCCATCGGAGTTTGGCTGCTAGAGTCCGAAATTGCACCGCATATTGTCCTGCGGTAAGGGAGCCTTGGCGTAACCCTAGGAAACCGGAGGCAGCAAAAGAAACTCTTCCGGGTTCGTCAAATAATTTACGGAACCTCTGAATGAAGACCACCGAATTGTGAAGCACAGGATCATCTCATTCCCAAAGAGGAGAAGCCCAGGCTAATGCTTGCCCGAAGAGGAGGGAAATCAGATAAGCCACTTTAGCTCTTTCCAAGGAGAAATTTTCGGGAGCCAATTCAAATTGAATGGAGCACTGGTTAAGGAATCCACGACACTTCAGCGGATCGCCATCATATTTCTTGGGAGGAGGAATGCGGAGACCTCTGGCAGCTGCGGTGCTAGAAGAGATGGTAGGAGCTGAGGCAGTGGAGGATGAGGTGGTCGTGGAAAGAGTAGGTAGTGAGGCTTGAAGAGAGTCCAGATCACTCCCTGAATGCATTGCAGCAATTGTGCCTGATTGGATTCTTGCCGTTCCACTCTTTGGCCCAGGTGCAGTAAAAAATGGCGGACTGAAGGTTCGTCCGGTCCACTCATGGCCAGAGTATTCTGTCACGACTTTCACTAGGAATATCACTTACTGGTATTAGCGCAACTAAACTGGGAGGCGCGGAGTCTAACGCTCCACCGGTGTTCGCCAGGGACCCCCGCAAGGAGGTTTGGGCTTTGCTGCGTGTAATACGCAGGTCGCTGTTCTCCCAGATAGTTACCAGTGCAGTGAATGGAGAGTAGTCAAACAGGCCGAGTCGAAACCAGAGGAGCGCAGTACAATGGAGAGAAGGCAAATCGTAGTCAGGAAAAGTCCAAGGGTCAAAACCAGTGCAGGCAGCGAAGTACAAGGGGTAATCCGGGAGAGTAGTCAAACTTAGCCAAGGAGTCAAATACACAGGAGATATACAGGAAACAACAATGCTGGAGCTGGATGAACCAATACACTGGCACAGTGAGGTTTATATAGAGGAGAGGAGGAAATGAGGGGGAGGAGTATTCCCGGCGATCAGACTCAGCTGATCGCCGGGGAGGCGTCCTGTAGCTAGACTACCTACAATCGGCATCTCGTGCATGCGCGCGAGCCGCAATCACCTGGTCGGAAGTCGTCCTTTTGCTAGGCAACGGGACGTGTATTGCGGGGAGAAGGTGTCTGTCTCCGGCGCCTGTGGAGAGCGCGGAGACGGCACCTGACAGTCATTATGCTGCGTTATATGTTTCATTGTTATGTGTGGTTAACAATGTTCTTCTATTTTATGTATGTCGGTGGATATGGATGATCCACTCTTCATTAATTGCTGAATGTATACATCTATTTGCGAGTGCAAAGAACTTTATTGAGTCCCCTTCCATGATCACAACCAAGCCTCTGTTGGGATTAATCCCACATGTGCATTGGAGTAATCGCCAAGCCTCGTTTCCAATTAAGATGCTGATCACACAGCTGAGACGACTTTATGGACTTTAAAGCTACTTTCTGCACCTCATACCCCGTTACCTTGATAATGATTCCAGCTCTGGAATCGAAACACGTTGGTAGACCGTGGTTTTGTTTTCTACACACTGAGTCACTTGTATCAGCAGAAGGATGACGCACCCGGGGATAACATCTATACTTCCTTCGAGATATGCGATATTACAGAGACTATCTGGTATGAGAGTTTAGGACAATTGTTCCCTGAAACACCTGTTTTTAGTTATGCTAATATATGCATATTTTACCAGTTATTTTTATTCATAGCAAAACGGTACTATACTAGATATGCTTTGTTTTCCTGTTTACATGCCGAGAGTGTCAGAATATTTGGGAACCAAGATACTACAAGACATCATCCAGCTTTAGTCTTGATGGGCCATACATTTGTAGCTATTTTGTAAGCAGATTTCCTAAGGTATTTTATTCGGTGTGAAATATTCACTAAAGAAGAGGGCTTATATGATTCTGTACACCTTGGAAGAAGGGTCTATATCTCTTTGGGATTTCCATTTATATTTCTTCACTTTATTTGTGATTTTGTTATATGCTCAGACTACATTACCCTATGTTTGTGTATCTTTGGAGTTTGTTTCCAAGTGCTATATGACGTGGAAGACACATATTGATGTATAAAGAGGAATTTCCTCTGTTAAAGTGTCATTTGGGAGAGTGAGCGCTCAAGATACACAATGTTGTTTACGTGTTTAGATATTTCTGTGCATTCCGATGTCTTTCTATACATATCCTTTATGCAGACTGGTCAATGGATGCACTATAAATATTATGTTTGCTGTAATGGCATGTAGTGGGCTTCATGCATTACACTAATAAGATGATAATATTAAAGGTTTATTTTTAGGTAAAAAAAAACACTTATTTTGCTGTGCCACCCCAATAGTTGATGACTTAAAAGTGGGTGTAGCTAAAGTGTTCCCGGATTTGTTTTTCAGAATCTCAGTGAACAGGTATTAAGGCAATTAGAAGCAGTTGGGAGGAACAGCAGGAGCAGTTCACTGGAAGAGATTTGTGAGGTACAGCAGGAGCAAACTCACTGGAAGAGGTTAGTGAGGAACAGCAGAAACAGTTCACTGAAAGGTTAGTGAGGAACAGCAGGTGCAACTCACTGGAAATGGTTAGTGAGGAACAACATGAGCAAAGGTTGGAAAACATTGAGGAAGAACAGCAGAAAGAAGTCATTGAAAGTGGTTAGTGAGGAACAGCAGAAGCAGTTCACTAGAAGAGGAAAGTACTTCTCTTTGTGCTGTATGCCGTATTACACACATTTTCACTTTTTGTTGTTGTACATAAATTGTGTGCATTGATGTTTATAATGTAATTATAATGGGGCCTGTGCATAAGGCAATTGTTTTGTTTGAAGTTCGGATGTAGTATGCCTTGTGTATATTGGGCCCAAACCAGGGCCATCTTAACAACATTACGGGCCCCCGGGCAAAGCAGTGCAGCGGGGCCCCTAGATATAGATGTATACAGATACAGATATAGATATATAGAGATAGAGAGAGATAGATGTACTTGCTCAGTGACCCTTGTAGGTTTTTTTTGCAGGTTTTTTTCTTTTGCATGATTATTTATTCTCATTAAGAGCCGTGCCTATGGGGCCCCCTTGCCTGTAGGGCCCCCGGGCAGCTGCCTATCGTGCCCAATGGAAAAGATGGCCCTGGCCCAAACTAACCCACTCCTAGACTGGCCACCTACTCACTTCAACCCAAGTATTGTAAGTGCCTATTCGAATTTATGACAGGGATGGAAGCTGCTTTTGGCTCATTCAAAAAAATTATGTGTTTGGCTCTATATAAGAATGTTGTGATTGTATGGCATCAACACTACTTTAAAATGTTGGTGTTTGTATAACAGATTTTTTAAGAGCTATCCCTAAACAAAAATTTCACTTGCAAGATACTGCTCTGTTCCTGTGAAAAGTTTATTCTTGCTGTTTTCCGCTCGCCTACATACAAAATCTAGCACTCTCATTCATCCCCGACTGTCCTGACCTGGTCAGTGGTTACCACAATATAGTCAAAGTAACCAGCAAAGTGGTGCTGCAGCAGTTACACATCACCCAGAAGCAAGCGGTTCCAAATGTCGGTGAAGGAGCCTGGTGGTGGCAGCGACTATTCACCTACAATTGGGACGCCATGGTAGTGTTACAGTCGGTGACGGTCTGGTGCCAAAACAGCAGCAGTAGCAGTGATCAGTAATGGCAAGTTACCAGCGGCAAGCAAAACCCGATACGGTGGTTAAGAAGCTCCATTCTGTCACATTTGTTTTTAGTGTTCCTTTAACCTAACAAGAAGGCAAAACTTCTGCTCAATGCAGCCTTTGGTGAAGTTGTATATGAATGTGAATAAAAATGAGGACAAGTTAGGTTTTCATATCAAAACTATTATAGCAGTAGAAGCACTAAAATATATTTCTATAGATCATTAATTCCTTCTGTAAATTAATATTTAAATTCATATAGATAGATTTTAATATTTTTGGCATGATTATCCCATAGTCACTGCATGAACACAATATATTTTGAATGACAATAACTTGGCAATTCTTTCCAGACAGACTTCCTGAATTATGAAGATGATCCGGATACTGGAGGCAAATCAGTCGGAAATGAGTTTATAAACGTACTTGTAGTTTGTGTTAGGGGAAGCTAATAAAGCTAGGGTTATGCCACATGACAGATTCCTTTGTTTTTTGATGAACTACTAAACACTGTAAAGATTTTTGCTTTCAAAAGGCAAGTTAGGCAAAGTAGCAGAGTATACCACATTTACCATGCCAATACGTGCTGTGCTTTTGACATCAAATGCATCTGTTTTAGAACAAACAAATGATGGCTTTGTTAAGGTGAGCTGGCCACTCGCCTCTACTACTCTGAATATTTCAGTTACAGATATTTAATACTGTGTTCTATATGACACTTCATAAACAAGTTCGTTAGACATTATCGGGTTTGCGGATTATACCACAGACAACTGCATCTATGCTTTTTGCATTTATAGGGCTGAGACATTTGCATTCATTCTATACATTTTTTTTATTTATCTGTATTGTTTTAACATTTGGATATCATCTTTTATTAATTTGTTATTTAAAGTGTTGTTGATTAGATGTTTTTAATAAATAACACATTTTATTTAATGTTGGTTTGCTTTAGAGATGGGCGGGCTCGGTTCCCCGAGAACCGAACCCGCCCGAACTTTGCCTATCCGAGTACCGAGCCGAGCAGGCTCGGTACTCTCCCGCCCGCTCGGATTCCAAATCAAGGCCAAATGTCATCGTGACGTCGTCGGATCTCGGGGCTCGGTTCTCGCGATAATTGAAAATTTTAAATACCTGCCTCCACAGCAATCCATCGCCATTTGACAGAGGGACAGATCAGGGTGTAGTCACAGGCTGATTAGAGCAGGGACAGAAAATATACCTTATTCTTCATACAATTCTGATAACAATTCTGATAACAATTCTGATTACAATTCTGATAACAATTGATAGAGCAGAGAAGAGAGGAGGATAGAGGAGTCTTTTTTTTTTTTTTTCAACATTTGGCACTACAAGTGCTTTGGGGTGTCCCCATTCTTTTGCATTAATATTTCTGGCTGTCAAAAGTCCTGTTTGTCAGCAGTGTAAAAAAATAATATTTAGCACTCCCAAGTGCTTTTGGGATGTCCCCATTCTTTTGCATTAATTTTTCTGGCTGTCAAAAGTCATATTTGTCAGCAGTATCTAAAACAATTTGTAGCACTACAAGTGCTTTGGCCTCATAATGGATTCAAAGCAGTCCACATATGAGCAGAATCAGCAACCAGGTTCTGTCACCAGTCCTGATGGTAGTGTCCCCAGTACGTCATCTGGGAAAGGCGATGTCAAACTACACAGTCTTTTCAAATCAGTCAAAAAAACACACACCAAAAAAGAATTTACAGTGTTGAAGCGCAAAAAAAGAAGTGTAACTGAGGAAAAGTTAAGTGCCGATAAAAAAAAAATTGCCAACATGCCATTCTATACATGCAGTGGCAAAGAGGGAATGAGGCCTTCACCTTTCTCTATTAGTAGCAGATCCAAAAATGTTACCGAGCCTACAAGTGGTGCACAACTACTGTTACGCGTCAAAGCCGAGCTGCAAGATAACAGTAAGGCATTAGAGGATAATGTTTGCTCTGAATCAGAAATGACATCAATCCCTGTGGAGAGTCCATCCACCAGTGGTATGTCTAATCGTGAGAATTCTGATAATGTACTCATAAAGAAGGGCCCTTTCAGCAGTTCTGCTGATGTGTGCCTGAACAGCCCTAGTGTAGCCGGTGATGCACCAAGTGAGGATGACACTTTGGAATTAGAAGAGGATGAGGGGGAGATTTGGGTAGTCGATGAGGGCACTAATGATGATGTTGATGATTATGATGCAGACAGATACCAAATTGCCTTTCTCAATTTTTATTTATAGTCTAGACTCTATAGCGGCTGAATAGTTTTCTATTTTACTCCTAGTGGAGAGTGGGTCTGATGCAGACAGATACCAAACTACCTTGGTCCATTTATTTTTACTTTCTAATTCTACAGTCTATGCAGGCTGCTTTTTTTCTATTCAACTACAAGTGGAGGGCAGGGGGGGGGCGGCATAGATAGCCACCAAACTACCTTGGTCCATATATTTTTACTTTCTTATTCTACAGTCTAGGCTGCTTTTTTTCTATTCAACTACAAGTGGAGGGTGTAATATACACCCAAAGATGATGGCTGCATTGCCAATAGGCTAAGATGAAGAGGAAGACAACCAGGTTTGTGTCCAGAATTAAGGACGGCATACCAGGGATTAAACTGTTTTCGTCCTAATTTATTAGCTTTAGAATTACCTTACTTAGCCAAGAAACAGGTGGAGCACTAAATTAGGTTATTTTATGCCCAAAAACATTGATTATTAAACAAAATTGCAAAACAAAACCAAACAAAACCAAAACCAAAACCAAAACACGCAAGGGCAGTTTGGCAAAACCAAAACCAAAACACGACGGTAATCCAGACCCAAAACCAAAACACGGGGGTCAGTGAGCATCTCTAGTTTGTTTAGACATTTGTAATACTGATTCTACCATATACAATTGCTGGTTAGATTATTATTTTGTTAATTGATTCTTTTTTTCCCACTAACGCCCTCATTTGTTTGTTCTACATTTGCTAGAATATTAAGGGACTGGCGCTCCCTGTTTGGGGAATGACTTGAAATTTTGTTTAGATATATTTCCTTATAGGGATTTTATTATATGTGGTTTAATTTAAACGCCTAGGAGATTGTTTTTAGTGTCTGTTTTAGACCTTATTTGCATGAACTGGGCATAAATCAAACTCAATATCTAATCGTAAATACTCAAATGTTGGTTGCATATGGCATAAAATATACTGTATAATGATGATCATGATCCCAGCATATATCTGGTCATCATCCAAACACACACTATTTATACTCCATGGGATCCATCCATTGGGCCTGAGCACCAACAGCCAGATCTGCCATATGTGGCTCTATATGTGTGTGGTCAACCGGACATATACATCCTTTGGTCAAACATCTGAATCTTACTCATAGTGTCACATTTAGCAAACTACTGCATCCAGGGGTGGAACACAGCATCTCTGTCTACCCTCCCGGGTCAACCGCTCTTCTCTTTTGACTATGTGTTGGATCCAGTGCATGCACGGTGAAGGCCGAAATGGGCTTCAATGTGTATGCAACAACCCTGTGCAGAGGGCAAATTGTGGGTGTCGAGAGGATGGTCTGGCACCCACTAACCACTGGGTCAGCAGTAGTGGTAGTACCGCCGCTGATGCTTTCACATGTTTGTACAAAAATTACTATGGAGTTAATTCAGTTTGTACTATATTTCCTTAAATTATTTCATACTGTAGTTATGTTCTGAAATATATAAATGGTTTTCATTTAGACCTATTGCCTTTTAAATACACTAATATGTAGGCTCAATAAATTACCCTAAGACAGTGATGATAGGTCTACTTCCTGTTTAGTCATTCCCACATTGCTGTAACTTTTAAATTCTTGACCTTACAGGAGACACAGTAGCCCTAAAAACATACAAAACTTTCATAATTGATTCTAGCAGAGTAAATTAGTAGTACAAAACGGACTAATATAGATATTTGAAAAATATTACTGCAATACTAAATCATATTAGCTTCCGTAATTTAAGAAGAAAATGTGTAATGAAGAGTTTTATTCTTTTTACCTATATAAAATACTATAACTCATTAATAATTAGGACAAATTTTCCCACCTAACTGATCATGGGGAGATGCACTCTGGTGTTGCCCCTATTTATAGATGTCCTTATGACTGGAGGGGCAGAATGGGGGAAGGAAGAAACAATCTAACATAGGCTGAGTACAATAAGTGCATGTTCACACAAAGACAGCTAAGGCAGACCAGCAAGGAGACTCATATATTCTTGTCAGGTGCTGTATCTTTTGCACCTGTTAGAGGGTTAAGCCACATGTTGCTGAGCTCCTGTGTAATTCACACTGCACCACCCACCAGAGGTCACAATGTTATCATCAGCATCCCTGTCATAAATCCTCTGTAACAGGTTAAGGGCCCAGACTGTATTTGCTGAAGATAAGATAGCTGAAAGCTGTCAGAACAAACAGAGAGTTAACAGGAATGTGAGAGATCATCTCCCAGTGATCAGAGGGAAAGAAAACTATCTTGAAAAAGTTTCTCACATAGAGTGTATGTGAAAGATGTACAACACAGCTTAAAGCAACAGCATGAGCCGGCGTTTTGTAAAGTTATCAGGCTCTGAAAATTATGCCACATGGAAGTCTGCAATGGAATTGCAACTTAAGAAAAGCTATGGAAGGTCACTAATGACCCTGAAGCTGCTCCCAATGTGGATGATGGGGACAGAGCAATGGGCACCATCAGTTTAGCTGTACAGCAGCATGTATATTCTGGCATTAATGGGAAAACATCAGCGCATGAACTATTGACTGCTCTGCCAAAGGCTTATGAAGACAGAGGACTAATGAGGTGAATTAATCTAAGGAGCATGTTATAGGAAACAAAATTGAATGTGTGTAAGGATATGAATAAGTACATTGACAAAATGATGTCTATACCACAATAACTGAATGAGATCTGAGTTGAAATAGATGACGAGGCGGAAGCAATAGTGATACTGCAAAATTCGACTCCGGAATTTGAAATCCTGGTTGTTGCTTGAGAGTCATGTGTGACCAAAGTTACAATGGAAATGTTTAGAATCAAATTACTATAGTTTCAAGAGCACATAACTATAGAGACAGTTGTTGCCTTACTCACTAAGGGCATAAATAGCAAGAAAATAAAATGCAAGTGTTTCAAGTGTTACAAACCAGGACACAAAGCCTCAGAATTTAAAGCAAATGACCCAAATGCATATTCATAGCATCCTGAGTGAAAGAACGAGTCAGCCCTGAATGTCGGCGATTTTCACAGCAGAGATTGTAGGTACATGGACTCAGGAGCCACGAGGCATTTCAGCTGCAACAAAGGTTGGTTTAAAACACTGAAAGTTGTGTTCCTGTGACAGATTAACGGGTAATAAGACTTCAATTGACACAGAAATTGGTACAGTAAATGTTTGACTAAGAATTGAAGGAAACACAGTAGTCATTGACATTGAGGATATATTGTACATGCCAGACCTGGGGACAAAGCTGATAGCTGTGAGCTTATTGGAGAAGAAGGGATTCAGAGTACAATTTGCAAGAGGACAGTGTATTGTGTAAAATGGTAGAGGGACTGTGATAGCCACAGCAACCTGTCACCAGCAATTATACATCCTGGAAACGGAAATGTGTAGTGCAATGGGTAGCTCTGGTGAGGAATCTTCCATGGATCTACGGCACAGAAGATTTGGTCACCTAGGATATGATAACATACAAAAATTACTGAATGAAATGGTGACAGGAATAACTGTGAGAAATAATGAGAGACCAGTGTGTGAAGGTCGCATAATAGGACAAACAAACACACTGTCCATTCCCAAAATCAGTGAGCAGAGCTGAGCAGCCATTGGCATTAGTACATACAGACGTGTGCGGGCCAATGGAAGTTGAGTCATTCAGTGGGTTCACCCTGATTTATGATGCAACATGAAAAACGCACGCATAATATTTCAAGAATAAAAGTGAAGCGACTGGCAAAATTATCGAATATAAAAAGTTGGCAGAAACTGAAACAGATTCCAAGTTAGAAACCCTCAGATTAGATAATGGAGGAGAGTATGAAAATAAGGGTCTAACAGCTTTTTTTAAGAACATGGCATCCAGCATAAATTGACCATTGCCTACATTCCTGGGCAAAATTGAGTGATAGGGTCAACAGGATAGTTGTTGAGAGATCGTGACCAATGCTCCATGACACAGCTGCAGATAAATTTGTCTGGATGGAGGCAGTAAATATCGCTCTGTACCTGAAGAATAGCACATCACCTGTGGCCAGGCCCGGCGCTCCCATTAGGCAAGGTTAGGCAATTGCCTAGGGCGCAGGGCTCTGCAGGGCCCCTCAAAATTAAAAAAAAAATGACTATGGTCATTTAAAACTGTGCGGAAATCCACGGGGAGGAGAGGGGGGAAGGGGCTATGAATCTTACCTGCATGAAGCTGCTCCTCTCTGCTCTGTCTCCTCCCCTCCGCTCACTGACAGTGACAGGCCGTGATGATGATATCATCACGGCCCGACAGTGTCTGTGAGGGGAGGGGAGAAGACAGAGCAGAGAGGAGCAGTTTCATGCAGGTGAGATAAAAAAAGACATGGGGAGGGGAGCTGAGGGGAGGGAAGCGCAGCGCCAATTTTGACAGGGTACCCATGGCGGGGCGTGACGATTTTTAAAGGGGGGGCGCCGATTTTCACACTGTGCCTAGGGCGCCAAGGACCCTAGCACCGGCGCTGCCTGTGACAGTGCGCTGGAAAATGGCAGAAAAGCCCTGGTGTAAAATAAAGACAAATGTCGTATACTTAAAGGTGTTTGGATGTAAAGCTTTTGCGCATGTGCCAGAAGAGAAGAGAATGCAAACTTGTCCCAAAGTCTCTTTCATGTGTCATGTTGGGCAGCATGGTGACTAGGTGGTTAGCACTTCTGCCTTACAGCACTGGGCTAATGAGTTCAATTCCAAACCAAGGCCTTATCTGTGATGAGTTTGTATGTTCTCCCTGTGTTTGCATCTGTTTCCTCCGGGTGCTCCGGTTTACTCCCACACTCCAAAAACATACTGGTAGATTAATTGGCTGCTAACAAATTGACCCTAGTCTGTGTGTTTGTCTGTATGTTAGGGAATTTAGACTGTAAGCACCAATGGGGCAGGGACTGATATAAGTGAGTTCTCTACAGTGCTGCGGAATTAGTGGTGCTATATAAATAAATGGTGATGATATTGGGTATTGCAATGAGAACAAGGGCTATCGACTGTTAGATATTAAGGGTAGAAAACTCATCAAAGTCCGAGATATAGTTTTTCAAAAAACAGAGTCTAAAGTCCGAACATTAAAAGTCGATGCACCCAACACTACATCGTCAACAAAGATTGTCATGCTGGCTGTTATGCAAATGAGTGAAAGCGTGAGTATGTGTGAATCTGCTACTGAGAAAAGGGATAATACAGATGATACACAAATGCAGAATAGAAGTTTATTGCACGAAAATTAAGGCAAACCACCGCACAGGTAGTAAGAAAAATCTGCAAACCTTGTTTACTTTGAACCTCAAGATTTGCAGAAAGCAAAAGACAATCATGATTTGAGTGAGTGTAAATCTGCAATTGATAAACAGCTAATGGCTTTAAAGGACAATAACAGATGGATTATTGTGAACGAACCAGTCAGTACACCTGTAGACATTAGTACAAAAATCAGCAAAGCTATGTGTCCAACTACTGAAGCAGAGATATAGGAAATGATAAGAATTCCTTATCAAAGTGCTGTTGGGACATTACTGTATGCAGTTATTGGCATATGCCTGGATATTATGCATTCTGTAAGATGTGTCAGCTAGTTTGTAACAAATCCAGGGAAGCTACATTGGATTACTGCTACCTGAAAGGGACTGCACCAGTAAAATTATGCTTCTGAAGGAACCGAAATTCAGAGCTGAAAGCATTCTGTGATGCTGTCTGGGTATGTAATGAGGATAACAGACGGTCCTACACAAGGTATATATTTATGATGGCAGATGCAGGTGTCTGCTGGGCAAGCGGGAAGCAGCACAATGTAGCCTTATCTACAACTGAGGTGGAATACATGGCGCTAACGGAAGGTGCAAAGGAGGCCATATGGATTCAAAAGATCTTGTACGAGTTGGGTTTAGTCAACGATAATGATGTGCTCAAGATTGCTTGTGACAATAAGGGTGAAATCGATTTATCCCAAAGCACCAAGCACCATGGATGGTTCATACACCATTTTATCAGGAACTTAGTTGATAACAATCTGATTAATGCAAAGTACATTGTAATGTCGAAGTCGTATAATTGGGTGAAAGAAAGTATATTGATTAATATTGTCTTACTGTGCGATTGCGATCAGTACGCCACGTGTTACGTGTCATGGCGCGATCGTACGATAAAATATGCACGCATACACGCGTACTCTTACATTCATTTATTTATATATTTCATATTCATAATGGTTCCATTCCACAGTCGTTTATGAGCAGATGGTATTTGGTTTATAGTTATATATATTATAAGGATATATGTACACTTTAGTGAGATTTAGGGTTCAGGTTACAGGAAATATGTCATGTTTAGTATAATTTTAATTCCCTATTTATCCGCAGTTGTCCGGGTTCATTCGCCGAAGGGATCGCACATTGCATACTCTAGTTAGCGATATTAAGGAATAAATGTTTAAAATGATACTATCTGTGTAATGTAAATAGACTAGTTTAAACTGGATTCTGGGCAGGAAAATCAGAGTCATCATCTGGAGAGCAGACCCCCACCATTGGAATGTTGGCCCCCACCTTTGGAGGGGATTGTTTGAACTGGCCTATGACATGCATTACACTGGACCCTCCCAAAGCCTGGACCTATAGAAGCAAGCCACATCATCTGTATTGTTTTCTCTGTATCACTGAGTGTATATATACAGCTCCCTGGGACCAGCTAAAGCAGTCATCTCTGACCACAGTCTTCTGGACTGAAGAACTGTAGCTGGTACCAGTGGAGCACAGCTGAGCGCAGCCGGGCGCGGCATATGTATGTATGTATGTATTGGGTATCTGCTGTATTGTACTTGTTTATTGAACTGCTAAACCTTTTTGCTTTTGCTAAATAAATTGCCTGTGCTTTGGAAACACATAAATCGCTTAGACAATGCTTATTGAAAAACGATGAAAATACTTTAATAGTAATTGAAGAAAATATTGCAGACATGCTAACTAAGGCATTTGCAACACCTAGTCTGAATGTTTTCCTGCAAAAATGTGGACTCGAATATATTTAAAGTGTCATTGTATGTCATATCATGTATTTTACTGCTAGACAAAAGGTATGAAGTCAATACTAATGTCTAAAATGTTATGTCTGGTTAAAACTTTAAATGTGAATTAGTAAAGTTTATTATAGCTAGAGAGTTTCAAACGAGGGTGGGTGTTAGGAAGCAGTGTGCTCTGTTATCTCTGTGTGTAAAGGTCTGATTCCTATGATGTTTATTACTGTCTGACTACTAATATGATCTGAGCATGTGTGAAGTTCCATCTTTTTCCTCTGTATAATAAATCAACCTTATGGTTCAGCCACAGGCAGAGGTGTAGGAATCAGGGGGCAGAGGGGGCAGTTGCCCCCTCATGAACTTCTACACAAAGGCCTTCATGCTACTTTTTGAAGTTATGGTATCTGTTCTAAACTTGTGAAATTTTGTTAAATGTTAGATTGTCTTGGTATAGATTTAATACAGATTAATTGATTAGTTTATTTTAAAAAACTCTAAGTATTGCGTTCATAAACATTTAATAAATAACCTGTATTGCTGTTGAACAACTATTCACTTTTCTTTTACCCTGAATTTCATGTGGTGCATACAGTAACAAAGTAACAAACTGAGATATAGCAATTTGAATTTATAGCACATACCATTACCAGTAAGGCAGTGACTATAGATTTAAAAATACTCCCAATCAA
Source organism: Mixophyes fleayi (assembly GCF_038048845.1). Lineage (NCBI taxonomy): Eukaryota > Metazoa > Chordata > Amphibia > Anura > Limnodynastidae > Mixophyes > Mixophyes fleayi. Next base: position 275,046,138 of record NC_134404.1, on the reverse strand, counting down.
ATGAGATTAGGCTGTAAATGAAATCTGAATAAAAATTAGGTTAATGACTATAAAAAAATGTGCATTTTTAAGATGAACAATTAAATTTATCTATCTTTCTAACAGCTATTGTACTAATTGGTAAATAAAATTAATAATAATATTTATTTAATAATGTATAAATACATTTTTGGTCAACCCATGAAACACTGACAAAAATGAACATAGGATTGGGAGTCTTTGTATATCTACAGTCACTCTCACCACTGTTGTAAAAACGAGAGTCCAAATACAAGAAAAAGGGGCTCCAAGCCCTATAGCAGTCTTTGGTCATTTTCCCCCCATGAAAATTTTCGTTCCTACGCCCCTGGCCACATGTATGCTGAGCTCCTGCATTTCTCAGTGCATCACTCACCAAAGGTCACAGTGTTATCTTTACCATCCCTGCCATAAATCATCCATTAACAGAATTTACCACTGAGGCTGATAAGTGCTGTCTTCATTGATCATGCATATATTGTTGTAAAGCCTTTTATATGTATTAAACTGTTCTACATTCATTTAACGTGGCAGTAATGTTTTATGTGGCTTCAAATAGTGTTACTCTCATTATACGCACTTCAGGACAGGGATCTCAATATTAAAATTGTCTCATCTATTGTAATAGGCTTTTATATATTGTTATAATCTTGTAACATTTCCAAATAAACCAGTCTGAATTTACAGTTCATAAGCAAAGAAAATAAATTAATCTAATCCTATGATCAATTAAGTGCACAGGTAATTATAGTCATATGTGATTTACATTGTGTAACATTCTTCCCGTGTTTGCGTGGGTTTCCTTCGGGTGCTCCGGTTTCCTCCCACACTCCAAAAACATACAGGTAGGTTAATTGGCTGCTATTAAATTGCCCTTAGTCTCTCTCGGTCTGTGTGTGTGTGTGTGTGTGTATGTTAGGGGATTTAAATTGTGAGCTCCAATGGGGCAGGGACTGATGTGAATGAGTTCTCTGTGCAGCTCTGCGGAATTAGTGGCGCTATATAAATAAATAAATGATGATGATAATGTTGACGATGAGAATATGGATGGTCAATGCAGAAAGCACTATCAGCTTCAGACATCAATCTGCAAACAGCCAATCAGAAGTGGCTAGCTGGTGCTGGTGACTGTCATCATCATCATCATCATCATCATCATCAATGTGCAGTTGCACCAGTAGTCAGTACTCAGACTGCATTTACATACCCCTTCTTTCCTTTTCAGCCCCTTCCTTTTCAGTCAATTTAAGCTCTCTATAGCAGGACTCTCTCTCTCTCTCTCTCCAAGTGGTATATTTACTAAGCTGCAGGTTTAAAAAAGGTGAAATGTTGCCTATAGCAACCAATAGGATTCTAGCTATCATTTAGTAGAATGTACTAAATAAATGATAGCTAGAATCTGATTTGTTGTTATAGGCAACATCTCCACTTTTTCAAACCCCTTTGTATTTATATTTTTTGTCACTTTTGTACTTATGATATTTTGTCATTTTGTTATATGTGCAATGTGGAACCCTTGTGTTACCTTATAAATAAATAATAATAGTAATAATAATAATAATAATAATGACTGTCGAAGTCAAACAATTGGATGAAGTCATTTTAAATGAATAAATATCGGTTGTTATAGTTTCCTTTGCAATTGCGATTAGTACGCATACAAAGGTTAAATACGCAATCTCAGTAGGAAAACACAGTAAATACATCTACATTTGCACCTACATTTGTAAATAATTCACTTTTAATAAAGTTTCAAACTCACATTCTTTTATTATCAAGACTTAGAGATTTTATTACACAAAGGTAAATCTACATTAAAGATATTTATGATTTGGGTCATAAGAAATGTATTGTGGTATTGGTCTTATATTAATCCACATTTTACCGGCAGGAGTCTGGTATCATCGAATAATCAATTGCTAGTTATGATTAGTATAAAAATGAATACTCTGTTAATGGGTTAGTTTAAACCAGGTATTTGGCGGTTCCCTGAGGCAAGACACTTACACAGCTGTTGGAGTGAGTTGCCCTCACCTTTGGAGAATCATCATTTGAACTGACCTATGACCTGCATTGTACCGGACTATCTTAAATCCTGAACCAATGAAGAACTATCTTAGTGTTATCTTTGTGTACATTGTGACATCATCACTGTTTTTTTCAAACCAAACTTTATATAAACAGACCACTGGTACAGTAACACTCTCTTTGACAACACAGACTTCAGGATTGATGAGCTGTTACTGGATCCAGTGTGCAGCGTATGTATCGGTTATACTTTGCTATATTTTGCTATTAAATCTCTTTGTGGGTTTGCGCCACTTTGATTGCATTGGACAATCTTTATTGGTAACGATAAGTATGGACTTATGATGATTAATAGCACAAATGTGTATGAGCAGTGCTATTTCTACTCCGTATTGATCCACCAGCCATCCACATGATTGGCAGCACACAGGTGATTGAACTGAGATGGATGGTAGGTGAAGTTGGTTAAGGACAAAAAAAATACAGCGCATGGCTTTCAAAGGCACTATTTTTTTAATAAGAGTATTTCACATATTACCACAAAGGTATAAAATATGGTTTACACAATATACAAAATAATGGACTCTGAAACAATCATTACATTGATAAATTTCTATCCATTAGTTAGAATCGACATTTGTCTGATGATCTTGGTCATTATTAGTTACTATAACATTACATATACAGAACTGCTATATATTATGCAGCTTTCTCTTTAAAAAGATATAAAATCATTCATACAGCAGAGTGAATATGGCACTAAACATTCAGCTGACATAGGTTTTCTGTGCATAGACTAAAGTATAGCATTCAATTTTTTCCTTGGTCATGTGTGTTATGTTATTTTGGACCTAATACATGAATGATTCTTATACATTTGCACTTTTAAAAAGAAAATAAGTTACAGGCACTTGTATTTGCTTTCCTTGTGATTGCGTTTTGGTCTGGATTATTTTGATGTCACAGATTTCAGTAAATGGGAAAATGAAGGTATACCCATAAAATAAAGCTAGATTCCTCTACTCCTGGTTTTGTCATCATTACTTTTAATGCAGGTATCTGACTTAGTTAAACATTCAATAGCACAAGCTAACAGATACTAAATGAATCGCCAACTTGTTATTACATGTCCGCTATTTCCCCATTTAACCTTTATTTACAAGTCACATTAAGTTCAGCATTGTAACAAAATGGGTTCTGTTTCTTGCCTTATTTTAGCAACTGTGGAATAAATATAAGTAGATGAATGGAATTATGTAGACCTGGCCATCTTGTGAAAGGTTATTAAATTGTGTTCCTTCTTCCTTTAACTATTCCTTTATTTATAAGGTAAGTAGCCATATTTGCAATTCTGACATAATGAGCATGGAATTCTGAATTCTTTTATAAAGTTTTTGACAATCTGTTGTGTATCTATTGATGCCAGGATAGGTACACGCTTAAAGATATGCTAACATCGCCAGGGATAATTCCATTCTTTTGTGTGTAAGCCCATTGGTGGGTTTCATATAAAAAAAAATTCTGGCTGCAATATCTGGCTCAAGTACACCGGGCATATTTGACAACCATGTCCATTGTGCAGTCACCTGAAGCACTGAAAGTTTTAAACATAAACAGTTTAATGCATAAGTAAGTACGGATGTTATGGTATAATACTCTCTTTTTTGTCATTTACCAGTATGCTCTATAGATATAGGAGAAATTTATTAAAACTCAGAAGAAACAAGAGATTACAGCGGGATGTGTCTTATATATACCTTACCTTACCTTTACCTGGTGCTTAATATCAGATAATCACCCTTAAAACCAACTCCCTTATTATTAAAAACCTCTCAGTAATAAAAGTTTCATTATTTATACATCACAAGAGGTCATTTACAAAGTGCACCACACAACATGGTTTTGTACCAGTGGGCCTAGATGGTCCGTCCAGCACACACCAAGACACACACCTAATATTTGCTCTCGGTGATGTCTCCGCAAAGCGACAGCGCCCCTTGTTGTGCTGAGAGACTAACAAATCTTCAGATGTGCAGAGTTCAAAAACATAAACAAATCAAAACCAATCTACCACTTTACTACTGCACCTTACAGGGGTGCACGCAGGGGGGGTTTCTGGGTCTCCAGAAACCCCTCCCCTCCATTAAAGAAGTTCCCTACATATTGGCAATGTACTATATAGCATCCGCGGGGCTGTCAAAGAAGCGTCCGCGGCGGTGCTGTATAGTACAGTGCTGCCTAAACGGAGCTGCTGCGCATGTGTGGGCGCATGCGCGGCAGTTCTCTCGCTTTTTTTTTTTTTCCGGTGGAGGGGAAACCCGCCCTTAAAAATCCTCCATGCGCCCTTGTCTTACATTAAATAAACTTTCTGTTTTTCTCCTAAAATACTGATTGGTTTAGCCTCACTTATGGCATAAATGAATCTTGAGAATGAGAGGGCATGGAGACTGTGTTTATGACAAGTGGCAATTTTGTGTGTGTGTAAAGCTGCAAAGGGATATCTTGTTTCTGCACTACAAACCAGTGCATCTGTTCTGTACTTTACTAGGAATACCCAGGGCCGGATTAACCATAGGGCTAACTGGGCTACAGCCCAGGGGCCTTGGGCATCAAGGGGGCCCTTGAAAGTGCTCAGCAGCAGTATTGATCTGTCGGGGGCGGGGGCGGCCCCGGTGCGATCAGAGCTGCTGAGCACTTTCACTGCAGTACTTCCCGGCGAGCTGTATTCTCCTTATTGAGGAGATCTCGTGAGTCTCACTCTCACGAGATCTCCTCAGCAAAGAGTGTACAGCGCGCCGGGGAAGGAGGGGGGGGGGGGCGGCTCGGATCACGGGGGGGGGCCCTCACGGGGGAATGGGGGCCCCCTTAGCCCAGGGGCCTCTATTCCCTTAATCCTGCCCTGGGAATGCCTGTACTCCTCTCAGTCTGTGCAAGCTTCTGCTCCTCTGCACATGCCACCATCCATAAACTCATGCATCTCTGCAAAAATCACCTCTATTAAAATTGATAATATGATACAATATAAGAAGATATATTATAATACTGACACACACATATACCTAAATAAATGTTGCCAACGGATGACACAAATAAACATATTTGCAATTATATAACCCATTGACTGTCTAGCTAATAGTAAGATATGGTCACCTGTAATTTTCCATTTTAGCTACCTGAAGACTGGCAAACAGAGTTAGTTTTTAACATTTCCTGGAAAGTCTGTATATATGTATTTGTGAAAGTTAATAGTAACCATAACGTAACCTGAAACATGACTGGAGAAATCACATGATTATTTGATAGTGTTATATATAGCTATGTAGTCTGAGGCAGGCTTATTAAGTGATTGAATATATCATCAAGTGAAAACTATCTGTAGGGACCAATCCACACCAATGTGCAGCTTGAGTAAACCACAGGAAAAATAGCGCGGCGTAGAGATCCATTGACAATCGTTTTCTCACAGTAACCTCTAAGCCAGTGGTCAGGGAACAGGGGTAAATTACCCCAAATGGGGTAAAAATGAAATTCCTGGGGGTAATGCTACCGATTCATATGCTGTCAGTTGGATTGTAGACCCTTTTAAATGTGAAATTGCTGTTGCACCAGAGAAGCCTCAAGGGTTGGCAGAGGCACTTCTTGAGCTTCGATGCAATAATGAAGCACGTATTGCATTTGAAAAAAAAGCAGATCTGTAATATTTTTGAATGTCAACAGCTGCAAAGGCATCAAAATTGCACATGAGGAAGCAGTCAAAAAGTTTCTGCCTTTTGTGCAACTACCTACCTTTGCGAACAAGGATTTTCCACTCTAACGAACATAAAAACAAAGCAGAGAAATTGATTGGACACTGAAGACTGTATCCAAATTGCTCTGACATCAAAATGCCCCAATATTGATGCCCTCGTATCAAAAATGAAGCCACATAATTTCTCCAAAACCTGAAGTTTTGAAGTTGAAGCTTTCAAAGAAATTTTGAATAGATTCAATACAAATTTGAATTCCAATAATTATTGATATATAATTTTCTTCCTTTCAAATTAAGGGGGTAACATTGGCGTATCTAAATATATTTTTGGATAAAAAGTAAAAACGTTCCCTGACCCCTACTCTAAGCTAAGTGTCTACGGTTTACTTGAACTGCGTTCAGTTTTGGTACACGGCTCGAGAAACAGCTGGGGGCAAATGTATGAAGCTCCGGGTTCTTCAACACCCGCGAGTTCGGTGTCTTCATTCCCTTTACAAGGCAGCGCCGCTTTAAATTTAAGCGCTGAAGACGCCGAACTCGCGGGTGTTGAAGAACCCGGAGCTGCATACATTTACCCCCTGGTGTAGATGAAACTTTCACAACAGATAGTTCTCACTTTGTGATAAACCTTGTTAATTGTTACTTGTTTAACCTACCTCAAAATAACACTATCAAATAATTAGTAATGATACAGCTACCAGTTGTTTTTACCGCAGTAAAATGTATCAACACCTATAGACTGAGATACATAGATAACAAAGCAGCCCCACTATACAGAACCACAATAAGACTTCATGGGGGGCTTGGGAACATACTGGTTTTGGCCCCCTTCAAAACTCCATTGGTGAAAAAAAAAAACCCAACTATATAAAACCGGTAAGGGTAATTTGGGCCCCCTAGAGCCCATCAGGCTCAGACTGGAGACCAGCTTGGTAAAATGGATGATTCAGCTATGACACCATATATTTAAGCATTAATTATAAATAACTGTGATGATCGTGCTACCTAAATATTTCTTATTGGAAAGTAGCAGCAAGTCAGAAGGTAGATTACAATGTTTGCAGTGTGACACTTTCTTCTGAATTAGATATTTTTGTTGCAAAATGGTATAATAAAAAAGTATTCTTATATACAGTGAACCTTTTTGTAAAACTGTACAAATTTAACATTGACATATACTGCTGAATATTTTCTGTTTTTAATTAAAGACATTTTTATTACAATATAAAAAAACGATTTCAAGAAACATAGCTCAAAACCTCTCACTCACTAATTTAACATGGCAATTTTTGTCTATTATTCCCCCCAAAAAACATATTTAATGTGCATTTTATGCAATTTTATTCAGCTCTCTAGAATGGTGTCATGTGACCCTATAAGGACCAAACTTCAGGACACCATGCTGTGGAAGCAGCACGAAAGGGATTCACATAGATTATTTTAGAGCCAGCTACACAAAGTATCTTTCATCGCCGTAAAAGAGCAAAAAGAACCTCATGTGAATTGCTCCATAAAAAAACAGTGATACCAATTTTAGTCAGCTGCAAAATTCTCTGTGTGACACCCAACATTAAAGAAATATAACATGAAAAATGCATTGATATAACAGCATTGTTATTCAAGCTTGATGTGATGCTTTGGAATCACATTGTAATGACTTAAAGCTATAAACATGTATGCTGCATAATATTAGGAACCTGACACTAGAGGGCGCCCTGGGAAGCAACAACACAATCTCATTATGCTTATAAAACCCTTTTACAAAATGATGTTATTACTATAGGTGGGTTCATTTATAGTTTAGATAAAAAAAATAGTTTCTATCGTTTTAACTATTGCAACAAGATATATATGTTCTGCAACAATTATGGCAGTTTTCATTTCAATGTGTTATTTCTGCTCATGGAAGAGATCGAAAGGTCGTCTTAACATAATGCACTTGGTCATGAAAGGAATATAATGAACATTACATGATTTCCCTTATGAATCTCGGACTGTTATAAAATATCGCACTTATTGCAGTTTGCAAGTTCATTTAACACTTTCAGTGCAGACAGAGGCTGCAACACACAGATGGAAAGCAAACACTAGTCTGCAATGGATCAGGTCACAACCATGCCTGTGTTTAAAAACAGACCTCTCTAAATTAAATTATAATTCATTGTAGATGTTTATATATTCATTGCCAGAAACCCTGTTATCCAAACATCATTTAACAGCCTCAGCCAACACGTTTTAGTTTCGTGGTTGAGAATTATACTCTGTACAAATGTTCTGTATAATCTTCCCAACAAACTTATAGAGACTGTCAAATTCATCCACGAAAAATGAATGGTCTTTATCCGGATCAGAGGCAATGGACTCTAGTTCATCTTGGGCTGCCCAGGCAATACCAACAGCATACGCAATCACCCCTGTGAATCAAATGTAAAGATTAGTTGTATCAAATCCATACCTAGCTCCTGTCTAGCAGTTATTTTGGTCTAACATCACATTACTAGAATATAGTTATTAAGAGTCAAAACATTTGTGTGTTATGTCCATATATGTTTTTGCTTTTTTTTGTTATAACTTTTTATATACCTTTAATCTAAAATGCAAGTAAAATGTACTACTAACATTCAGAAATATATGTAATGGTTTCAGGTGCTTATCAGAGCTTATCATATGTAAGGTAAGACCATACATCCAAAACTTACATGTTCAATGGGAAATTCCATTTTACCATAACATAGAATTCCGGCTACAGCCTAGCTATTAGGACATGACTTGTGGGATCAAGGACATGGTCTGGGCAGCTGAAAGTTGTGGCATCCTGATTTTCATGAAGGACACCATAGTGAGACATTCTGAGCCTTAGGGTCAATGGCAGAACTACCATTGGTGCAGCAGGTGTGGTGCACCAGGGCCCGTGGAGATAATGGGGCCCACTGCGCAGGGAACTAGCGAGCTGTTGGCCCCGGTTCCCTCCTACTTGCTTCCCTGCACCGGGGCCAACAGCTCTCTAGTTCTGCCTCTGCTTAGGGCTCATCTGAATATGCAGTTTTTCCAATTTCCTTACTTCACATTCTGAATGCAAGTAGAAATTCTCCAGATATAGGGATCAGTGCTCCCTATGCTCCCATATGTGTGTCACAATCTGCCTCCTGCAGCTCCTGCCAGGAGCTATGTTGGTCTTTCTGGATATATATATATATATATATATATATATATATATATATATATATATATATATATATATATAGCCTGCAGTACCACCATGCTACCAAAGGGGCCACTGTGACGCTTGAACTGTTTCCCTTCCTGCTGAGCTAAGCTCGTTTTCTCAGCATGATTTACACCTGCCACTACTCCTTAAAAGACAGCCTCGCCCAGCTGTCTGGGCCAAATTATCAGGTCACTCTACCTGATAGGAAGCAATCCTTTGACTCCTGTTCCTGGTTATTCTTACCTGTGTACCTGACTTGTGATTTTGCTGTTCATTCCAGTGCCACAGACACAGCTCATCATCCATCCAGTTCCTGAGTTATACACCTGTGTGGATCTCTGTGTTTCTGCTCTCTGCAGCTCATTGCTTCTCAGTGTAACATGTTCAGCTTACTTCCACCTTTGCCTGCTGTCTACTCTCAAGTGTTTCAGCCTTATCAGGCTACTCATCTCACCACCTTTCGAGAGATATCCAACCCTGCAACCTGCATGCTACTCATCTCACCACCTTTCCAGAGGTATCCAACCCTGCAACCCACAGGCTACTCATCTCACCACCATATCCAACCCTGCAATCCACAGGCTACTCCTCTCGCCACCTTTCCAGAGGTATCCATCCCTGCAATCCACAGGCTACTTATTTCTCCTCCTCTACCAGAGTTATCCACCCTGCAACCTGCTGGCTACTGCATCTCACCATCACTTTACAGTATTGCCTATTCCGCTGTTAAGATCTGTGGTTATATTACTGCCTTACCACTTATTGCATCCTAAACCTGTATTACCTGTGTTTCTAATAAAACTACTTCATTCACCTACTTTCTCTCCGTGGTCTTACCTTGGGAACCCTGACAATGTGCTTGTTATCTACACAGACAGCAATGCAAAAAACTGTATGGACAAAAAATGTTGCAAGAGAAATTGGAACCGTATGGAGACTGTTTATTAACAAAGGGCCTGATTCATTAAGGATCTTAACTTAAGAAATTACTTATTTCAGTCTCCTGGACAAAACCATGTTACAATGCAAGGGGTACAGATTAGTATTCTGTTTTGCACATAAGTTAAATACTGACTGTTTTTTCATGTAGCACACAAATATCAACTTTAAATTTCAGTGTACAAATAAGCTATCAAGTATTTGTGCAATACATGAATATGAATGATACAGTATTTAATTTATGTGCAAAACAGAATACTAATTTGCACCCCTTGTTTTTGTCCAGGAGACTTAAATAAAAAGTTTCTTAAGTTAAGATCCTTAATGAATCAGGCCCAAAGTTCAAAAGGGCAAAATGACAGAGCAACCAATCAATTTTTGCTTTCATTATTAAACATGCACAAAACTAATTGCTGATTGGTTGCTGTGGGTTATTGCACATCTGCACTGTATTAGTAAATAACCCACAAATAAATGGCCTACTTGCTCAAAATGATTACTATTGTTTATTAAATCTACCGAAGAATTTCTGCAAATAAAGGATAACACTGATTACCGTTTCGATGAGCAGCTGCAGCTGGAGCCCGGACATCATCATATGAACGCCCATCGGTTATTACGATCATGATCTTCCTTTTGTTTGGCTTTGATTTACTGAACAGCTGGTCAGACGCATATGTTATGGCTGTTCCTGTGCTTGTGCCTCCACTCCAATAGCCTATTCTCATTATTGCATTAACGACATCTTGTTTTGTACTGTACTTATCAAACCCAAACTCCAGCCTCTGTTCGTATGTATACTGCACAGCTCCTATTCTTGTGTCTGTGTCTGAAATCTCAAACTCGCTGGTTATATTGGCTATGAACTGTAGAACAGTGCGGAAGTTTCCTGTTCCGACACTGCTGGAACCATCAATGACAAATCCAATGTCAGCAGCGTTGAGACAGGTCTTGCTGCAGACTAATTTGTCGATCTCACACATACGCTTCACCATTGGGTTCACTATCTTGTGGAGGCCAAACCAGCTAGGAACATTGATTGAAAAATGGCCATTGGTTCTGCAAACAGCCTGTAAAGGAATGGAATTTCACAATTACATTTTGATAGTGTAGTAAGATATCTCATTCACTGTACCCTTTGACATGTACTTGATAATAAAAATATGTCTAGATTAACAATACGCATCTATTATATATGTACCCTCACTTTTTGCGTGTGCAAAGGGAAAAGGGTGCTCCAAAATCTCCATATGTATTTAGTACAGAACATTTATTTATCATTAATAATAACATATCAGCAGACAAGTGTTACATGCTACAACAAACAACTCTGACAGTAAAGCGGGAAGAGGAGGGGGCTGCAGGTGAAGGAAGGCTTGCTCATCACTGGATTAATCCATTTCTAATTCTAGTGATTTTCTTTTTGCCTTATTAGTAAAAATGTGGAATTACGTGTCAAACAAAAATATGTGTTGTTAATATCATTTTTATTTTCTGAACTTGAGGGAGGTCGTGCAGGCAGTGGGATATGAGCCATGCAAGACTCTGCTGATGTATCCTGTAGAGGAGGTATAGTAACAGTCAAGACTTATATTGGAAGATGTACAAGAGTGTGATTTACAGCTTGACTTAAGTCCATCATTGTGGCGCGATGTGGTGTAAATATATGCATATCCAAACTATGCATGTGCACCAAAATGCTTCTGTATTTAGATTAGTGATAGTCTAAAAATATTACCAAATTTTGCTACTAATACTATTTACTGTTTCTTATTTTTTCTAACCAAGCGGCTGATTATACTTCGGTGGTGTACAAACTTAGAGGGCACTATAGGCTTCCCCAATATGTCTATCCACAGTAAACCTCTTATGGATCAGCAGTCACTGATGAGTGTGATAGATCAAGTTTCTGGTTGAGCCAGCTGCCCAGGAGCACTCCATGAGCGAAGCTCATCTGTGCAGTGCAGGTGGGTAGCAAACACTGCCTTAAGCATCATCTATTACGTACATCATTCCAGATGAAGCACAGGTTTGAGTCAGCAACTGCTCTGAAGAGAGTTAGCAAAAAAGTAAAAGTAAACTACAAAAATATACATTAATATAATCACTTGATGGTCAATCAATATTTTGATAATTGACCAGTCCTTCCCTTACCAAGCTGAGAAAATTACTATTATAAACATTTTTTATTTTTTTTGAGTGTTTGCATTTGGCAGGGGGAGTCGGAGCCTGAGTATTAAACACTCGGTACACAAAGTTTTCTTAGCATAGCATATTTTTTTTATTTTATTTAACTACACCTGTGCTTCTGGAGGAATGTGAATCCCTGCTGGGGAAACACCATTTTCCCTTCCCATGCTACGTCTGAGGCTATTTTCAGCTATACAACTATGCAGTCAAATGCCTGCATAGCTGACGGTGTGAAATGTCAGTCCTCCTTCTAGATTCTGACTCTAGGGAGGTGTGGCAGGGAGTAGGACTCTGCTAGGGTAGAACAACAGTCAATATTGTACAGCTGAAGATGGACATGGAGGTGTCATTTAGAGTTTGCCGTAAATCAAGTTTTGTGGTGTAAATATGTGTATTTCCATACTAAGAGGGTATCAATATAAATATAAAAGAGACATAGGTAACAATCAGATTGTGTTTTCCAAGGGGCAGGATTTCAGACTTCCTATTGAGCAGGCCAGGAATTATATCACAGTGTTTTTGAATGACACAAGGGGGAGCCAAATCGACACACTCATGTAGAAGACAATTACTTGTAGTCAACAAAAATACATATCATTTCAAATATCTTACATGCACATACACATTTTAAATATGTTAACTATATTCACTCTCTCGTAATTTGCATTAAATTATACATTTGGCTGATAAATTATTTTGTTCTACCACAATCAAAAAGCAGAATTTTGCACATTTAAAATACCTTATCTACAAAATTGGGTTCCACAACACTTGACCTCTCGTTGTCATCAGCACCCTCAATTGTCACAAAAAAAATATTAATGCCTGATTCCCGAGCCAGACGAGAGGCTTCTTCCACTTTATCTGTTGGCCACCCATCAATGAGCACAACAGCCACATTAGGGGCTGCACCTCTATTCCCACTTGCGTCAGAGAAGTAATTCTTATTCACATAAGAGAGAGCATTCCCTGCAGGGACATAATGATTTAATCATTCATAAAACAAAAATATAATTATTACAATATAACATATAAAATATTGTGGTATAAAAAGTCAATAATAAATGTCCTGTGCACGGACAAATGAACAAAATTCTGTTCATTTCAGTGTCAGATTTTACACTGACAGACCTGGTCATGTTAATGTAGGTAATTTGAGGACAATTTGTTGCACAGGAATACAGTGAGTATGTGTCCTGGCAGCACATGGGATGTTACATATGGCTTATAGAAGATACTATGACTGTAACACACAGTAAATGTAATGCATGTTTAGTAGTACATTGTGCGTTTATATATCTGTTAAATCTCCAGTTGTATATACGTGATGGGTAATCTTTAACCTGAGGATAGGCCTATGTATTGTTATTATAGAAGTGATCACAGTGAACGCAGCCTATGAAAGTTTAAGCGAGGGACAAAGAATTATTGGACATATGATTCACTTAAACTATAAAGTTTCAGCTATTAAAAACAGAATCAAAATAATATTTCTAGAAACCTACCAACATTGGAAAATCCTCCTTTTTGTGGAATTTTGTCTATAGCGTTTTTCAGGTCTTTGGAATTGAAATATGACCGAAGGCTGAATTCTGTAGATGGGTCATCCCTTTGAAGGAAGACAGAATACCATTATTGCTGTGAAAATTACAATACTACTTTTATTATTACTGTAGAACCTTCTGCGTCCCGCAGTATGCAGGACAAATGCAAGACAACCTGGGACACTGGACTACAGCAGTATTTCTGTCCTTGTGCCCTGATTACCCCTGTAAGTCTTGTCCCGCTTTCCACCTAGTGTCACTGTATCTGCATGGGTGGGGGATGTAACAGTGAAGTCAGATAACCTAACATGACATTGAGTCAGAATAAATAAGCTACACTCTGATTCATTGCCAGACTGTAACTGGCCTGCAGAACGTAATCTTACAAGATGAGACATGATCAAAGTTTCATCTCATTATATGAAGTTTCATTGCGAGCCAACTCATCCTTATAACAGGACAGGTAAGTAAAGTGTTTACAATAGTGTAGACAGCGGGCTTGGGATCAGGGTAAAGAAATGTGTTGGAGGGGAGGACTGAGGGCAATTATATGCTGCAGGAGAGGGTTGGGTGGAAAAAATGTGTTACAGAGGTATGGGGGGAGGAAGTGTCAGAGATTAAGGGGAGACAAATGTGTTTCAGGAGAGCAGTGGGGAAAATGTTTTACAGAAATGATGGTGGACAAATGTATTACAGGGGTGTGACCTGCCCCATATGTGACATCTTCACGATGCCTCCCGCTGCCCACAACCACAAACATTTCTATCTCCACTGGAACTTATAATGTTTGAGGAATGGCCTCTTTTCCTGCAGTAAATGCTACATATACTGCACTTTTAAAACAGGCCCTTCACATGAGTGCAATCTCCCAATGCTTCCCTTGGAACAAAACAGTTTGTAACCCTGCTCCAGAAAAAATGTAAACAATAATTTAGCATCAAATAATTTAAAACGACCACATAGGAGGGTAAACAATACTGTTTTGTCCATCACTGAATTTTAGAACATCTATTTGCTCAGAATAAAGGTGGCGTAGATGCTTGCTGACTATCTGTCTCCAGGCAGCTGCTGTGCACAACCATATGCAGGACTGAAGTCCCAGATAGGAATGTGCAAGCCAGCAAAAGTAAAGCATCACTTAATGTCCTGAAAACTATAATGGCAGAACCTCCTAAATTAATTACAACTTTTTCATTTTCCTCATAGCATTTGGCTTGTTGCAGTTTCATTTGTGTCTTAAGGTGACATAGAGTCTGTCTTTATTTCATGTGTCACATTTGTGCACTTTAATTAGAGATGGGCGGGCTCGGTTGCCCGAGAACCGAACCCACCCGAGCTTTGCCTATTCGAGTAGGCTCGGTACTCTCCCGCCTGCTCGGAATCCAAATCGAGGCCGAACGTCATCGTGACGTCGTTGGATCTCGGGGCTCGGTTCTCGCGATACTTGAAGATTATAAATAAACGCCTCCACAGCAATCCATCGCCATTTGACAGAGGGAGAGAGCAGGGTGTATTCACAGGCTGATTAGAGCAGGGACAGACAATACAATATTCTGATTACAATTGTGCTAACAACAATCGATAGAGAAGAGAGGAGGATAGAGGAGTCTTGTTTTTTTTTTTCAATATTTGGCACTCAAAGTGCTTTTTGGGTGTCCCCCATTATTTTGCCTAAATATTTCTGGTTGTCAAAATTACTATCTGTCAGCAGATTTACCAAATAATTTTTAGCACTCCCCAGTGCTTTTGGGGTGTCCCCCATAATTGTGCATAAATATTTCTGGCTGTCCAAAGTATTATCTGTCAGCAGATTTACAAAATAATTTTTAGCACTCCCCAGTGCTTTTGGGGTGTCCCCCATAATTGTGCATAAATATTTCTGGCTGTCAAAAGTCATATTTGTTAGCAGTATCTTAAACAATTTGTAGCACTACAAGTGCTTTGGGCTCAGAATGGATTCAAAGCAGAATGAGCAACCAGGTTCTGTCACCAGTCCTGATGGTAGTGTTCCCAGTACGTCATCTGGGCAATGCGATGTCAAACTACATAGTGTTTCGAAATCAGTCCAAAAAACACACACCAAATTTTTTACTGTGTTGAAGCGAAAAAGAAGTCTAACTGAGGAAAAGTTAAGTGCCGATAAAAAAAAAATTGCCAACATGCCATTATACACACGCAGTGGCAAAGAGAGAATGAGGCCTTCACCTTTCTCTATTAGTGGCAGATCCAAAAAAGTTACCGAGCCTACAATTGGTGCACAACTACTGTTACGCGTCAAAGCCGAGCTGCAAGATAACAGTAAGGCATTAGAGGATAATGTTTGCTCTGATTCACAAATGACACCAATCCCTGTGGAGAGTCCATCCAACAGTGGGATGTCTAATCATGAGCATTCTGTTAGTGTACCCATAAAGAAGGGCCCTTTCAGCAGTTCTGCTTATGTGTGCCTTAACAGCCCGAGTGTAGCCGGTGATACACAAATTGAGGATGCCACTTTGGAATTAAAAGAGGATGTGGGGGAGATTTGTGTAGGCGACGAGGGCGCTATGAGGATGTTCATGAGGATGAGGTTGTTTGTGTAAGTCCTGCACCAGTGGCAGCAGTTCTGGCACGTGACAAGAAAAAGGGCATTAAACAAAAAAATCCACTTCTTATGTGTGGAATTATTTCTACCCAAAACCAGACAACAATTGTATAGCCATTTGTACTGTATGTCAAGCCACAGTCAGTCGAGGGAGGGACCTTAACCATCTTGGAACCTCGTCTATGTTACGCCATTTAACAAGAGTCCATGGCAAAGTGTTGGGAAAAGCTGAAAGTTCTTCCAAAAAAATTACAAGCACTCCATCATCAGCTAGGACCCTCCGGTCACCGACATCCCAACGGCTACAAAATACACCCACCACACCATCCTCATCAATATCCTCAGTAGCGCTCGGAGTTAGCCCAGCATCACACTTATTAAGGCTGGATAACTCCTGCACTATTATTGATTCCTCTGAAGAAAGCGTTAGTCCCACTGCTGCTGCTGTTGCTGCTGCTGGGGGTGAATCGTCAGCCCAGGGGCAGGTCAAGAAAATGAGCAGTCCTACATTTCAGCAATTAACTGTGAAACAATCATTTGCTAGGGGAAGCAAATATGACAGCAGTCCCCCAGTCGCCAAGCGAATCACAGACGCCATGGCTGCAATGTTAGTGTTAGATCTGCGTCCAATCTCCACAATAAACGCAGCTGGTTTTTCACAGTTAATTGAGGTTTTGTGTCCGCGTTACAGAATTCTATAGCGACACCATTTCTCCCGTAAAGCAATTCCACAACTATACCAAAAAGTGTGTAAAAATGTAGAGATTGCGCTGAAAAATGACATTCTGCCCACTGTCCACTTAACCACAGATACGTGGACAAGTGGAAGTGGCCAATCCAAAGACTATATGACTGTGACAGCTCACTGGGTTGGTCATTCACCTTCATCAGCAGGAACAGCAGCAGCATTTACACCACTACATAACATTTGTCACAGGCACCACTCTTTGTATCAACGGCTTCACTACCAGGCATACAGCTGACAATTTGTTACACAAACTAAGAGATGTGATTGATACATGGCTTATACCACTTGGACTCTCCCCAGTATATGTCATTTCTGATAACGCCAACAATATAGTGCGAGCATTACAGCTGGGTGATTTCCAACACATTCCCTGTTTTGCTCACACCATCAACTTGGTGGTGCAGAGCTTCCTACGAAATAACCGTGAGGTGCATGAGATGCTTTCGGTGGCCCGTAAAATTTCAGGCCATTTCAGGCATTCAGCCACAGCATGTAGGAGATTACAGCAGCTCCAAGAGCAGTTTAACTTGCCCAGTCACCAACTTAAGCAAGAGGTGGCAACTAGGTGGAATTCCACCCTGTACATGCTTCAGAGGATGGAGGAACAGCGTAAAGCCATCCAAGCATATTGCACAAGCCATGACATTGGGAAAGGAGGGGGGATGTATTTCACTCTTGCACAGTGGGGAATCCTTTCAGTGCTGTGCAAGGTGCTGAAACCATTTGAAGTTGTGACGTGTGAAGTGAGTGCAGACTCTGCTAGTTTGAGCCAAGTCATTCCTTTAATTAGACTATTGGAAAAGCAGCTTGAGAAACTAAAAGAGGAGCTGAAAGCAAGCAATTCAGCAAAGTATGTTGGCCTTGTCGATCAAGTACTTCATTAGTTTCACAATGATCCTCGAGTTATTAAGATCTTGAACTCAGATCAGTACGTTTTGGCCACTGTGCTTGATCCAAGGTTTAAGACCTACATTGAGTCTTTACTTGTAAATGAGCAAGATGTGAACTTTTGCAAGGAGCTATTGCTGAGCAAGTTGGCCGCTGAACTGGGCCTCGGCTTGACGACGTGTCCTCCTTCACTTTCTCAAGCTGCTGCTGCTCGTAAAAAATTAAATTTCCAAAAAAGAAGCAGGGAAGACGCAGGGGGCAGACCAGAACAATTTAACATCTGGGCTGGTTTGAAGGATTTTTCAAAAAAATGTGTCACCTTGCCCATAACTCCATCCAATATGAGTATAAACATGCAAAGGATGGTGGAGGATTATTTTCAAGAGGTAATTGATATGGAAATGTCAGACAGTCCCTTTCCTTAGTGGGAGGAAAAGCAGGCCATTTGGAAACCCATGTACAAACTTGCTTTGCAATAGCTAAGCTGCCCACCCTCCAGTGTGTACTCTGAACGAGTATTCAGTACAGCCGGGAACTTAGTCAGTGATCGCCGTCGAAGGATACTTCCAAAAAATGTGGAGAAAGTGATGTTTATAAAAATGAACTACATTTTCCACGAGGAAGGCCTTCATCATCAAAGACCTCCAAGCACTGACTGTTCTCTAATGGCGGATTCAAGCGGCGATGAATTGATAGTCTGTGATGATGACGTACACACTGATGAGGGTGAGGATGAAGATCCAGATGATGACGATAGCATCTTTTTAAAACTTTCTATTTAAGTCTAGGGTGCAATCTACTCCCAAAGAGGAAAGGGACTTGTGGCATTTTCATATCACGTACCGTCTTGAAAGGCTGCTGTTTGGGCAATTTATCCTTAAGGGTAGGGTGTCATACACACAGTGACCCCAAAATGGCTTTCTCCATTTCAATTAATATTGTACAGTCTATAAGGGCTGAATTTTTTGGTATTTTCGACAAGTGGAGGGGGGCCTATTGAGACAGAAACCAAACTGGCTTTCTCCATTTCAATTAATATTGTACAGTCTACAACGGCTGAATTTTTTTGGTATTTTCGACAAGTAGAGGGGGGCCTATAGAGACAGAAACCAAACTGCCTTTGTCCATTTCTTTACATATTTAACTATAAGTGTAGGGTGTAATATACATCCAAAGACGATGGCTGCATTGCCAATATGCATAGATGGAGAGGAAGACAATCTGTTTTGTGTGTAGAATTAATGAAGGCCTACCGACCAGGAATTAAACTGATTTTTTGATAATTTATTAGCTTTACAATTACATTACTTATCCAAGAAACAGGTGGAGCACTAAATTTGGTTATTTTAGGCCCAAAAACATTGATTTTCCAACAAGATAGCAAAACAAAACCAAACAAAACCAAAACCAAAACACGCAATGGCGGTTTTGCAAAACCAAAACCAAAACACGACGGTAATCCAGATCCAAAACCGAATACAAAACCAAAACACGGGGGTCAGTGACCATCTCTAACTTTAATGTCTTTAGCTACCTTAGCCTAGAAATGCACTTTCCAATATAAATTGTGTCTAGCTGCAAAATCAGAATGCCCCATAATTGCACAATCTCAACCCCTTAAAGTTCTGTTAAATATCCTGTCTAACAACAGAAAATGAATATATGATTATTATAATTTTGAACAAACAATGCAAATAAGACCCTGCTCCTCCCAGCAAAAAGTGTAAAATATTTCACCCCACATTGGCTGCCAATTTGACAAGCTAAGCCATGTGGTTACCCATATACTACAGGCATAATAGTACTGCAGAAAGCCCAAAGCACCATTTGTTCCCCATATATTATTGTAGATTTTCTTTGCTAACTGTACAATACAAGCCACCATGAGAGAGACAGTTAATGGGAGAATACAGAAGATGCAATTCACTAGAAATTACCCACATCCCACGCCTCTTACATGAACTTTAAATTAATATACATGTTCTAATTTTTTTGGGGAGTTTCATTCCAGTTTAGTGATAGTGATAATTAGTACAAACTTAGTGGACACTTGCATGAGAAAATATGCATTGGTAGACAAGCACAGCAAAATCAGACTACAAACATTCCTACTAAATATGATTCTCTATGCGGTGTTTGAAGTGGGGGTGTATACGGTGGTATGCCATACCGCCACTTCTCCTGCTGCCTTCATTCTCTAACTTAAATTCAATTGACTTTCCATACCGCCACTTCTAAAATTCTGTGTTTTTATCTTTAGTGTAGGGAACGTGGGTATAAATTACAAACATACGTCTACTTACCTTTCCTGTACTCCAGCCTTGCCACATTAAGAAACATATAAGTTTTAGTGAACTCTATACAAGTTGGAGTGTTAATGTTTGTGTTAACAATTATGTAGAATATTCTCGGAAAATAGATGCTCTTACCCGTATTGTACAATACCCATAAGAGGCCCAGAAATTCCAACATCAAGAGCTTCTGCCATCTGGTTAAGGAACAGCTTCTGAATCCGGAAGCGTCTCTTACCAATACTCCAACTGCCGTCAATGAGGAAAACCAGATCTATTTTGCAGTCTACATGGATACAGTAGTGAAGAAAAAGTTATTTACATTTGATTTTTTGCAGTGATTCATATACATATAACACTTTGACTTGTCAAAGAAATTGTAGGCCTGTTTCTACAACAATTATCCTATGTATCATGGATGTAGCTAAAAATTACTGAGCCCCAAAGCAACATTTTTAAGGATCCAGCTGTCACCACAAATTATATAGCTCTGCAATGGATATAGTTTTTATCAACCTGACAATGTTGTCTGAATGAAATATACATTCCTTTAATAGTTATTCATGTGCTATGCAATGCTTCTGGTAAACATGGGTGCAGTTCTATCCTCCTCGTCTTCCTATCAGCATTTTGTTAGCATGAGAATTGATCCTGTGATGACAGGCTAAACAGTGCCCAGAGTTTCAGTCTGCAGGCTTAAACTACACAGAAATGTTTTTCTCCATGCATATACAGGGCCAAAATGTTTAGGTGTGAACAGCAATATGACAGTTCTATATTTTGTTTAAGGCCCTTCCTCTCTCAGGATGCTACCAAAAATATTTTCCATGCACTCATCATTTCCCGTCTTGATTACTGCAACCTTCTCCTCACTGGCCTCCCCAGCTCCTACTTCACCCCCCTTCGTTCTATACTCAACATGGCTGCGAGACATATCTTTCTTTCACGCCGCTCTTCCTCTGCCTCTCCTCACACAGTCTCCCTTTCCCCTACAAAATCTTTTTCAAATTCCTAACCCTAACCTACAAGGTCCTCTCCCACTCCACTGCCCCTTATATCTCCAACCTCCTCTCCATTCACACTCCCATCTACTCCCTGTGACCGGACAATGACCGTCGCCTCTCCTACACACTGATCACCAATTCCCACGCCAGAATTCAAGATTTCTCCCGGTCTGCTCCCTCCAGTGGAATGAGCTCCCTTGCTTTATCCAAATGTTCCCTAAATTGTCCACCCTCAAACGGGCACTTAAAACCCATCCGTTCCTCAAAGCCTACCAGCCATCCACCTAACCATCTCTCCACGCTTGTTCTCCTTACCTCCCTCTACCCTGTATGCGCTCCTCTGCACCTGTTCCCCTCATCTGACTCCCTCTTGTGGCCTGCTGTCTGTTTACCCTCTCTTTAGTATGTAAGCTCTTTTGAGCAGAGCCCTCTTCCCTCCTGTCTGTACTCCAGTTTTCCTCCTCCATCTTCCCTGCGGATACCTTGTGGCGCCTTATAAATAAAGGCTAATAATAATAATAATAATAATAATAATAATAATAATAATACAGGAATCATAAAAACATAATTGGCCATAATGTGGTTACTGGTTACTTCCTTGATAATAAAACTATTGATTCAAATCATTGTAGTATTCCTAGTGGTATAACATGCAACAAAAGTCACTACAAACTTAGGTGTAATTATGACCTTGATATACTGATATAGGCATTTGTTAGTATTAGACAATGAACTTGAGAAGCTGTTTTTTCTGTTTAGTGCTGTGGGACCTACTGGAGTGGTTTATAAAGAATTATCACTGCTTCAGTGGGTGACCCAGCACAGAAATGGATAAGCACCTCCCAGGACCTATGACATAATTTAATCACACAATGATGGTTGCGATCTTTAAAATGCTTCATAGAAGGACAGAGCTTGTTAGCAGAGCTTGATACAGTGGATAGCTAAGACTGCCAAATGCTATTATGTTGCCGGACACAAGCAGCGAGTTCCCCCCGTGAAGAGTTAGAGTCTTCCAGGGGAGGAACAATACTATTCAGGTTTGGAGGGTTGGATAAACTTTAAAAATACTTAAAAGTTGAATTGTTCTTTAAAACTAAAGCTTCGTACACACTACGGTAATATCATGCAATTATTGTGCCGATCACGCAATAAACGACCATTTGGTATGAAATCAGATTAGGGTGTTCTCTCCCATGACCATGATTTAATTCACCAATGCAACGTATCCTTTGATTTGATTTTTTAAACTTCCTAAAAATTACGATCAACAATGTTGGGCAAATGTGGAAGTGTGTGCACACTCACGGCCAGCAGTGTAGGCAGATCTCTATAGAGTGTACAGTGAACAATCTTTTCAGCAGACGGTTATAAGAGATGAAGAGCACAGATCTGCTGGTAAATCGTGTAGGTGTGTACACATAAATCTGCATGCTCATTGGGAGTTTTAGTCGTTTGTAAAATTGTTACAGAAATCGCATCTGTAGTAATTTTATGTGTGTAACCAGCTTAAATCATATATTCTCTTACATTAATTATACGCAGTGGTCGAAGTGGATGTATGAAAAATCTAATGGGAATGTAAGTGAATGGAAATTGATAGTTTTACAATGAAGGCAGAAGGAGAAGTGGCGGTGTGGCATAGCACTGTATACCAGACCACTTTGGCCACTGATTATAAACCTGCAAATGGAGAGAAAAGCACACATACTTATGCCTCCCAGGGCTACTGTTTCCACTGGCGGTCTTACGTTCACAACTTCCTTTATGGCACCTCCTCCTGCACCTCCTGTACAAAGAAGTAAATGTCTTATAATTAATCTAATATTTTATTCAATAATACAGTAAATACACACATGATACAATAGCAATATTTACATACTGCGTGGAATTTCCCATCATTATTCTAAAAATGCTGAAAAATTTCCATCAGATGGTAAGAACAAAGACATCAATATATTGCATCTTTCATGGGTATCAAAGGTCTATTCTAAACTGTTTGTAAATGAGGATCTCCACTATAGATTATCCTCTCCAGAACTGTTATATAATGGCAATGAAGAGTTTCAGGCAATATAGGTTTTGTCTCTGTTACTACCCGTAGGGAAGAATTTAAGTACAACTTCCTGACAGGCTGGGTTACTAGACAATAAAAATGCCTAAGAAAGATATGAAGAGAAGCAACTAACCACATTAATCAAATGCTGACAGCCATTATTGAGTTAGAACTTATGCTATAGAAATGTATGCATGAAAAAAAGAGAGTGAACGTAAAATGTTTTGTTAATTATATTTACTAAGAGGGGACTGTGTCAGTAAAGAGTAATTAGGCCTAGCAACCTTAAACAAGTGTCTTTTTACCTTTTATTTTTTAATACACAATGTTTATATAGTTATGAGTAAAATCACTAGAGATCCAGTTATTCAGAAATATAACTGAATAACAATCCCATCTATCTCATACACAAATCTCCCCCTATTTTCGCACCACAAAATGTCTTTTCTTACCCACAAAAATCACCCTTCTGCATAAAACAGTAGACTATGCATTTTGTCCCTTAAACAGGCTTGACTCTTGTTCTATGTTCTATGCTCAACATATACTCCCTTATCAAAATATCTCTTACCCCCCCAAAACCTGCTTCCTGACAGTCACAACAGAACCCCTGTGTACAGAACTAAAACTTTATTGGATGAAAGTGATTTGGAGGGAGAAATGAAAGAAAAGCAGATAGCATCTCACTGCTACAGAATGTATGATTAATAGGTATAGTACTTTGTCTAGTGTTCATTTATGGGATTTTTTGAGGGGTGACTATACCTAAAAATGATTTTAGCTAATTAAAATGCATGTGTCAGATGCAGCTTAGTGGAAAAATGTGTGCTAACACATATATGTGAATAATACCCTAAGGAGGGGGCATGTGTTAGGCTATGTACCAACAGTGAGGGCTGTGGGACACACTGAGGCTGTTTACAATTACCTTCATGGCTGACACATCTATTATCATCTCCAGGGCCACCTTAAAGGTAAAACTACTGAGGCAAACACATTTGTCTCCAAGCTTGAGTGAACAGGAAGTGATGTAAGCTTGGGTCTCCATGACCTCTGCACTGTCGCTGTCTCATATAGCTCTCCTCTCACACTCTCCTGGATTAGATCCAGCCTCACACTGGCGGTTTTATGTTCAATGCTTATGCCAAGTTTGGCTCCTGGCAATAAAAACTGTATGCAGAGCATTCTATTATAGAACCTTGTCTGCATGCTTCTTTTATGCAGTATAATTCCTGATTCATGAAGAAGAACTGGCTAAGAATCAATTTCCTAAGGGTAATGTACATGGGTGCACAACGTATCTAACATTAGCCTCAGGTGAATGGTTAACAAGGTCTTCAAGAAATTTGAAATTATGCTGCAGAAAGGAAGCCTTAGTTGCCTATATGATGTCAAGGAAACATGGACTGCAGTCTGCCACCATACAACATTCTGTTAATGTTGTTTAATTCTACTGACTTTATTAATAAGTTATTGAAGCAAGTCAAAAAGATTTTTGGTAGCTTCATATTAACATGTGTAACAATAAAACTTTAAAAAATAATATTAAATTAAAAATAATCATGATTTTGCTCAATATAGGTACATTACCTCAGTCTAACTAAAACTTAAAATTTAGTACTGGGTAGAGTTCAGTGAGTCCATGATGCCAGGCTGAGTGATAGGAGTAAATAGGAGTGTGGCATAGTACACTTGTAGGCATTGAAGACCACAGCAGATTCAGTGAATGGCGCATACAAGGTAAGTAGCCATTGTTTTATGTTGACCCATTGTCCCAGGTAGTACTGCATTTTTGATTTTGTGTGTTAACCTTTCACCCTTGCAAAACACAGTATTTTGAAAGGAAAAACATACCTGTCTCTGTGAAACTTCTCCATGGGTCTTGTTCCACAGGTACTTTAACTTCTGGTTTAACTTGAACTAAAAAAACAAAAAATAACATGGTAATTAATTGAGCATGCCTGTATAAAAATGTTATATGCAGTATATTAAAATGTAAAAAAGAAATTGGTGAAGTTAATACATTATCTTAAAAATATAATACAGTTTATTAGTAAATCATGCATAATAAATACTGGCATAAAACAATTACATTAAAAACATACAATATTGTCTCAATCATGAAAAATTACATTTCATTGGATTCACAGAAACTACAGTCAGTGTTCACATAAGCTATTGTCTGACTGGACAACAGCCCGGGACGCAGGATTGAATTAGGCGCTAAAATAAAATTTTCCTGATTGTATGGGATGCCGAAATGACATCCAGTTACATCAGAGCTTCATTAGGTGGAAAGAGGCACACCCCCTTGGCAGGGACACCAAGAGAAATTTCAGGTTCCAGAACAGCAATTTTTGGGTGCGCACCCTCTGAAGAGATAGTGGTCACACCAGGTTGGTGACTCCTCCCACTACACAGGAAGGCCAGAGACCCCAGGCAGGCTCATGCCCCGGTACTATGTTCCTGCTCCCCCCCCCCCTCTGTGCCCCAGCCCCTTGGCCCCTCTCCCTCTGGTGCTCTATGTCCTTTCTTCCTGTATGTCCTTCACAGCAAAGACTCTCAAACGTCCTTCATGTCTGTGTGTGTGATTCACACTATCACACAGACATGCAGGAAAGGCAGTTAACTCTTTCATTGTGAAAAAGGGTACACACATGATATGTGCACACATGTTCTGAATCTGAAGTGGTAGTGCCCCCTGTCAGGGACGCAAGAACTACCCTGACTACAGCAAGTATTTATATGGCTTCCTGCATATCTGGCTCATGTAAGCTTACATTTATAGCTTTTGAACTGAATTCATTCAAAGCGCATACCCTAAATCATGGCCATGGGCTTCAAATAATTCACCTTTCTCAGAGTAAATGTTCTAATTATTACTTTTTGGAGTATAAAAATATAATAATAACAATAATAATATTGAGGAAGATTAGCATACGTAGATCCTACTTCTGATAGTATTACCTTTTGTTTCTGGTACCGCTTCAACACCCTTCCAGATTGTGTCTGAATTACCTTTTGTTTCCGGTACCTCTACACTCTTCCAGACTGTCTCTGACTCAGTGTTTCTGGAATCTGAAATACAGTATACCCTAATGACATTTCCCAGAATAAAATATGTAAAGAAAAATACTAAAAGCAGTGGAGGTAATATACACAGTGCATACAGCACACTTGATGCACACAGCACACTGTCTTGGTTTTGCACTGTTATACCTGGATGGTCTGCCCAACACTCCTACCCTCCGTGAGGTCGCCCTGCTCTCCTGGGAGTTCGGGAGGACTCCCAGAAATTCGTGAGTCTCCCAGACATTCCGGCTTAAACTATAAGTTGGTACAAAAGTGGATACAGAGGTGCTTTTAATCCATATTATGCAAGGAACTTTCCATATCTCCCCTGTGCCTGTGCAAACCTCCGCTCCTCTGTAAATGCCGGTATCTTGCTCCAAGACCCTATGCGCCTTGGTGGAAATATGGAAGTGCTCTTATGCAAATTGAGGTACATCTTGAATCCAAAGCTCGTTTTGCCCTGCACAGTGGACATTTTGCGCTTTGTTCAGCTCAGTAATACACAGCCTTCGATATACATTAATTTTAAACAGTGTCTTTACTTGCTCTTAAGCCTATTTTTTATTGTTTACTACATTGGGTAAACATTTCTGTTTAATTTTTAATTGATTGAATTGTACACTAGTTTTTGTCTTTGGAAGTGGGAAATATATTACAGCCAATCTGACATGAGAAGCAGAGCCTAGATCGCTCATCGTTACAGAAACATGCAGAATCTTCCATTAAATCATAGTGACGCTTAAGACAGCCAAGAATGGGTTCGTCCTCCAATTTGGGCCAAGTAGCAACCTGGAAAGGATCACTTTCCAGTTTGGCAACACACATAGGTGGTTACATTGAAAACCTGCGCAAGATCTACAGTTTGGCAAATGGGCTGAATGGCTGAATCATACTGGGGCGTTGATAGTGTGGTTGGTAAATTACTTCACAAAAAGGCACACAGCGGCCATCTGTATTTACCCGAAAATCTACTGATCAGCTTCAATCTGACAATTCTCAAGCATGCCAATTGAACCAATTGGTTGATTTTGACACATAAGTGGCCAGCTTCACCTAGATGTATCTAGGGGGTCTGGAAATACTGTGTATAAGTGGGTTTAAGAATGAAGCCAAGCTGTTCCTTTTGACGTCTTCTGCGGAATGGAAGGAGGGAACAAAATGGGGGACATTATATTCTTAGTGTATTGCAGAGGTATCAGGGGGTGGTAATGAGAAGGAACATTATGTGTAAGGACCTTGATGGAGTTCTAGTACTTGCATCACAGTGTGTGAGAGAGGACACTTGCTAGAGATTATATTGCTCCTTTGTAGAACAGTTGATGTCTGTTGTGTACTGTGTGTATGTCATGGTCGGCCCCTCTGTTATCTGTTATACAGTGTTACATTCCTGCACAGATTGTAACTCCCCTGGCTGGAATATGGCAACAAAACGCAAATCCCTACTTCATCATCATCACCATTTATTTATATAGCGCCACTAATTCCGTAGCGCTGCACAGAGAACTCATTCACATCAGTCCCTGCCCCATTGGAGCTTACAGTCTAATTTTCCTAACGTACACACACAGATAGGGACAGATAGACAGACTAGGGTCAATTTGATAGCAGCCAATTAACATATTCGTATGTTTTTGGAGTGTGGGAGGAAACTGGAGAACCTGAAGGAAACCTACGCAAACACAGGGAGAACATACAAACTCTACACAGATAAGGCCATGGTCAGAAATTGAACTCATGACCCCAGTGCTGTGAGGCAGAAGTGCTAACCACTTAGCCGTGGTGCTACTTCCTGTATTTGTCAAATAGCTATGTATAGATTTTAGATATATTAGACTTTAATATGTTACATTTAATTGTAAATATATGCTAAGGTAAAATAAATAGGTTTAACAGTTTATATAATAATATGCTTTAACAGATGTATAAAGTCAAATACATGATATTATAGCTATGGTTTCCCTATGATGTTATTTTGATATCACTGTTTATGCCATATTTTCTATAAATAAAAGTTCCAAGGACTGTTGAAACATAAACATTTTGTGGTTGTTCCAAAATACTATAGTTAAGTTTTTTTTACAGATTAGTTAGGAATTTAAATCTCTGAGCAATTTAAAGTGGAACAAACTCAATTAACTCCGCTCAACACCTCACCAACATCTCTTATAATGTTATTATGTTAAAGGAAGAATTTGCTATTGAATTCTTACATACTTTTTAAAACTACATTGTCATCTTTTGAGGACTGGGAATTTTCATGACAGTAGCCTCCAAAGTGTATGGTCCTGTGCTGTGTATACAGAGAGCAAATGACAGTTCTATGATAGCGAAAGTGGTTTTCTTTGATAGAGTTTATGCAAAGTGTGATATGTAGACGTATGAACAAGTTAAAACCATTAGTGTGGCTTACATTGTTACTAGAAGCATATTCTAAAAGATCATTTAGTGATCCAAGATTGCAGGTAGCACTGAGTAAATTATGGGTAGATTATGGCATTGAAGGGAAGTACTGAGTAAACACATTCCTCATGGTTTGTCTGTCAAAGGGCTAGATTTACTAAATGGCGGGTGTGAAAATGTGGAGATGTTGCCTATGGCAACCAATCACATTCTAGCTGTCATTTTGTAGAATGCACTAAATAAATGAAAGCTAGAATCTGATTGGTTGCCATAGGCAACATCTACACTTTTTCACACCCGCAGTTTAGTAAATATACCCCAAAGTGTTCAGATCCAGGCACATGAGACCTTTAACCCGGGGATTCTTGGTTTATTACTGAAGACCTAGGTTATTATGGCTTTCTATATGTTTTTGAGACCCTCCCATCTGGGTCCTTCCATCATTCATCAGCACTATTTTTTCGAACTTATGTCAACAAAAGTCTGTTTCTTACATCCATAGTCCACCCTAACCACAATGACACATTTCCCAATATGCACTTAAATACTGTACACACTGTTTTTTTCTACAAGTATGCTGTATACCAGGCAATGGCCAGGTCACTTTTGCTAACATAAAGGTACACTTAATAAAACATATCCATACAGGTTTAATTATTTAGACTACATTACATAGACTGATGAAAAAGAATGAATAAACTACTTACTGCCTTGTGAGAACCCCGAGACCCACCTATCAAATTCTGACATGCTAGTCCTAGGACTGGAAACTGAGAAAGAGAAAACATGACTTATCTTTCTGATGCCTAGATAAAAATCTTTTGCAATGCAAACATTTAAGCAGTGGATGAAGTATAACCCTAAACATCATGTACACATTTAAAATATAAATGGAAAATAAGGTGAAAACAAACACCAAGCAAACAGCAGAATATAGAATAAAACATAAAACAGAATAATTACCATTATGTGTATTGTTTAATTCATTTAAGGGTTGTGACTGAAACCTCATAAACTCCAACATCAACAAAAATACCTGTAAGCTACAAGGTACTATTGGTTGATTTTTATAGGCCCCTCTGCTATAAGTGGTTGTTCACTCTGAAAAGAAATCCTACACCCTGCTCAAAAAATATGTTTTTCAACAAGAATCCTTTACTTTCCAAAGACTCAGTGCTATACTTCTGTGTGGTCTCTATTTTATATTCCCCTTGTAGATGTTTTCTCTCTTTCTTCTCAGCCAAATACATAGTGCAGAAGCTGGATAATACTAATTTGTTGCTTGTGTTTTGATTGCCTGATCAAGCCCTGACACCTTATTGTACTGTCGAAGCCAACCACAACACAGTAAGCACGCCAAGTTGGTAACATGATAACTGCACTGTGGAGATGAGCATTTTTGGCATACAGTGCTGGATCTGCTTGTAAACTATGTAATAGAGAAACAATATGTAAAAAATATTTTAGGGAGTAATTTTAGCTCTAATACACTATAAGATATCAGTCCCTTTTGTAATTGTTTTCAGGTTCACAGAATTTAATAATGGTACGCACATAAAAATTGTGTTTCTTCTGTGCTTATTCTTTGTATAAAGTATTTTTTTAAAAGCAAAGAACAATTAATCATTAATCATACAAGCAAAATAGCAAAACAAACTCGGTACATGGATAGTAATACATGGGTTTTGGACAAATAAATGGTAAAATATAGACAGATGAAAAGAAAAGGTAAAAGTAGAGATAACATATAGCCCATATGTAGTTTGGAACTTCTCATCCACCCCATGATCCAGATTTACCATGTCCAGCATCTTTGGTAGATGCGTGAGAATTAGACTTATAGGGCTAGATTTACTAAGCTGCGGGTTTGAAAAAGTGGGGATGTTGCCTATAGCAACCAATCAGATTCTAGCTTTCATTTATTTAGTACCTTCTACAAAATGACAGCTAGAATCTGATTGGTTGCTATAGGCAACATCCCCACTTTTTCAAACCCGCAGCTTAGTAAATCTAGCCCATAGTCTTAGATATGTTGGATAATTGCCATTTGAAAGCAACGTGGAGTCTGACTCTCAGGAAAATGATTTGCAATAGAGTGGTTTCTTTCTGTTTAGTCCCGGGTGTATGGGGCCCAGTAAGGGCTTGTAGACACAGGCACTGAAAAACAACACTTGTTGAAGTGTAGGTAACTTGTACTTGCTTCAAAAGAGTTTTCAGATGATTTCATTGACACTTCTCAAAGCTGAACTTCAGAACGGTGTACTTTACAGAGCGCTTTGACAGGCATTCCTATATAACTCCACTATATTTTACTAAGCTGGACGTCTACGAATGCGTGTGACACAAAATCAGTTTATTACTATCCAAACTAAAAATGAATGCACTATATGAAAGCAATAGAGTCTCCTATAGATCATAGAATCATATATGTTTAAATTAGGCCTAACAAATCCATAATAGCTAATTACACATATATATAATCTCAAACTAGAGATGAACAGGCTCGGATATCTGAAATCCGAGCCCATCCGAACGTTGCCGATCCGAGCCGGATCCGAGACAGATCCGGGTATTCCCGCCAATTGCAAAACTGAAACCGAGGCTCTGAGTCATAATCCCGCTGTCGGATCTCGCGATACTCGGATCCTATAAATTCCCCGCTAGCCGCCGCCATCTTCACTCGGGCAGTGATCAGGGTAGAGGGAGGGTGTGTTAGGTGGTCCTCTGTCCTGCTATATCTTGTGCTGTTCAGTTCTGTGCTGTGCTGTGCTGGGGAAATAACAATGCCCTTAGAAGGACACAGCACAGCACAGCACAGCACGAAAATTTTAAAAAAAAGTTATAAAAAAAATAAAAAAAAAATAATTATAAAAAAAAGAAATTAAAAAAAAATATCCAAAAACAATCCTGCAGTATAAGTCCATTGGTACTGCAATATTACAAAGTTCACTGATTCTGCAGAATAGACTGGGAATTAGTGGAAATGATTGTTATTGAATGTTATTGAGGTTAATAATAGCGTAGGAGTGAAAATAAACCAAAAAACTTGATTTTAACACTTTTTATGGTTTTTTCAAAATAAATCCGAATCCAAAACCTTAAATCCGAACCAAAACCTTTCGTCAGGTGTTTTGCAAAACAAATCCAAACCCAAAACCTCAAGCAAATCCGAATCCAAAACACAAAACACGAGACACCAAAAGTGGCCGGTGCACATCCCTATCTCAAACTACACTAATGTTCTCTACAGAGTTCACATTCAGTATTCCGGTATAGCAGTCATTTTTATTTTGGACATTAATAAACTGATTTTTGTGTAACACTACCAGCAATTCATTAATATATGTTTTTATAATTAATAATTTAGGATATAGCACTGAATTTATATATAATTTTATTGTTTGTTAACCTAACTGAGGGTATTGGCAGCTCTACCACATGAACTGCTGAGTTATTTTAAGATTTTTTAATTTTGGTTACTGTTGAAATTGACACATAGTAAATCAAAGGACTATTCATTTATATAATCTTTTGTGGTGCCCCAGAACCAGTGTGTTTACTATGCTTTGTTGACATGCGTTAAACATGCTTTAAGCACCTGATTTCAATGCATATGTGTACAAGGCCTAAGCAATGTGGAACCTGAAGGGATGAGCCAGTTAAGTAAGGAAATAACTTCTGACTTTAGACTATAGGTGTGATAGCAATGGAACGGGAATAGTGATTTCAGGGGTTTTACAAAATCTAAACTCTCTGGAGAAGACCCTAGGGAACAGATTTCATCAGTATTATGTACCAATGCTGAATCATTTCACATTGCTCATTCTGCTGAAGGTTGTTGGTTGTAGAGCATCTTTGAAAATTTGTCTGTATCTGAGAAATGAATGGAACAGAGACACTCCCAAGTATGTCAGCTACACATGAGAGACAAGGAGTCATCTTCTGGTGATAAATCTTAAAGCCATTACAGTTACCAGGGATAATTATTCAAAGCCGAACCCCTTGAAGATGGCTGGATAGTGCAGCAAGTGGGAAAACTTCTGGAAACCTCTAGAGAAAAAATGTTGTGTAACTTCCTGCTCTCCAGGAGAGGTGTGAGACATTGGCTTCATTTGGTTTCAGGACAGAATCTGGTTATATTGTATCTTAGATATTGTATCTGGAAAATGTCTAACCCCTCTACAAATCCAAATGAAATGAGAGACCACATCAATGCCTGACGAGAAAACTAAAATGAGTGAGCAATAAAGCTTATATTTGATGTGTACCCACTTTAGTGATTCATTTTAAGCCACATTTTTCCAATAACTGAGCCCAAAAGGTGACTTTACTTTAATTAACAATGCTTGGGGCACCAAAGCCTCCCATATGTCTGGTTGGCCACATAATCCCTTGGCAAATTTAAGTTAATTTCTAATTTTTTCTAAACTCTACAAGTGTCACCCATTCCCCAAGGTTCCAGTTAAATTTAATAAGGTCTTGGTGAACACAGGAAAAGTACGTTATAAGCACATTAAAATGCATGTATACTGTTGATGCAATTTCCATGCACTGAGCAGGACTCCACTTTCTTTATATGGCATTTGAATCTTGTTGCATATAGAGTCACATATGTGTAACATGCCTGTATAGAAAACAACATTTATGCATGCAACTTGTTTTGAGGGTGGGCATCCTTGTTTAGGTTCATTAGGTGTTTGTACATCATTCTGAGACTAAGTGAAATGAATGAACTTGTCTACATGAAATTTTGACACTTATCAAAGGTCCCAGAACACTTGGACTACAGAACACTCTGGAGATGTTAACTGTAACTGACCTGTCTACACTGCTCATCTGGTGTAACCACACTGTGGTTTATCCATGCAGGCCATATTCCACAGACATGTAAAGTTACTACTGCTAAACACATAAATACACCTAACCTAATGGTGGACATGAGTAAAACCAGTCACAAGAAATGATCGCATTAGAAGAAATGGGGCAGCGGGATCAAGTGAATGCATTCCTGCCTATGCAAATCATGTTTGATCTGGCCCATGTAGATGGCACCCGTACACCAGACATCAATGATGCCACTGTGCTACTGCCCAAGTCAACTTGGTTTATGTATAAACTGTAAAAGAGGGACTTTATTTAAAAAGACATAAGATAGTGATTTAGGCAACCCTTAAAGAAAAACAAATCTCGCACCTTTACACTTAGGCCAGCTTAAAAACACAGCTGCATGAGATATTGAATAAATACCTTATTTTAGCTTGGTGCTTTAAACCAGTTGCAGTAGATATCCTCTCCAATTTTGTAGCAACACACTATGCAGGTAACCCAGGTTCCAGCACTTGAGAATTACAGACTAGGTTAACTCTGATATGGAAGAAAGGTGTGTGAATTTTAGTTTCCCACCTATTGTTTACCATCAAGGCTGGAACCTTTATTTCCTGCATGGTGTAAAGTGGTGGTGACCAATGGGAGTTGGCCTAGTTTTTCTATTCTCCGTTCCCAAAATTAGTGGATGATTATTATTTGTGTTAGTATTATTGAAGGTATAAATAGTGTGCTAAGCACCAGAAGAATTACAGAGGATTCAGACTCGTTTGTTGGAGCACGCAAGTAATTGAATGAACTGGGGCAGCACCATTATGTGGAGATGGTGCCCGGTAAGCGGGGGAAGGTGCCCGCCATCGCTATGCCCCTGGAGGGGCTGAAGATGTGCCTGGTCCCCGGGAGGGGGATGAAGAGTCCCCTGGTAGCTGAGCCCTGCAAGTGGGTGAAGAAAGAAGAGGAGAAGAACTTACCCGTCCATCGATCCAGCGGTGAGTATCGTGGCTTCTTTCTTGCAGGTCCTGTGCGCGGGGGAAGGATGAGCCAATCAGGG
Source organism: Mixophyes fleayi (assembly GCF_038048845.1). NCBI lineage: Eukaryota > Metazoa > Chordata > Amphibia > Anura > Limnodynastidae > Mixophyes > Mixophyes fleayi. The sequence continues at coordinate 275,011,545 of NC_134404.1, read as the reverse complement.
CTCATCTTTCCCCGCTGGCCAATCAGCGGCCGGATGCGTGAGCCAATCGCGGCTCGCGCCCGGCCATTCAAAAGATTGGCGCCGACGCGAGCCAATCAGCGCTCGCGCCGGCTAATGACGTCACACCGGCGACTATATAAGTCGCCGGGTGGCGCCATTTTGCCAGAAGTCCGTCGGCGGAGAAGAAGGAGGACGTCTCTGCAAGACGTCCAGCAACAGGACCAGTGGCAGCGGCGGCAGGGGGCCCTTGTAAGGGCCGTGAGCTACCCTGCCGCCCGAAGACTCCAATCAAGCGGAGATCGTCGGCGGGGAGCCCTTGTAAGGGCTGAGAGCGCCCCCGCCAAGCAGCCCTCAACAGCGCCGAAGAGGAGAAGAGGCGCCGCCGGCTGGAGGGTCTGGAAGACCCGGAGTAGGAAGCAGAAGACGGCGTGGCAAGCTGAGATTCCTGCGCAGAGCAGGTAAGTGACTCAGCTTTAATTCGGGCACTAGGCCCGTGGGCACAGTCGGGCACAAGGCCCGTTGGCACCGTGAAGTAGGGGCACAAGGCCCAGGGACCTGGGCACTAGGCCCCAACGAAGTTAGTGGGCCAGTAGGCCATTAGTAAATATGATAAAGGGGATAAGCCCCTATTAGTTAGACAGGGGCGTGAGAGCCCAGGTACAAGGGCACAAGGCCCTTAGGTAGTTAGTGACCTAGAGGCCATAGGAAGGCCAGAGGGCCTGGTTAGGGGCTAGTAGCCCGTAGGCTATTAAGGGCACAAGGCCCTCAGTCAGTTAGGGAGGCCACAGGCCTCAGGCAGGGGCTAGGACCCCTAGGTAGCAGGGCACAAGGCCCTAGTGAGTGGGCTCAGAGCCCTGAGGTAGAGAGGGGGCTGAGGCCCATTAATCAGAGCACAAGGCTCTGTGTGTAGCTGGGCAGAGACCCATGGTGTGTAGGGCATAAGGCCCTGGTGGTGTGTGGTAGAGGCGTGGGAGCCTCGTGAGTGTAGGCGCGGCCCTGTGTGAGGTGAGCACACGTGGTTAGGAGGTACAGTAGAGCGTAGGCTCCTGTGGTGCTGTAGCAATCTGCTGGTTGGCTAGCAGCGGTGTGCTCGGGTAAGTAGCGTGCAAAGTACTGTATACTGTATTTATTCTGTCTGTGCGGCGAGTATAGTTTACATTACGGTATTTTGGGGTGTGCTACATAACTGTGTCCAGGGGCAAGACGTCAGGCCCCCATTAAAGGTAGGCTCTTGTTCCTGTGGTTTTCCTGTGCTAACCCGTGTTGTGGGGACAAGTGTAGTTACCAGCATACACATAGTCAGGGGAGAACACACGTAGTTTCCCTGTCCCTTAGGTCCCCGGGGTCACACTGGTACCCAGAGGGGGTGGCTGAGTGAGTCGGTGGCAGTGCAGCACACCTTGAGGCAGTTCCAGGGGCGGCCGTGGTTCTGATCAAGGGTCCTCAAGGCCGGTTCCGTGCAGGTGGACCTGTGGTTCCGGACGTAGGGACACGTGTGAGATACCCGAGTACAGGCAGTCGGGCGGTTCAGTTCGATCGGCTGTTCCGTGCGGCAGTCGGCCCGCGGGTTAGTGTGCTGTTCTACGGAGCCTCAGCCGGGCTTAAAGAACCGGTCCTTAGGGTCCGTGGGTGACCCCATAGCAAGAAGGCAGCTTCTTGGTACGACCTGGGTGAGGGGGTTAGGAACCGCCCTCCGGTTTAGGCTGTGAACACCGGCTGGTGTTCCCCGTAGCGTGTAAGTGAGCAGTTCTGTTAGTGCACCACACCTAGTTAGTCCTAGTGTTTTGACTTAGTTGCGTTGCCGACCATTAGAACGTTGTTAGGGTCGGGTCGCTGTTGTAGTTAGTCCAGTTTTGGTGGGTGCCATCTTAGTCTCACGGAGAGTGCAGAGGGAGGCTGTGTGTCCTTGTCATCCGCAGGTATCGGGGAGGTGCAGGAGAACCGGATCGGAAGTGGGAGTGTCCCGGTGAGTATCACGCTCGATTCCTCCTTTCGGTTAGGCCCTCACCGGCAGGTGTGTGAGGTACTTGAGGCGGGATTAGTCCTCGGACTGGTCTTGGCCTTCAGTGCCTGTAGTCCCCCGCGTCTTGGCAAGAACAAAGTGAGGAGGCGGCAAGGAGCTTGGACTGACTGTGCCCTTGTTCTTTGCCGTAGTCTCGGACAGCCCTTACCTGGTAGGCACGGCCGTAATCTCTGTCTCTATCTTAGAGGGACGTGATTGGAGGTGACTGCGACTGCGGATCTGCTGGGATTGGATCGCAGCTGGGAAATAGGAAGCGGACTGGAGGTGACCATCGTTTTCAAGGTGAGAACTTTTGTGTTGCGTCTGTCCCTGTCTTTCCCCGCAGGGGGCGTTACAATTACACAGACTAATCCCATGCATTGCACATGCAGGTTCTGTTCTACACAAGTTCTTGAACAGCTGTTTGGGCAGCACCTCATATGACTTTTAGAATGGCCGAGCAGAAGAGGAACTTTCTTGATGGCAGAATTACATTGTAGCTTTAGGTGATTTGATGAAACATGATTGGACTATTTAATACAATGTGGGTAGGAGTAGCTGGGTAATCACATTAAATCAGTTGGCACTGCAATTTATATAATATGGAGCTGGGACATAATGTTAGTCTGACTAAGATGATTCTTCCGTCTGATGAACATGAATCGAAGTTGATTATATTAAAGGTGAAAATGAGGTATGGAGTATGGAAGTTAGATTTAAAATTGAATGAATAGATAAGATATTATTTTATTCTTTGCATTTATTTAAAGGCAAATGCTGCACCTCCACACACTGCTCTGTTGTGATACTTTGTTGCTTCCCTTCTGCGATGTTGCCTGTGTCATATATGTCAGTTTTTGTGACACATATTTATGCAGCTCTGAGATACCATATTCTTCACAAGGATGCACGACAATGCAATGTAATATATATGGTGAAACAGAGGAGTAGACTGCCTACTGCTGATTCACTTTTTGTCAACCATTGCTGGCTGCTTCAAAAATGTTGTTTGGGTGTTATTGGATAGGTTTATTTATATGGCACTTTTAATATGATAACTTAACAGGTTACTAAAAGCTGATACATTCAGTGGCTTAGTGCATAGGATGTCATTGCAAGCTTTCAATTCCCCAATTTCACATGAGTGGTTTGAAACTTTAGTTTTCCGAGGACTAATGAATTTTAAAATAAGAAGGTTATTTATTATTGGAGGTCCCAGTTTCTTCAATCACAAATGCAGTCCACACAAGTGTCTATGGGGAGTGCAAAAAAACCCTGTTTTTTAAGCTTGAAATTCGGAGCTTGATTCCGAAGCTAACACCAGCTGAAGATGGTATTAGTCTTTCTATCCTATTGGCAGGCCCGGCGCTCCCATTAGGCAAGGTTAGGCAGTTGTCTAGGGCGTGGGGCTCTAGTCGGCGCCACAGAAGTATTGTACTTTAATACTGTGCGGCGACCGCTGAGCATACCTTGCGCGGCAGCCGCACAGCTTCAGATAGATCCATGGATCGCGACCGCCGCCCTCCCCTCCAACAGCTGATGGGGCAGACCGTCCCTCTGGCTCCTCTCCTCCACTCCCCCTCCCCTCACTGACTGTCGGGTGTGACATCATCATCACGGTCCGACAGTGTCAGTGAAGGACGGGACCCAGCAGCGAGGAGCATCTTTATGGAGTAGCCTTTAAGGTAAGGAAAGAGAGGGGAAGGGAACATTTAAACCTGGGGGGGGGGCGCATTGAGACCCAGGGGGCGGGGCAGTGTGCTGGGGGGGATTTTGAAATTGTGCCTAGGGCGCCGAGGACCCTAGCACCGGCCCTGTCTATTGGGAGAACATCGGAGGGATCTTCGGATCCCTCCCAACCACCCTCTGGGCTCCTAACCATTGCAAATTGTCCCGGGCCATAAGAAACTGTAAGTAAAGGGGTTACCATTGCAGTAACTTTACAATAGATTATTCGCCAGGACAGTGCTACTGTCCCAGCTAATTTATTTTTTTACTAAAGTAATCTTAATTCAGTTCTTATCATTGCGATAAGAAATGATAATTTACATGAGATATATGCAATGGGTCATAATTAGACCCCTTATTAAAGTAAATGGAAATGTTCCTCCCCTGTACCTGTGTGACAGAGAAAGACTTTCTCTTTGATGTCAGACTGCCACCAGTTGAATGCTATTTTGCTTTTCTAGCTAGAAAAGAGCCAACATTTAAAGCTCCCATTTAAGTTTTATACTGTATGGGGCTGATTAAAATTTTTTGGACATGCAGCTAGAAAAAATTGTAGGTGCAAATTTGAGGAGAAGCAATTGCGCTACCATTTATTAATTGAATTGGGCTGTTATGCTTGGCATAGCAAAGCATAGTAATGCAATCATCATTCATGCCAATGGGTGCCATCCTGCCTGACATAAGCCACTGCCATCAATGAATTGGAATCGTAATCCACAGGACCAGGCTTGCACCACTGCCCCCCTGCTTTGCCCCACCAATAAGAGGGCATTAGTGCAAGCCTGCAGAAAACAGCTGGGGACTTAGGGCCCCAGGGGTGCAAACTAGTTTTCCATTTAAATTTCAGTGTACAAATAAGCTATCAAGTATTTGTGTGCTACATGAAAAAACAGTCACCATTTGACTTATGTGCAAAACAGAAAACTAGTTTGCACCCCTTGCATTGTAACATGGTTTTGTCCAGGAGACTGAAATAAGATACCTCTTCATTTAAGATCCTTAATGAATCAGGCCATTAGTGTCTTAGTTACTACAGTATATATCTATTTAAATAAAATACACATTTTTTTTATACATATAGATGCATACATATGTATCTATAGTATATGTTCAATATATTAGGGTGGATTTCAAGCACATTAATAAGTTATGCAATTGATAAGTAGAATAGACATTATTACACGCCACCATTACTTTTCAAAGGGCAGAGGATTTGCATGCAAAAAGCTTTTTGTTCTCCTGTGCAAAAGTGAAAAATCAGGCAATTCAATAGGATAGCGGGAATTTTTTTTGCTTTTGCACAGAACGGAAACATTTTCTCCTTCGAAACAGGGGTGCTGAATTGGCCCATTAGAGTGATGCCACATAGCAGAAAAACAGCTAGGAAAGAGGAGACACTCTTAAATAGAGCTATCTTCTTGCTGGCAGACTGAAAAGACTTTTATAGCAAGCTAGCAGTTTTTCAGCAGTTGTTTAATCTCTTATGTGACACATGATGCAGGAATAATAACAGAATTATATAAAGCATCCTTTTAGAGTTTAGGAATAAATCCAGCTTGAAAGTGCAAAATCCATGTTGCACTGTCGGGGGAGGGCACCATCCTAAATCCGTCAGATGCAGAAAATCCCATACCTAAGCAGATTTTAAATCTGCTAATATAACTTGGCATTTAAATTCACTGCATATCTATTCTTGATAATTTGTCCATTCACCTTTAATATTTTAATGATACTTTACAAATATTGCATTTCAAACAGTATTGGTATAAGATATACTGTATCTATATTAATTTTAATGATTACAACATACATTAACATATTTCCAATCTTTGTATAGTTCTTTTTACAGGATTGCAATTGATATAACATGGGTTTACCTTGAGGATCACGCGTTTCTACAGGCCAGCTGGGTACAGCAGGGGGAGCTAAATTGCTACTTTCTGGAACTAGAAAAATTAATTTGCAGTTAGTGGCTAAATATAATACTAAGTAGTACAACGGTACAGTATATAGCTGTGATAATAATTATCATACCTGGTGGTCTTCGTTGTACTGGTGGAACATTTAATCGTTGACTAGGGCTTAATGCGTCACGTCTATTATTTTGTAGAACTAAAACAGATCAATGACTTATGTTATGATTGGTTATGGTGCTTTTTGTCTGGCTAAAAAATTATAGACATACAATAGCGGAACATTTTGAACCAGTACAATTATTTTTAGCATTTTAATGGAAGGTACTATACAGGGCTGAGCACACAAGTGATTTCCCATTCATTTAAGATTGGCTACATTAATTCCGCTGAATGCACAGATACTTCAACTTAATCTGTTAGTGAATGAAGGATAATAGAGTTTATTTATCAAGTAATACTCAGCTGCCCCAATAGCACCTGATTGGCCTGGCTAGTTAGTTCACATATGCGCAGTGGATCTCAGTTCCACTTGGTGTACAGAAAAATAAGTAAATAGTTAAAGCATAGTAAAATAAAAATTATATATATATATATATATATATTTTTTTTATATATTACATTTCTACATATAGAACAAATTCTTTGTTAAAAGAATAAAGCATTTCTATATATTTCTTTCCTACTTGTGCTTCTGCAATCTTCTTAAATAGGCTTCCCAGTGCAGGGTTCCCTTGATGTACAGATGAAGCCCTATTGCCAGCAGAAACATCCATTTTCGCCAGCCATAGTGTTTTTCTCGGTTTCACAAATAAACCCCACAGAACTGAATTGAGAACGGCAACTCTCAGCCCCAACAACATGACCCCTTCCACCCAGTACAAAATGTTCTGCACCCGAACTTCCCACTTATTTACAATAGCAGTTCCCTGGGCTGAATTGCTTCATTGATGAGCGTGGTAGTGTTTCACATCAATTAGTTAAGCCCAAGGAACTGAAATAGGAAATTAAGTGGGAAGTTCAGATGAAAATCATTTTATACCGGGTGAAAGGGATACATTTTTGCATCTACACCTCACTATCAATTTGCTAAAATAAACTGATATTCCAGGGTGTCAGGCAGAAGTGTCAAACACAACTAAAGTATGTTCAAAACAGAGGGATAGCATCATTTTATATCCAGCTTACAATTCCCTGTGCTAGGTACATTTCAGCACAGAATATGTTTGAGGTTACAGTACTTTCATATTCAACTCACTAATAAGCTTATGTTGGAGAAAAATGCAACTTTACCATCAGTGTTATATGTTTCTGCAGACCAATTGGGGACAGCTTGGGGAGCAATATTGCTGCTCTCTGGAACTATGGAAATAATTAAGGTGGTTAGTTAATAATTTACTCATTAATATAATCATTTATTCTTCTATTTGTTACTATCATACCTGTTGGCCTACGTTGAATAACTGGAACATTTACCCGACTTGGAGTTTGCCAGTCACGTCGTTGATAACCTATACGTAAAATGTAGGTGCCATTATATACAAAGTTTAGGAGCATTGTATACATTTATTAGCCTCAAACACTGGTGGTAATAAACACAGTGTAAAACAGAATGACACACAAACTCAGCTTTTGTCCCTTGATTTGCATTTGTAGACTTAGGGCCTGAGTCATTAAGGAGAACAAGTCAAATAAAGGAATAAGTTTGATCCTGGACGAGCCATGTTGCAATGCAAGGGGTGCAAATTAGTTTATTATTTTGCACATAAGATAAATACTGGCTGCTTTTTCATGCAGCACACAAATACTTAATCACTTTATTTTTACACTGAAATTTAAAGTTGATCTAGAACATGCCCTACCACAACTATAAATCTGTCAACATATTTTAAATTTACCTCCCCCTCCAATGCAACATGGTTTTGCCAAGGTGCAGAATTACTACTTTTTTTTGCTTTACTCTCGTTAATGACTTAGGTTTTGACTAAAGTTGGTTTATGATGCGAAATAGCAGTGCTTGTGGGGGGGCAGAAATGTGTACAGGCTGATGGAGAGGTTGGGTGGAGTAGGTGCATAATAGCATTTACATTGGTGGAACAGTGCAATTAACGAGATTTAAATTTGTGCTGCGAGATTACTGAAATGAAAGAAATGGGTATATGATGCATTCCTTGCTGTGTGAAGTGGTGCACGTGTGTTACACAAGTGTTTGTCACTCCACAAATGGACTTCATTTTTGCACCAGCTCTGAGCTGGCTGTCTTTGGGTCTTATCCTATCATTTTAACAGACTTCTTTATTGGAGAAGTACATTTCTAGACCCACTCTGAGTAGTGACATAAAAAACTTCACACACAAAACAGTGACACTAAAAAAAGTCAGTTCTGATTTCCCCTCACTCATATGAATAATTTAATCCATAAATGAAGCTAATCCGAGCAGTGCTTTTGGAGAAAAATTTAAAGGTTTAATATAAATAAATGAGGGGTTCCAATGTGGTAGGAGCTTGAACTTCTATGTGAGATGCACAGTGCACCTCTTGGAATTTTAACACATACATGCACTTCTAGATGGTGGAGACATCTCCCAAGAGTGGAGAATAGGTGTGAGTAGATGTGTGTTAGGTAGGCCATCTAGGAGCACCTGTGTGAAATGAAGATGTTTTGCGGTGTGCTTGATAAGTGAGGTCCACTGAGCACACCCTCACATGATACAATCTATTTACTGAGTACAGAGTATGTACATCCAGGCAGATTTATCGTTATTGTGCATTATTTATAATCCAAATATCACTATGCCTGGTGTCACACGAGCGCCTTTCACTCAACAAATCAGCAAGAGAAAACAATTCTTCACTATTTCATCGTATTTTTTCCTTATGAAAAAGTCTTGAAAGTTCTACATATCTTAGAAGTTTCTGATAAGCAGTATAATGTCCCTGTAACAGATGCCGGAGAATACCATAGACTTCTGCGAAGTACAGTACTTATTTGATTCAGTTTTTTTCCTGATGGCTCTAATTGTTGCATGCAGCTTTTTTAAAGCTGTCAATACAGGAGATCTGCTCCTGTGACACCAGCTAAACAGGCCTATTCATTTCATTGTTCAGCATCTTTAATAAAAAGGGGTTGCTTTTTCCTACAGGGAAAGTAAAGTATAAAAACCTCTCACTTGACACCAACCTGAGATGGTCAGGGCAGCAGTGGCAGATTTGTTCTGTTCAATGTAATTGCTCTACTTTTTTCTCACCATAGCAACAGATCCTGATTTTTTCTCCTTTGCACAGATGTAAGCAATTATTGTTTCATTTACATTTTTGCCTTTCTAATTTTAATCATTGTAACAGTTTCTATTTATACTTTCAAACTATGACTGTTGACTTGTTTCCTTGTAGGCTTTGTAGTCCCCTAAAAGTTACCCTATTAATTTAAATGGTAATTTTTCTAACCGTTTGTTTCCATAAAGTGCAATGATTTCCTGTAACCACGAGCAACCTTAGTTGTACCATATAGACAGATACTTAAACAGATGTGTAGCCATTTCTTTATGACTTGCAGCACACGGAGTCTGATTATATCATCACTGACATCTTCACCACAGCCCTGTGCATCATGCTATTTATCCTCTTAAACATACTTGTCTACTCCCGGAACCTTGTTTCCGGGAGAGGGGGCGTGACTGGAGGACGGGAGGAGGCTGGTCGAGGCTAATTGCGTCATTTTGCCCCCCCCGAAAACGTAATTTACGTTGTGGGGCCAAAATGACGCGATTGGACGTGCCCCGTCCCCTCCCGCCCTCCAAAATGGCATGAATTCCGGGATTCGGGAGAAATGCCAGCTCTCGCGGGAGCCCGGGAGACTGACCCGAATTTCGGTAGTCTCCCGGACTTTCCGGGAGAGTTGGCAAGTATGCTCTTAAATCAATGCATTATGATGAGTTTTTGTGCATTTATCAGTTTATTATTTATTATTAACGATTAAACTTTTAAAATTACACTCTGCGGTCACTTAATGAGTAGAAATCAAGCTACAAGAGGCATCTGGGCAGATCCCTATTGCCAACAGAGGGTTTTCTAAATAAACTCCTCAATTTATCTTAATGCTATTTGATTGATCTTTAGGCATCCTCTAGCACCCTCTTCATTATTAACTGCAGCAAGCTACTTTCACTTATATTTATGGACCTTAGCATTCTGTCCATGTGTCACTGCTGTGTCCCATTAACTGTCACAATCAAATGTACACATATGAAATAGTATAATTACTGTCAGTAACGGAAACAATTCAAACCTCTATCTTGAGAATCACGTGTGTCTGATGACCAGCTATGTCCAGTATTAGGCGCAACATTGCTTCTCTCCGGAACTATGGGAGTGAAATGATTGTTATTCAGTTATTATGAATAGCTAAACAATCAAAATATATCAATTTGTGTATTTTCAGATTATTACCATACCTGCTGGTCTGCGTTGTACAACTGGAACATTTACTCGACTGTTCCACTCACGTTTTGGCATACCTTATAAATAGAAATTATAGTATGGTCAAGACTTGGTTCTGCCGTGTAATTTAGCAGTAGCTATATTATTCAATACTTATTATCCTATATGCACCTAGATCAGGAGAATTTGTGAGTTTTATTCCTATAATTGTTTACTGAGTGAGAAAAAGGAAGAATATTGTGGAGTTTATAGATAATAAAATGTCATAAGTATGTTCTAAAACTATCTGAGCCTAATTCATTAAGGCACGCAAAATGAAAGTATTCTGTGGGGGTTTTATTTTAAAGCGAACAGAATTTGTCTCTTGTTGTATACAGGCCTAAGTGCACTCTGCTCTGACAGACAACACTGCAGGATACGATTTTTTCATATGTGGAATATAAAGTCCCTGCAGAACGTACAGAAAAAAATATTCAATTATTGCCACCTGTTATTAACATAGTCATTAATGATAAAGCATTTAAAAAAAAAAAAAAGAATCTTATTTTTTAATTTTTTTACCCATGAAATACATTTATCAGGATATTATTAATGTCTACTGTACATAAAATGTATTTTTACAGTTGCTCCTGATTGCAAACACATGTTCTAGCATGTATAAGCGACCGTCATCACTATCAGTCGGCACTTACACCTGACCTGTTGATGCTGCAAGTGATACAACAGAAAAACACGTACCTTGGAGATGCCCAAAGCTTAAATCGAGTGATGCCATTACTGTACATTGACTACGTGCATAAGCCCAGGGCCCTAACTAGGGCTGTGTGAGAGGGACAACCGCCCAGGGCGCAAAGCAGAAGGGTGGCGCAGGATATGGAATATTTTAGGTTTTTTTTTTTCCATTTTAGGGCTAGGGGGATGTAATTTTTCCCTACTTGCCCCAGGTGCTAAAATTTTAGTTACGGCTCTGCGATACGACCCTTCCTCTCCCTGTTCCACACATGAAATTGTAGGCTGTCATAAGTGTCCTTTGCACTCGAAGAGGAATTATATACCTTTGCGTTCTCTGGCTATAGTTTGTTTCTGGACATGTGCAGAGAAATTTAACGTAAAATACAGTACATATCCGGATTTACGTTCCTTAATGAACCAGGCCCTATATGTGCAATGTATTACTCATACTTCTTATATGTGCTATTAGGTGGCTATTTTAGATTCACACTTTTAGCATGTGATAACATTATGTTTCCATTAAACTTCATAATGTTTATGTTTTCCAATTAAATAAATAAAGTTTGTGTTTGTATTCTTTTTCACATTTTTCTATATTGTGTTTTGAATTGTATGCATTTTAAGCTGATTATGGTTGGTGAGTTAAGTCAATTCTATAAAAGTGGGCAACTATTGTACTATACAGTATATGGATTTGTTATACTCATTGTGAGGGGTTAAATCTCGCAGGTTTTTCACCTGATGACCCTATCCATCCCGTCAGCACAATACTTCCCGCCACAGATATTTAGTATTTCTGCTATCTTGTGGGTACTTGCATTCTGGCTGCTGTATGCTGACTTCTCTGACAACTGAGGTGGCTGGTCCTGTGGGATCAGGAGACACACAATGCTAGGGTTGGACTTAATAACCCAAGCTGCTCAGCCTTATTCTCTGTACAGCATGGGCCAGCCCTGGGCTGATACATGCTCCCTCTTCCCTGGTCACGTGGCCCTCCCCCTTATTTTTTTTCACCTCCTCCTGCTTCTCCACCTCAACAAAAGGACTGGTTGGAGGAAGAAGACCTATTATTTAAATGTGAATGTTATTAAATAAATGTTGGATTAGTTGGGTGGAAGGAGGCCTAATTTTTAAATGTAAATGCTATTATTTTAATGTTGGGTCTGATTTGGTAGAGGAAGGATAGAGTGTTTACTTGTTGCTCAGCTTTGCAGAAGATTAGTAGCACCTGTCCCATTTTCAAACAGAGCCCCAACATTCCAGGATGCCGACAAGCAGCAACTGAGCTTAGAATGCAAGTAATGGAAGCTCCAAGAACAGATAGAAACATATCCTGACAACTATCCTGATTCTAGTCGGACAGTACTGATTTTGGGGGACTGTCACATGCAGTCAGGTCTCTACTTTGCTTGTGAATGGGGAGCTTGCTACACACAACAGTGGTTCCCCTAGCATTGCATTTTTGTTTGATAGGAAAGTTAAGGAGTTGAAAGGGGACCTAGCACGGTCTAAAGTGTAAACCACATCCCTTGTATGCGCCACCCATTGTCTTGTCTCCTAGGGACTGGACCCCACATACTAACAATTTGGAACTTACAACATGATTTTAAGTTCCCAAATTCAGCCAAATCCCCCCAGCACACTGCTATAGCCAGCAACAGATCTGCTATTTCTACTGTAGATAAAAATGCAAAAGTCTCATTTGCACACATTTGCAAATGTATGTTGAAGCCACCCGCCTCTCCACGGCGCTTTTGCTAATAGGGTGGTCCTACTCTAAACAATGAGAGTCCCATATATTTGGGCCATACATATGTGTTTTTAAATTGAGAGCTAACTTACCAAAGAGGCACCCCAGAAGCCTCCAAATAGCAATCCAATGTCAGCACTCCCCCTCAGCTACTGACACCAACATGCCTCTCAGACAAATAAAGAAATGGAAGTTGCTCAAATCAATTTATAGGCTATAGCAGGTGCATGAAAGGGTGGGGTTATATGGGACTCTCATTGTTTAGAGTAGGACCACCCTATTAGCAAAAGTACCGTGGAGTGGTGGGTGGCTTCAACATACATTTGCAAATGTGTGCAACTGAGACTTTTGCATTTTTATCTACAGTAGAAATAGCAGATCTGTTGTTGGCTCTAGCAGTGTGCTGGGGGATTTGTCTGTGTTTGATCCTTTTTGGATAACCCCACCCTTTCATGCACCTGCTATGTCAGCACTCCCCCTCAGCTACTGACACCAACATGCCTCTCAGACAAATAAAGAAATGGAAGTTGCTCAAATCAATTTATAGGCTATAGCAGGTGCATGAAAGGGTGGGGTTATATGGGACTCTCATTGTTTAGAGTAGGACCACCCTATTAGCAAAAGCACCGTGGAGTGATGGGTGGCTTCAACATACATTTGCAAATGTGTGCAACTGAGACTTTTGCATTTTTATCTACAGTAGAAATAGCAGATCTGTTGTTGGCTCTAGCAGTTTGCTGGGGTATTTGTCTGTGTTTGATCCTTTTAGGATAACCCCACCCTTTCATGCACCTGCTATAGCCTATAAATTGATTTGAGCAACTTCCATTTCTTTATAAGTTCCCAAATTCACCTTTTTCTGAGATATAACCTTTATTCTCAGAATCTTTAAATTCTACTGAAGTTCTGCCTTACCCCCTGTCTTAGAATAAAGTCAGCCTTGGTTTATACTCAATTAAACAATTGAGTATAAGCCTGTTGGTTTGGATTCAATTGGGTAAGTGGGAAAACAATGACCCCCATCACCAATTGGGTGGTGTCATCCTTTGCACGGAAATGTAGAAGCTCAAGTTTGCATTGGGATCTAAACATTTGATGGCAACTAAACTAACATATCTATGGAATGTGGCTAAACGTCTCACCAATGTCTGGGCTAAGCTTATCTTAATTTGGTATTTGTAACATTTATCAAATATTTTTTACTGAGTTAACTTTTTCTCCTGTTTGCAACTGCTGCTGACATCATATAATACTATATAAACACCTTGTCCTCAGTTGTTCTGTGTCACTTACTAGGGTTTGCTTGGATTGCTTTTTCAGCTAAAATCTGTTGAATCCTACTGGCACCTGTCAAAATTGTAACACAAAAAAATCATTCAATTATTATTGGCAAGGGTAAGACTATATATCCATTTCACGCGGTGATGCATTTTATTGTGTATTTTATGCATGGTAACATTGGGAAAATTAACAAATGTATTATTATAATCATATAGTATATAATATAAGCTCACAAATATTTTCACACCCAGTTCTCAGTTGACTGTAGCTTTGCAATTCAGAACAATGTTACGGAACATGCAAGTGAGTACAGAGATGGATTTGTCTGCAAACACTTTCTCTTTAAATGTGATAAGTAATTGGAATAACTGAAGCCCTCCTTGCCCCCAAAGTAATGGGTTTCACTGTACAGGTTACAGTAAGTAATGATAGTAATCATTTACTTCCCACCAACATAAAATTAGCATTTGTACAGAGAACACAATACAGAACTGAAACTGGATTAAGGAATTATGGGGCATATTCAATTGTTGGCGTTACATGTAAAAGTAACGCTGCATGTGCACTATTATTGTCATTACGGTCATAGTGCGCGTAAATACCGGTATTACGATACCTTTAACACTGGATTTCAGCTCGTAGTTCAGGGAGCTGCGAGCTAAAATCTGGCTTAGAATTACTGTAATAACGGTAATATATTTAACGCCGCGGGAAACGGCAACAATTGAATATGCCACCTATGTGTAATGATACATACTGTTCTAGTTGTAATAACAATATGAATCTAAAACAGTGACTACAGTGTTGCAAGTTCACTGACAGAGCTATAGCCATGCAGTGATATATGTCACCTTATGGAGGGGGACAAAATGTTACCTAATACCTTGTGATGTGTTAAATACATAGATGCATGCCATTAAGGTGGACACCCAGGGAAATCTGAGAAGGACACACTGTACCGTGGTGCAGCAGAGAGGGGGTTTTTAGCACCACCCAGGAGGCATGTCTACCACTATTTTCATGTAAAAAATCCCCCCTCTCATCAACATGCCCCCCCAATCTCACCTCATATCATGTCTCATCCAATCTTCCCCCATGTCATCATATTCCCCATCAAGCCCCACCTCACTAGAAGTGCCCCAAGTTCATACGTATTATGCCTAGCAGTAGTGCCCCCATGATGGTGTATTTATATAGTACATGTACAACTCACTGCACTGCTCCATCCTTAGCTCCTCCACAGGCGGAGATAATAGGGTACGAGGTGAAGGGGAGGGCGTCATACTCATTGGTACTGTCAGCTATTCAGAGTGCTGGCGGCATGGGCAGTTTTGCTGACAACATGCGTATGCCTATGGTTAAATGTTAATTTAAAGTTTGCTATATCTGTAAGTGACCTACATTATCAGAAATTATAGTAGGTATTTTTTTTTGGGTATATCTAGGTTCCTATGTGCCCCTGCCTCAAATGGCCAGTCAGAATGCCTCACCAATCAAACTCTACCACTTGTATGTTGAGCGGGGTGGTGACAGAGGAAGGGGATGTCAGTCTCAGTTCTGCTGCTGTTTACATATGTCTGGTTACAGGTACCCAGTCGAGTGTGTATTACGTTCTAGCAATGTAACATCCATTGTAACCTGCTTTAGAAATGAACCTGCAAGGAAAGTCTACAGTCTCCTCATGACCTCCACTTTAAAGAAAACATTCTTACCTGGATTACTCCTGGGTATATGTCGACTGCTTGAATAGGTTGTTGGAGACCTGACAACTTTAAAACAATTTATTTTGATCAGTTCTGGTTGGTTAAAGATTAATCACATTAAAGATATAGAACAGTAGAAAACAGGGCATACCTTGATTTGGCACTCTTCCTGGAACAGCGGGCACTGCTTGCCCTGAAATAGACGTAAGAGTGTACACAAATGTATAAAACACAAACTTGATAGAATTCATACCAAACCTCTAATGAATAGTAAAAAAATATCCTTCCCCATCCACTTACTTGATGAAGCAGCAGCAACAGAAGAATATGCTGGGTGGATGTTACTTGCAGCTAAGTGGAAAACAAAATTGCACTATTAAAACGGATAATATTTCTGAAATAATAAACATTTTATGATCTGACTAACACAGGGACATAGTTCTAAAGCTCTGAAATAATGAGCATACTATTATGTTAGATATGTTTGTCAAGCATAGTATTGTAACCTTTCACAGACTATTTATAAAACAGTTCAAATCTGCTTTGCAAAAGTGAAATTCGGTATAATAAAACATAATACATGATGTAGGAAATGACATAAGCTAAAGTCTGATGTTTTCCTGACAGAAATTAAGAAGAGTGGAAAACAACATTGATTTCTCAGGAATATAAAGATGAGACATGAAAACATAATTTTGGATGGAAAAATGTTTGTAGGATAAACAACACCAGAGCTTTATAAAGAAGCCCCAAACTTTCAAAATATCAGCCACCAGGCAGGCATTAGTCTAGTGCCATATTTCCCATTTTGTATTTCCCTAAATTACCTGGACCCATGGAGGGAGATTCAACTGGCGGCGATGTGGTGCACGGATATAGTACTGCACACATCACCGGCAATTATGGAAGGAATCTCTGCTCATTTTTCCTCGCACCCCAAAAATGAGCGTCGATTCCAGAAATAACATCGGCATGAGGTGTCTCTGCGGACGTTCTGGAGACAACTCGCTCCATATTGAATCTCCCCCAAGATGTCAAGAAATAGAACCGAATCAAACTGATTCCCAGATATAATAGGTCATATGTCTTACAACATTACATTAATTAATTAATGTTACAATTAATGTTTTTTTTAGGTCTTGTGGAGGTCTGGAGTACATGTAGGAGATGATAAATCACTGTTAATAGAGCAACATTTTGACTTTATTACACTGTCATCTTCAAATATTATTTTATTTCTGACTATTTTGAAATTTATGAAAATGATTAAGGCAATGACAACGTCATGATGGAATGTACAATGCCTTAAAACAGCCATAACTAATAGTGTTAGTTCATGCATGTGTGTTTAGAGAGGTGATAGTTCAGAACTAGTGGTTTGAACTATTGCACTGCTATAATACTTCACTACTACTGCATTACTACAACACTAGCCATGGTGTGAATAATTGTGATACATGCAACCACATAGCACTACTGTGTGCAATATGTCGAAACTTCTGTATCTAAAGTTCTGTTGTCCGACAGTCAAAGCTGCCACATGTCTGATGCACAGACATGTGGACCTTCCATCAGGCCCTTATAGTTTCAGAAATTATAACATATGCAATAGTGCAGTGCTGTGTCACAAATCTTCTTTAAATACAGAAAATTATTATCAATCAGACATGTCATATTAACAGAGCAGAATGTGTTTTATGATTTTATCCCAGCATACTGACCTGTATCTCTTACTCGTACCAGGGGTGGCCTTGTCCTATATGGACTGGCTGTGGTGGTGACCGTGGTGGTGGTTGTAGGCTTTGGTGTTGTGGTGGGCTGTGGAGTTGTAGGTTCTGGAGTTGTGGTTGGAGGGGTAGTGGTGACAGTAGTAGATTGAATTGTTGTGGTTACAATTATGGGCCGTGCTTCTCTCTGTACAGTTTCTACAAGACATCATCATCATCAGTTATTTATATAGTGCTACAAATTCTGCAGCACTGTACAGAGAACTCACTCACATCAGTCCCTGCCCCATTGGAGCTTACAGTCTAAATCCATTTTGTTGTCTTATTTAAGTTGAATGCTTGGAGTTTACTTTTATTTTTGCTGGGTTACTCCTAAAAATAACACTTTCTAAAAATATATGTTGAGCCAAATATCACTGTAAGGCCACAAGATGCAATATGTTTTGTGCCATGATATAACTACTTTTAACATATTGATTTATATTATTTTTTTAAAAACAAGAAGTGTATCTAATTCTGTTATACAAGCATTTATGTGACAATATTATTCTATTGCGTGCCCATTTTAAATAAAGATTTATTTGAAAAAAACTTACCTTTGACTTCAACGTATTCAAGAACAGTGGGATATGTGACACCTTTCTTTCCTTTACCTTCTGGGTACACAGATCAAAAATAATTCTATTAAATAATCATACTAACATTACTAAAATGAGTAATACAATCTGTCAGGTTTTCCTAAAACTAAAGTTGTATATTGAAATCAATGGAAATTGACTGTAACTTATGTTTATGTCTTAACTCAAGTGAAACGTAGAGGTTAATGAGGCATGTGAACTGCTCGGTGACACATAACATCCAATGTAGCAAACTTAAAATGATGCATTTAAACTGGAGAAACACTAGTGCAAATTAGGACACGTACTAATAGACCAAGCATTTTCTACCAGTATGCAAGACCAAAGTTAGAAAAATGTTTTCCAGCGTAAAAATTTTAGAAAGAGTAAATTATTATCATTATCATCATCAACAACATTTATTTATATAGCGTCAGCAAATTAGGATTTTATGTAAAGGCAATATCACAATCAAAATACTGAAATTAATGAAATAGTAAAGCAACAATTTTTTATTTTATTGTTTTATATTAGGAAACATCTTTATATCACCAATTTGTTAACTATTACCTGCTACAACAAATGACTCTTTCCAGCGTGGGAGAGACAAGGACCGCACACCGTTTGAGAAACTTCCTTTGTAGCCAGACTGCCCAGCAACCTTTCGAACAAGAATCTTTCCTCCCGAGTTGTCAATTACACCACTGGCAAAAAAATATTGACATTATTTTGTCTGGTAAATAAAACACAAACATTTGATCTTGGATGTTACCTTGAATGCAATTTTGCGATCAGTTATCATAATCTATCATTATAGCATTTGATCCTAATCTTATGGTAAAGTCTAACATTGGATAAAGAAGTGTAGACTTGACCTGCACAAACAGTGGTCTCTGTGTTGAAAATGGATCTGTCAAACTTGTGGCTTCAGCAGCTGTGCTGAGTAAGAAGATTATATGGGCAAGCTGGTGACTAAGTGGTTAGAACTTCTGCCTTACGGCACTGGAGTCATGAGTTCAATTCCCAACCAAGGCGTTCTCTGTGAGGAGTTTGTATGTTCTCCCTGTGTTTGCGTGGGTTTCCTCCAGGTGCTCTGGTTTCCTCCCACACTCCAAAAACATACTGGTAGGTTAATTAGCTCCTAACAAATTGACCCGTTTGTATGTTAGGGAATTTGACTGTAAGTCCCAATGGGGCAGGGACTGATGTAAGTGAGTTCTCTGTATAGTGCTGTGGAATTAGTGGCGCTATATAAATAATTGGTAATAATAATAATAATAATAATTAGTGCAATTACTCTCACTGGATTAACAAGTGAAGAATCATATTTGGACTTTGATCAGGACCATAAGTTTGCAGTGACACATGTAGCAATGTTGGGGAATTTGACCCTAAATGGTCAAATTGCCAGATGAAATTGCTCAATGCTTTGACAGGTTTTCTGAATTATCACTGCCCATAAAGAACACAGGTACTAATAAAATAATAGTCTCAGTATTCATAACTGGTCAAGTGGCCTCATCTGAGTACACATTAAAAGCCTTTCTGCCTCATTGTAGAAATTTGACAGTATAACAAGCAGATTTGTTTATTTTCCTATTTAGAACATCGGAGTATTTAGCAGCAAGGTTCATATTGCTGATCACACATACAGGAGAATTATTTATCATACATTCAAACCTGCAGACCTGTGGATTGCAGCCGTGCAAATGCTGGAGAAAGAAGAATAGATGTCTGTGCCATAAATACGATGTTTCCCATCTTGACATCCAGCAGGGCATTTTGCGAGGAATTCTGGGTTGACTATCTTCCCTGCTTTGACCTCACAGTCAATGTGAGGCACATCTGTGCAAATAGATAATACAATTTACAATAGTGTCTCTACAGTTCTAGAGCAGAGCCGTTAACAATTTAAGTTTAACAATGTTCAGACTGGGGACCGCCATGTTGGTGTCTATCACAATGGGCTGTCTTCTGGTGTATGTGTTGAGGGCAGGAAAAATATAAGATCATTGCTCTTGTTGACTATTTTTTTTTAGTTGTGGTATGCACCAAATAAAGGATATAAAACAAATAAACAAAATATTCAGTTATGTTAACATAGTAGTATTTGTATGGAACATAACATTTGTAGACAGATTGGTAACAGACTGGCTGAAAAACCCCACTAGATAGTGTTATTTAAAAAACTGGTGACACCGCTGCCTGTCCGAATATAATACTCTTATAATTAGCAATACATCTTTGACAATATCTGTAAACATACAAAATGATTTTGAGTTTTTTGTTCATTTTATGGAAAATTATAGCATTGTCCAATTTTTACATTTAAAGTGACATGTTCACTCTTTCATGGTGATTCACTTTTATTACAAATTGAATGCTGCTTTTATTCAATAATTTTTTTAATATGTATCAGATCACATCACACCACATCAAAACAATGGTGAATTTAGATACTGATAAAAGCACTGCGCACAATACTTTGTGTCTACGCTGTGTGAAATTAAATGGAATTCAACTATGGTAAGAACTGGGAGTCAGCAGGTTTATTAAAATAGCACTGACTTATGCAAGGGAACGGTAACAGATCTCTGGCAGTGTGGAAGATAATTCATTATTAGTAAATTAGGACAACACCCTAATAAATTTATTTTGTAGGTATTTTTTCTTATTTAGACTATAATGCTGCACAGTAAATAAATATAAAGTAGTTATTAAAAGTATATCTTATCTTACAAGCAGAATGTTTAATGTACTTTTGACTAGAAAATTAATAATGTTGTTTTACATCATTAAGACCATTAGGGGGCACTGTAGCTGTTTACCAATGGTAAAGTAGTACTTATTATAATATGTGCATATTGCATGTACATTACCAGCTTAACCATCATCACTAAAACATACGTTGCCTATTCTTTCTATTCTTCTTGGAAGATACACAAGTGCAAGCCAGGATCAAAACTAAGGGAAAAAACACAAATTTATTACATGCATACAAAATAGCTATATCTTTAAATAAATCATCGTGAAACTTGACTGTGAACAGAAAAATGTGAATAGTACAGATACCGAGCCTGATTCATTAAGGAGAGCAAAGCAAGAAAAGGAGTAAATTTGCTCCTGGACAAAACCATGTTACAATGCAATGGGTGCTAATAAGTTTATTATTTTGCACATAAAGAACATACTGGCTGCTTTTTCATGTAACACACAAATACTTGATAGCTTTATGTTTGCACTGAAATTTAAAGTTGATCTAGGACATGCCCTACCCCAACTATAAATCTGTCCCCACATTTTAAATTTACCTCCCCCTCCAAAACATGGTTTTGCCAAGGTGCAAAGTTACTAGTTTTTTTTTTGCTTTGTTCTCCTTAATGAATCACGCCCACCAGTTTTTTAAAGACGGTAGGTTCATGTTGGACTGATGGATAACAACTTGCAGAAATAATTAGTCTGATGCTGAGTTGGATGTATGCCTGTTAGCGTAAAATCTGCAAATTTGTACTACGCATGTCCACAAACAAGCTGCTTGTATATATGTACGTATGCAGATTTGCTTGCATCTGATAATCTGATACTTGTGCCTATTTGAGACTGGAAGGCAGGAATGGGGAGGAAGACTAACGTATGACAAATACAGTTAAGGAATGTTCACGTAATTATAAACAGATGCAGACCGGGATAAAGACACATATAAACCTGGCAGTAGCCGTATCAATTGGGCTGCCAGTGTGTATAGGACCAGCTCCTGGGCTTTCCAGGCATGTTCTTTTGTTACACAAGGGTTATTTACAAACCACGCAAATTGTGCATCTGCGGGGCTTCTTTATATGCACAAGTGCACCTACCTTGCTGCCTGCCACACTTCAAGGTGTAAGCCCACTTAGCAGTTTTTGAAACAGGACCTGAAAAATGAATCTGTCCCCAGCTTTGCAGGTTTGTGGATACACCTGACAATCCAACTCCACTGCAGTGGAGATGAAAAACCAAAACTGCTTCACTCTGTATGTTCTGGCTCCTACTCGTGCTCAGAAAAGCAGAGCAGCCCTCAGTAGCAGATGGACATGTAGGATCCAAAGCAGCTGCATATGCTGCTCTGGCGGAAGTTACGCCCCTGCTTATGTGTTAGGAAATTAAGTAACTTTGAGTAAGAATCTGTCTGGATCTTATTATTCTCATAATTGTACTTTGTTGATGATGCCACAAAGAGCATCATTACACTGACCCATGTGGGGCTGTGGCTGAAATGATAATTGTGAGAGGGCAATAGTAATGCAGTGGATCAGCCAACTCCTATGCTCAGAGGTGAATCTACTATCAGCCAATCAGATGCTAGCTAGTGCTGGCGCCCATCTTCATCACTAGTGTGTGTTTGCAGCTGGCTTCAGGCACCTGCAATGGACACGGTTACTGACAGGTGAATATGTGTCTCTGTGCTGCATCTGTTCACAAACGCTTTACTTGAAATATTGAACTGGAATAGTAGCAGTAAGTGCTGCTTAGGTTAGCTTTTAAAAAAAATGCATTAAATCCAGGAGGGTAGAAGAATATATCAAAAGGTCATCAGCACTAACTCCCTCACAATCCCTGAGCTTCTACTTCTAAGGGAGCTCAGCGTGTTCAATGGACTTTATCCAGATCCAACTCTTTCCATTAGGAATGAGGGAATCATCCTTTCCTGATTAGTGACTTTCATCAGCCAACCAGGATTTATGAGGCAGTGTTTTACAGCCTCTTTCCCTTAGACATCTAAACATTTCAACCTGAACAGTCGAGACCATATCCAATGCAGGTATCGAGAACAGGTCTATAAACGGCGCCCTCGGTAGTAAAGAAAATAAAATACCTTAGATAGGCTTTCTAAATATAGACAAAATAAACAATTAAAACAAAGCTTCAAAAACTGCTGCTTTCCACATGCGCAGCATGGTGGCTTAGTGGTTAGCACTTCTACCTCAGAGCACTGAGGACATGAGTTTGATTCCCAACCATGGCCTTATCTGTGTGAACTTTGTAAGTTCGCCCCGTGTTTGCGTGGTTTCCTCCAAAAAACATACTAGTAGGTTAATTGGCTGCTCTTAAATTGACCCTAGTCTCTCTTGGTCTGTGTGTATTAGGGAATTTAGACTGTAAGCTCTATTAGGGCAGGGACTGATGTGAGTGTGTTCTCTGTGCAGCACTGCGGACTTAGTGGCGCTATATAAATAAATGGTTACTGTAGTATCTTGGCAGTAGGGTAGCCTACCCACAAACCATTTTACTGCCCTAGGTACTCCACATGTCTATGCCATTTTGTACAACTCCCCAGTTTTGGTCAGGTACATGGAAGGTGGCACTAGTCACTCATTATCAGGTCATGAGGCAATATAATCTAGTCCAACCTCCTCTACAATATATGTATATAAATATTGTGGCTTGTCAAAGAACTTACCCAATAAAACTGCAATAACTTTCTCCTTCATCATAGGAAAAAGGTAAAGCAACTGTAAGAGAAAGCAACAAACATGTTATAAACTATATAATACTACATAATATAATATAACATTATTTCCTGAATAATCTACAATAATTTATCCCCTCTATTACTATAACGTATGTGTCATCAATTGAAGTACAATAGTGAAATATAAAAAATGAAAATAATTTAAGATTAAGAAGCTTTGATTTTACACCAATGCAGTTCACAATTAAACCGGCAAGAGTGAATATACACCAATCAGCCACAATATTAAAATCACTGACAAATGACATGAATAACATTGATTTTCTTGTTACAATGGCACCTGTCAAGGGTGGGATGTATGAGGTAGCAAGTGAACAGTCTGTCCTTGAAGTAAATGTGCTGGAAGCAGGAAAAATGGCAAGTATGAGGATCTGAGCGACTTTGACAAGGGACAAATTGTGATGGCA
This sequence comes from Mixophyes fleayi, assembly GCF_038048845.1. Taxonomy (NCBI): domain Eukaryota; kingdom Metazoa; phylum Chordata; class Amphibia; order Anura; family Limnodynastidae; genus Mixophyes; species Mixophyes fleayi. The sequence continues at coordinate 274,987,736 of NC_134404.1, read as the reverse complement.
ATACAACTAGGTCAGAGCATCCCCAAAACGACGGTTCTTTTGGGGTTTTCCCGGTATGCAGTGATTAGTACCTATCAAAAGTGGTCCAAGGAAGTACAATCGGTGAACCAGCAACAGTGTCATGGGTGCCCAAGTTTCATTGATGCCCGTGTGGAGTGAAAGATAAGTCGTCTGGTACAATCCCAAAGAAGAGGTATTGTACAACAAATTGCTAAAAACGTTAATGCGGGCTATATTAGAAAGGTGTCAGAGCTCGCAGGGGGCTGCTTAACTGAAGACCAGTCATAGTGCCCAAGATGACACCTGTCCACCGCCGAAAGCGGTAACAATGGTTTATTGCCCAAAACTGGGCAATGGAGCAATGGTAGAAGGTGGCCTGATCTGATGAATCATGTTTTGTTTTACATCATGTTGACAGCTGGGTGCGTATGTGCCGTTAACCCGGGGAAGAGTTGGCATCAAGATGTACAATGTGAAGAAAGCAAGCTGGCGGAGGCAGTGTGATGCTCTGGGCAATGTTCTGCTGGGAATCCTTAGGTCTTGGCATTCATGTGGATGTTACTTTGACACGTACCATCTACCTAAACATTGTTGCAGACCAAGAACACCCCTGATGGCAGTGGCTTCTCTCAGGAGGATTCTGCGCCCTACCACACTGCAAAAATTGTCCAGGAATGGTTTGAGGAACATGACTAAGAGTTCAAGGTGTTGACTTGGCCTCCAAATTTCCCAGCTCTCAATCCAATCAATCATCTGTGGGATGTGCTGGAAAAACAAGTCCACGCCATGGTGGCCAACTAACAGGATTTAAAGAATCTGCTGATAATGTCTATGTGCCAGATACCTCAGGACACCTTCAGAGGTCTTGTGGAGTTCCTGCTGTTTTGGTGGCAAGAGGGGGACCTACACAATATTAGGCAGGTGTTTTTAATGTTGTGGCTGATCGGTGTATTTTGTGATGCTGACAGTTCTCTGTTGCAATAAATAAGTTAATACAGCAATATGCAGTCATTGCAATATTGTTCGGTATCTGTTTAAAATATAATAAATATACAATTTTTGTAAGCATAGCGGATATACCAGAGAACAACATGCAGCTATTTTACATAACAGCTATTTTTCATTGCAAAAGTATATTGTGTAGAGTGTAGATTTGGCCCAAAAAAAATGTCAGCTAAGCTATGGTTTGTTTTAGAGTGAGAGTAAACTGCTCATTATAGCAAGCATCATGCAATTTCAATGTGTGACTGTTAATTAAAAATATATATTTGGATTTTTGAGAAACCAGAGATGTTTGAAATAGCCAGAAGTCCTAACTATAGATCCTTATTTTGAGCGAGCTTGGGAACACTAACTTACTATAGAATTATGTAACAGAAAAACTACAAATCAAAGTGTACCTATCTATAAGTATGTTGCCTATGCGTCTCAGCATACAAAGCATCAGTGTTAAAAATAGAGGACAAAGGCTTCTTTGGGAAAATGTAGAATTATAATATGAAATTAAAATATGAAAGGATGCTAGGAGTAGCTGTGTATCTGTGCACATTGCAGTATTTTGTTAAGTAAATTTAGGGGTAAATGTATTAAAGTCCGTTTTTTTCAACTCGCCGGAAATCGGCGAGTTGACAGCTAAAATTTAAAGCGGCGCTGCCTTGTAAAGACAAGTTTCCCTTTACAAGGCAGTGCCGCTTTAAATTCTAGCTGTCAACTCGACGATTTCCGGCGAGTTGAAAAAAACGGACTTTAATACATTTACCCCTTAGGGCTATATTTACTAAGCTGCGGGTTTGAAAAAGTGGGGATGTTGCCTATAGCAACCAATCAGATTCTAGCTTTCATTTATTTAGTACCTTCTACAAAATAATAGCTAGAATCTGATTGGTTGCTATAGGCAACATCCCCACTTTTTCAAACCCGCAGCTTAGTAAATCTAGCCCTTAGTCTTTTGTCATTTTTTTTTTGTTTCTGAAGAGATGATCAACTTGGGAAGGTACAATTTGTTAATTCTCTGTACTTTGTTAACACTTTAAACTGCAATTTTAGCAATTTAACTTATAGGTTTTGTCCTTCCCTTTAAGCATCATGTGAAATTCAAAATGTGCCCTTAAGTTGTAAATTAACCTGGCAGGCATGGCGGAAAACTATTACAGATAAAATTGAATGAAAATATAGAAGACCCTGGAATAAGCAAAGATAGATAGAAGGTAAGGTTTAAGGCGTAAATGTATAACATGACAGCATCTAAACATTGGCTCTCCTAAGTGATCATTTTATACCATGACAAATATTGTGGAGGCTTTGGCTCTACTGAGGGGTACTGCTCTTGATAAAGGCGAAGTGTGGCTTCAGACCGCACTTTGGGGCCTGAACATGGAGCGGAGCATGTCAATCCAGGCCGCATCCTCCATCAAGTGCCAGGTGGTCAAGGCTGGAGTACCTAAGTCCTTCATCCCGCAGGTTCAATGCTTCATACAGAGCATCCCTAGTGAGGATCTTTTGGGAGCAACTGTGGAGTACATTCTGCAGGGAGATGGTCCAGAGGGGTCCAGGCACTAGCCATTACTCATGCAACTAGATGTCTGCAAGTCCTTAAAGATTGGTACCAGTTGAAAGGGTGGCAAGGAAAGATTAGTTAGAAGTGAGTAATGTGAAGGCTTGTAACCATATGGAGGACATGCAATGATGATCAGTGGTGGAGAGATTTCACCTGGAGACAGGAAACCTCACAATGCTATATTTTGTGACACAAATCATCTCAATGAGACTAATGATTAACCACAGAGGTAAGAAGGACAGTTGGAGTGTGTAGCAGAGAAAGTGATGGGAGGATTTAAAGATATTGGAAAAATTCTTAAGTAATTACAATGGGAGTTCAGTCTGGCAAGCTGAGATGGTTACTAATTGTTCACTGCATTTATTCATTCCCAATGCTGAAGGATATTTCCAAGGATAATGATGGAATGTGAGATGGTCAGTAGAATGGGTAACACAGGATTAATCGCTAAAATGGCACTGCCATTATTTCTTGCCAGCTGTTTGCTGGTGCCAGAGGCAAGTGAACATGGTTGCATTTGCCCAGGGTTAATTTTGAAAAATGTTTGAAGAAGAGTCAGCTATTGATGACAGGGGGTGTATGGGCAATATGGCATTAGTGGCACATATTAATGGCCTGGGTATCACAGGTGGTGGTTAATGACAGGAGCATCTAGGATTAATACTGTGGAGAATGGCGCTGGCATAGGTGAACCAGTGGTTAGCATTGTTTTTTAAATTTCAGGAAGTAAAGGGCCTGACAAAACAATGTATGGGTCAAGTCACAAAAGGCTATAGAAAGGGCAAAGTGAGAAGTGATGACAGGAAACCTGTGTCTTATGAAAACTGTAAGGTGATGGGTGTAATATTGGGGTAGATATGCACTTTAGAGTTGAAATCAATATGTTTTGGTTGGCTTTCTATCTGGCCTTCTTTTGAGCATTGAGAATAGGGGAGTTAGTAATTAGTATACAAGTCAATAACATATAACATTGAGTCACAGCGGTGTCACATGCAGCAGTCAAGGGAAGCTTTACATTTGCTCTTAAGAGTGTCTAAGATGGATAATACAGGGCCAACTTTTCCATTGGGCACAATGGGCAGCTGCCCGGGGGCCCCACGGGCAAGGGGGCCCCATAGGCACGGCTCTAAATGAGAATAAATAATCCTGCAAAAGAAAAAAACCTGCAAAAAAAACCTTCAAGGGTCACTGAGCAAGTACATCTATCTATCTTTATCTCTATATATCTATATCTATATCTATATCTATATCTGTATCTGTATACATCTATATATCTATATCTATATCTATATCTAGGGGCCCCGGTGCACTGCTTTGCCCGGGGGCCCATAATGTTGTTAAGATGGCCCTGGGATAATATACAGGAGAACTTGTGAATCTTTGCAGTGCCATCCTGTCAGATGTGCACCTTAGTGTCCTGGATGAAGTATGAGAGTTTATGTCCTGGATGGAGTATGAGAGTTTATGTCCTGGATGGAGTATGAGAGTTTATGTCCTGTGAGAGAGAGCTCACTTATTAAACGTGTGTAATAGTTTTTCTTTTTTATCTTGTTTTCAGGTTATAAATATTATCAGATGGTGTATGACCAAGCTGGGCTTGTCAAGAGTTAATCATATTCTTTCAGAATTGGGATTGCCAGGTGGGGATTAAGTGATAAATTGATTATGCAAATTGGAATATGGAAATCATACATGAGGTTCTAGTTGTTAAACATATGAGTATACAAGAAGTAAAAGGTGGTGAATTGCTTGTTTACATGAGCTTATTTAGTAGCAATAAGATAATGTGGGGCTATGTTGTAATGAAGGAGACAAGGAAAAGAGATAATGAGATCTGTGCAGATTTTTGTTTTTAAATCAGTATGTAATATGTACATGTACACATGCACATGTAATTGTTACTTATTTCATATAAAAAAGTGATTATTTCATGTTATGTTTTATTTTATTTACTCATATCCAGCATCAGATCAGATCCAGTACAGTTTCTGGTGTGGATAAGGGGACACTCCTATGTATTTTGGACTGCACGTCGAGCAGCAGTCAAAACAAATGGAATGGCAAAATGAGAGGTGGATGTCAGGTGCTAGCAGAGCCGGTGCTAGGGTCCATGGCGCCCTAGGCATTATTACAAAATCGGCGCCCTCCTCCCTCCTCCCCCTCACCCCGTCTTTCATTACCTTGTCTCAGCACCACCGCCTCTCTGCTCCGTCTCCTCCCCTCCACTCACTGACACTAGTGAATGGAGGGGAGGAGATGGAGCAGAGAGGTGGCGGTGGTGAGCAATAGCCTCTTCCCCCCTCCCCTGTGCATCTGAATGCTGTGCGGCAGCCGTGACAGGTATGGTCAGCGGTCGCCGCACAGTTTTAAAGTAATTTACCATTCTGTGGCGCCCTCCAGGCACCCTCCAGAGCCCGGCGCCCTAGGCAAGTGCCTAACCTTGCCTAATGGGAGCGCCGGGCCTGGGTGCTAGGCCTACGGGGTATAATGGGATATTGCGGTGTCAATATACAGCAGGCATAAAGAAATGATAATTACTACAGTGAGTAAATGATTTGGGAGTGGTGTCAATTAATCCCTCAGTGACGCCACTGTTGTAGGTATGGGAACTAATAGGCAAATGGTAGTAGGGCAAGAAATGGTGGATCAGGCCAAGAATAAAACTAAATGACTGCTGACGAAGTTTGAGGCTTACAACTAAAATGTGGGAGTGCAATAGGATGCATCTTACAGAGATTGGTCTGAATATATGATATCTGTTAGGGTTCCCAGCATGAAAACAACAGAGAATAGTTGAAAAATGCAAGTAGAGTATCTTTATTTTGAAAACTAGTCACACAGGTTATAAAAAAAATGCAGTCAATGGTAATACAGCTATCACAAGTCCATATGTAAAACAGATAATGCTGGTAAGATATATTTGCAGACAGAAACAAAAGTACTTGATAATGTTGCTTAGATATATTGCAGACAGGAACAAAAGTACTTGTTAATGCTGGTTACCAGGATTAGCAGATGAGTTGGAGACCAGGCACAGGTGAAGTGCACATTCAGGTTACCATGTTTAGCAGAAGAAGTACAGGCACAAGGAGACTAAATTACCAGGTTAGTCAGGAGGCATGAGGCACAGGGTAGCCAAAAGGGTCAGGCAAGTCAGGGGTCAGAAGGCAAGAGATCCACAATATAACAGGGGCTAAGCGGGAGAAACGTCAAATGAAGCCGGGGTCTGGGTCACAAGAGGAGGTGCAGGATGATGGAACAAAGCTGGAGTCAAATGCCAGGGAGAAGTCAGGATCCTAACAGAAGTATCACAGAGACCAGCAGCAGAGACAAGTGATCTGGCACTAGTCTGTAGGAAAGGCAGTCTTAAAAAGGCCTGACCCAGGTGATCATAATCCAGATCAGATGATGAGGGTTGAACCCCGTGTAGGCAAGGAGAAACTGTCCAGATATAACAGCAGCACTTCTGGTAGCACAAAGGTACTACAGGCCTAATTCAGAATAAGGACAGAGTCTTAACAATATCAGGATGGTATGGGGAAAGTAGTTAGTGTGTGGTGGGCTGCCCAGATTTGAGGAGCCAACTCTGCTTCCTGCATGGGGGTCCTGGAGGGTCTTAGTTTAGGTGAGTTATCCCTTCATTGGTAAGGGAGCTTGGTAGTATGCAAAGGGTACCTTCAAAGACAATGTTTCACGGGTTTGATGGTGTTAGGTGGGACCGACCTCTGAAGCAGGCAAAAAATCCTTTGTACTTAAGGAGGTGATATTGTGATGAAGGAAAATATTGAAGTTAGGTAAATCAATTAATAAGGGAGTTATATAATCTGATTTAATAGGCAGGATCTACCTGGGTCCTTCTCATCATATGGTCATTACCTTTCTAAGGACAATTCACACCTTTTTAATCTTGGGAGACCTTATTTGCAGCATTTACAGATTCATACCAGTTACTTTTAAGTAAAGGTTACTCTATAATTTGAAGTGTTGAGTCACCTTGTTCAGATCTCCCATTTCCTGCACCCTTGCACAGCCTCCTTTCACAATTACGTCACAATTTTTAGATCATCTGATTTGACAGATTTATTTAGAAACTGTTTTAAAATAGTTTACAGTTCAACGTATATTATTTGTTATTATTATTATTATTATTATTATTATTATTATTATTTACTATTAATTTAATTATTTGGTGTTTCAAAGTAAGAATATTGAAAAAAACCAAAACAAATTGTAATGTAAACAGGGAACCTTGAACACGAGCAGGAAATTCAAATTAATTTTTTTCTACATTTTCAAGCATCTGTAATTACCAAAAGTAAAAGTGATAAAAATACTAATCTTAGAAAGAAAATTTTCCTACAAGGATTTGTGATTTATAGCATGAAAATGGATTTGTGCTAGTAAATTAATTCCATACTTTTGTCAAACATTTCTATTGTGTATCATGCTGTCAATCTATCATACTGTGTGCCAAATGCTGCTAACATCAAAGTATCTAGTAGAGGAACATGGGTGTGTACTATCTATCTTGTCTCCAAGGATTCGAGAGTATATGTCTGGTCTACCTGGCAAGTAATACTTTTCTTTATTATTTTCATAGAATGTTGTGCCATGAAATCCCTGTTATTTATTTGGTATGTTGAAATTCAAAGCTACACCACAAATTTTGCAATTAAATAAGATTTATCAACAAAGTGATATATGATACTTTAAAACTCTTCAGGTAACACAAAGTAGTTTACTATATGATAGCAATCAGTATCGGATTTTACATTTTTATCCCACAAAGTCAACAGAAATCTGTGGCCCAAATGGTATCAAATACATCGGGCCGATTCAGTTGTCCGCGATGTTCCTAAGAACATTGTGAACGCGCTTCTTTATCGTTACTTCTGTAAAAAAAATATGCGCAATATGTCTCTCGCCCGTTTCGGACGCGGCTCAGCGGGTATTTTGAAAATTTATATAACTCCACCATGTGTATAAAAAGAAAATGTACTATATCAGTAATTCAAATGACCATTGATTCACTTTTTCATACTTGTGGGAGTATATAAAAAAGTAATAAAATAATAAAATAATAGAAAGTTTGCGGCTCCTTCAGTTTTGATGTCCTGTCTTTTATGGCCTTTCCACCAAGGAATTTGTCCAGCCACAACATATATACATTATTTAGTTGTAAAAGTGTATTTTGAAAATATTAAGACTGGAAAAAGAAACATTAAAAGATATAAAGATATATTTTCCTCAACATTCTTGTGGGATTTTAGGGATTTACATAGGAGAAAGCTGTTAGTTTTCTCTGTTTAAATGCATATGTTTCCAACCAGAAATGTCTGGATTACCTTGCGACCTATATCATTAGAGTCTAGAATGTGTGAGATTACCAACAGCTCTTTATCAGCAACGCTATACTTTATTCAAAGAGTTAATTGCGACAGGCAGTGCACTGTAGAAATCTGTCCGATGAGACAATTTATGTTACCATATTCACACTCTTGTACCTGCTTACGGTGTGCATGCATTTGCCAGATGGTTCAGAAAAGTACAGTTGATCCTTGTGCATTAAATGTGATCTATTGCTGAAAAATTTGCCTACCTGTGTTCCATTAGCCCACCCCTCTCATTATTATCTTATTCCCCACTTGTCCTGAGTCTAAACCAATTTAAAGCAAGGATATGTGCTTCATGCCAGTGTCAGAAGGCGTACTACTAGTCAATTATGGGCTCCTGATTGTGCCTTCTAATTGGTCCTCTCTCTAACACATCCCTTCCACAACATTGCACAGTTCAGATCTTATAGCGTTTTCAGCCTGGACTGTGAGGCAAACCACTGAGTTGCAAGAAAAATGACTGCAGATAATTTACTTTATAACTTCTCTAGATTCTTGGAGAAATAGACCCTGTTCCGATTTGTCATGTCCTGGTAAATAATGGAGAATATAGATGAAAACTGCTGCAAAATTACAAAAGATGGAGTTGCCCATAATAACCAGACTCTGTTATTTTTGCACCAGTTTTCATGAATGCCCCATCATCTCATATAGTACTCTGAAATAAGATAAAGACGGTTAAATCATCATCAGCTATTTATATAGCACTGCTAATTCCACAGCGCTGTACAGAGGACTCACTCACATCAGTCCCGAACATACAGTACATACACACAGAGAGACTAGGGTCAATTTGATAGCAACCAATTTAACATACTACTATGTTTTTGGAGTGCAGAAGGAAACCCACGCAAACTCAGGGAGAACATACAAACTCCACACAGATAAGGCCATGGTTGGGAATCACACTCATGACCCCAGTGCTGGGAGGCAGAAGTGCTAACCACTAACCCACCATGTAGATAGATAGATAGATAGATAGATAGATAGATAGATAGATAGATAGATAGATCGATAGATAGATAGATAAAAGCATTTCTATTTGTCCTCTTGACCTCTGGGCTTAGGTTGATAATGGGCAGTTCCACATTCATCAACTTCAAGGGAAAGTCTGTTCAGAGAGAACTGCTGGATTTTGATAGATGATCCACATCTTTTAAACTAATGCTTGCAAGTACTGTAACTGAATGCAAAACTAACACTGCTGTGTGAGTAATGTAATAAAAGGGGATTAATTGTCTAGTTGTGTAGACAGTTGACAAGTATAGTTAGTCTCAGATTACAACTTTCAAAACAATGAGCTGAATTAAATTTAGCCAACACTGTTGAAGATGTGTTTACACAGTTTCAGTAAATGTCCCACAAGCACATGCTACTGTTCCAGGGCAGCCATCCACACACCAGTTTATGCATATTGGAATGTACATTTGCATATATCTTTTGTTAGAAGACAAAACAAAATCCAATGCTGTTTTATGCAACAGTTTACTGCGTAGCGAGAAACAAGATAAATGTAAGTTATCGTCAAATGAACTATAAGGCTGCTGAAATAAAAAAATGGATTATCGCGTAATGCCTACACTGTAAAGAGTAACCTGAACAGATTAAAGAGAAAAAGTAGTCTGGAATGTTCAAAATGATAAACTGAAGATAGGCTGATTTGTGTCCATCCCCATTAATCCATGTGATGTTTTTGTTTTATAACAAAGGGCTGCTTTTTGCATCCAAATTCTCTGGCTCTCGCATTTCGTCGTATTTTTGGACTTTTTCTGCTACTATGCCAGCGTACTTAGCAACGCCTATTAATCACTGAACAATTTATCTTGGGAAGTGTGAGCCACTCAGGGCGCCAAGTTTCGTTCTGCCACATCATTAATTTTCCTAATATACGCTGTTCATTTTGTATGACCCTTTCTTTGAATGAATGGGAGAATGACGGAACGCAATTCCTTTTTTTCCCCTCAGAACTTTCAACATCTTTAATTGAAGCAACATAGTGGTCGCTTCAGTTCACTGAAAAGCAGCACTTGTCAGAGTCTTCTGTAACAAATTCTAATCGATGAATAGTAAATGTTGAAATACTGTGGCAGGGACCTCTTAACGAGAGCTGGTGATCTGTTATGGTGGTTTGGCTCTGAAGCCAGCTAATGTGTCTTTTTTCAGTAAAGTAATTATAAATGCAATTGTTGAAAAAAAAACCCCAATAAACCTTCAAGAATTGTGTTCACCTCTTATGCTAATCAGCCTAAACGTCAACGTTTTTAAGCTGATTTGCTAGGCTACATACTCCAGCTTCTTGGGTGCTTGTCCGCTTCTATGCTCCTCAACAGCAACCCAGCAATAACAATTTAGTAGCAGCAATTATTCAGCATAAGCCAGACACAATAAACTGGGTTGAGTTATTAATGGCATCCACCTAAACATAGGAATATATATATATATATATATATATATATATATATATACAAGTTAACCCGTGCATGATACTCATGCATTCTAGTCAAATCAAGCTACTTAAGGTGTTAAAAAGGTTCTTGTCATGCATTTGGGCCCTAGCCCAGGCCTCCTCAGGGGAAGAGCGTTACTTCCCGATGCAAGCGCCCTTTTTTAACGTGGTTTTGTCCACATGTCACCACCTCATCATTTTTCTCCATCACCTCATCCTTCATCTTTATCGCCACATCTATCCAGATGTCTATCCAGACACAGGGATCTCTCTCAGCGGTCCTGAGTATCACACTCCTCTAGCTCTGTCACCCCCGGCAACCACCAACCACTCCCCACTGTCACCCCCGGCAACCACCAACCACTCCCAACTGTCACCCCTGGCAACCACCAACCACTCCCAACTGTCACCCCCGGCAACCACCAACCACTCCCAACTGTCACCCCCGGCAACCACCAACCACTCCCAACTGTCACTTCTCCTTCATGAAATATATATATATATATTTTTTAAATCTTTATAAACACTTTTAACAATTAACAAATTAAATTAACAAATTAAAAACATCTTAGTATACAATATTTCAGCCCTTTCTGAGTTTTTTTTTCCACACACACTAAGAATTTAGTAGGTCAGTGTATAACTCCGCCCAGCAGGTGGCGCTGCAGCTTGGTTTTTTTTTTTCACACACACACACACAGACTCACACATGCCACTAGGCTTTTATATTATAGATAGATATATATATATATATATATATATATATATATATATATATATATATATATATATGGCATTCCAGGACATGAAGGTAAAAAGTGTACAATTTGATACGGAGATGTTTTATTTTTCAAGCTGCCCATACATGTCTTACCATGGCTCTAAATTAATTTGTTGTTTTTTGCCTTTATATCCAGGAGTGCTATCTTTTTTCCTTACTTCATTACTTTTTGACATTTGTTCTGAATAAGTACTCAAGTTCTTCTAGGTACACTTGCACACAGTTTTTGAAGGAACTCATCAGGGAGGTTGTTCCAAGCATCTTGGAGAACTAACCACAGATCTTCTGTGGATGTAGGCCTGCTCAAATCCATCTGTTGGGATCAGGGCTCTGTGGGATCCATATCACAACTTCCAGAGTCTATTTATACTGTATGGGGTTAACACCCCATGATGGTATGGGAAACCCCCGTACAGTATAAATAGGTCTTGTGTCTGTTTATTTCTCATTCCAACTCAGGATGGTCTTCCATAGAAGACCATACTGCGGTCAAGTCTACTTCTTTTTTTTTGCCAGGCCTGTTCCAGTGGATTTATTTTGGGGGTCCTTGGGACTGAAGAGAAGAAGATTTATGAAGCCATTTTGGATACAAAAGAGGGGTCTTATGACCAAAGAAAAGAAGATATTCAAATGGACTTTTGGATACAACAGGGGTTGTTTTGCTTGGAGAAAAGAATATATTTACATGGACTTTTGAATACAATATGGGCTTCCTTTTGGATTGCAAGCTTTCAATAATACTGGATCCCCTCCAGAAGAAGTCATCACATGGTAAGTATTTGGGGATTATTTTTAATAAGTATATGTGGTCACAACGAGGGTTGTGTGTGTTTTTATTTTAATTAAAGTAATGTGGTATTAAAGAGGGTGTTTTACTTTGTGGCATTACAGGTCGCACTAAGCCCTGGGTGTCAGAGCATAGTGGCACTTATGGTTCTCCGAGTGTCAGCATGCCCTGGCTGCCTGAGGTTGGTTTGTCATTATGGCAGAGGGATCCCTGCCGCGTGTCCCCCTGCAATTGTGGTGCCCATCCTGGCTGGTTGGCCTAGTGTAGTTTTCATGGTATCGGGGGGACCCCACTCTCCCCTCTCCCCGTTTTCATGAAAACCAGCAGTAGGCTGTCAGCACTAGTGTTTATAGGGAGGGAGGCACACATTTTTTTTTATATTGTTCTATTTTTAACAGTATACAGTCGCTGGACCCACTCGCATTGTCTTCTCAATGTTAGCAATGTGATTGTCTGCATTTTCACTGTCGGCAATCACACTGTCAGTATTTTATGTTTGTCGGGATTTCTTTCGTGTAGGTATTTAGTCTGTCATTATTTTTTGTTTGTTAGCGTTTACAACAGTAGGTATTTCTGACTTGTCAGTATTTTGAAGTGTCTGCATTTTAGTGTCAGTACTCTTTGTGTTGGTATTATTTGCATCATAAATTTGTACTACAACCAGTAAAACAGTCCTTTATCAACACTGTTTGCATTAAAATATAGCATAAGACTGTAACTTTCTGCATGCCTCTATTCACTTCCTTACATCATGACATTTCACTGCCTCCCACACAAACATTTCCTCATGTAGTATATAATACTGGTCATTGCTGTGCTGTATATAATTTGAGGAAATGTTTGCAGTATTGCTGCTCATTACCATGATATTTGTTTGGCTGCAGATTGATACATTCTTCTCCACTTAAAAACTTAAGATGTGTCAGACATGTGCAAAATGAAAATTAATAAGGCTATCAGCAGGGCATTTCCAGTGCCCACAGACTGGAATTTCGCACTTGTGTAGCGAAGCCCTTTTGGCAGGCACTTTACCTCTTATTGAGGCACCTATTCCGATCCTTTGTTCAGAGTAGGGACTCTGAGACTATAGGGGAGCTGCCTGCATACAAGAAAATATTTTATTTTGCGACACGGATGGACTGGCAGGTCAATCTTACTGAGTTTGCAGTGTTCCACTGGCCCTAGCTTCCAGACCTTAGTCAAATACACCTTTAAAAACAAATCATCATTTAAAATATGTATTGACAATGAGAACACTAAAGTCTCCTGGGTTGGAGTCAAGTGAGGAGCCACAGTATAACCTGTCATTTCTGTGACTGTTTGTTTTGTATGTACCTGTAGCTGTGAACTTTGCTCAATTGAGGAATAATGTATTAAGAACTATTCTTTCCTTTATCCAAGATGGCTGATGCAATGTACAACTAAGGAACCAACTAACTGCCACACACAGACTATATCTTCTAGCATAGCATGAAGGTTCTGAGAAGTTCCAGTTACGAGGAGAGGGAGAGGGAGAGGGAGAGGGAGAGGAGAGGGAGAGGGAGAGGAGAGGGAGAGGGAGAGGAGAGGCAGTCCAGTCATTTCAGATTTTTATGGTAGCCTGCTGTATATAGAAAATGATGAGATTTATAACAAGGTTATGTAAACCCCTTAACAACACTGTAATTGTCAACCCCCACCCCTTGATTTGTTTGTTGGAAATCCCTCTATATTACTAGAGTTAATAAAAGTGTAAAAATAGGCTCTAATAGAATTCACATAAGTTTAACATCTTTCTGTATATTTTAGAAATGTCAAGTGACAGTACTCTGTAAATGATTGTGATTCCTGCATGGCCTGGACTGATTTCTGCTCTGATATGTACTAGTATGTTGTGCTTTACAGGACAATACAACAATATGGAGAACTGCTTTGTAACATGCAACCAATTAGAGCACTTCTCTTGTAGAAGTCAGTCAACTGTTCACTGGTGCCAATGAGGACAGTACTGTATATGATAGCTGTAATGTCTTAATGTGAGGAGGGGCATGAAGGCAAGTGGATGCAGCAGCACAGATAAGTGATGTTGCGGAAGGATTGTGGTGCCAAATCATCACCATTTACTTATATAGCGCCACTAATTCCGCAGTGCTGTACAGAGAACTCCCTAACATCAGTCCCATTCAGGCTTACAGTCTTATTTCATTAACACACATACAAACACAGACTAGGGTCAATTTGTTATCAACCAATGAACCTACCAGTATGTTTTTGGAGTGTGGGAGGAAACCAGAGCACCTGGAGGAAACCCACGCGAACACGGGGAGAACATACAAACTCCTCACAGATAAGGCCATGGTCAGGAATTGAACTAATGACCCCAGTGCTGTAAGGCAGAAGTGCTAACCACTTAGCCACCGTGCTACCCACGTGCACCTCTATTTGAAACAAAGTCCATACATCCAACATTGAAATAGAAAGCAAAGGTTGTATAACTCAATAAATATATAGTGAGGAGAAAGGGTAGTCTACTCTCAGCTCCTTGTCTCTTGCCATGTCTAGAAAAACTGGCAAGTACGTGCAAGTCAAAATATAAGAGAGCAGTAGGCAAGTTAGACTTTAAGGAATGATGGTTCCAGGAATACTTTAAAAACAAAGATATGAAATTCATGTAAAATGGTTACAAATAGAGCTCCTATTCCAGAGAGCACATAAGACATATATTGATTTCAGGGATTTCACGGTTCTGCTGGGACATATGCACTTTTAAGTGGAAATTCTCTTACACCTATATGAATCACCACAGTAATTATTTCTAGGTCTAGGTCATTAAAGCATGAAACACATGGAATGTGAAAATGATTCCATTTCAACAGTGATCATGGTTTGGAGTGTGTATCTTAAAGCGTTCTGTCTGAAGTTGTTCCACTGTCATGAGCGGAAAAGGATAAAAAGTAGTTGTCATGCAGAATGTACAGATGAATACACAACAATGTCAGATCAGCTTTGGATGTGGAGCCACAACAGAATCTGCCATGGCATTGCATTTATGAATGATACCTCTTTAATATTATGTCAGTTATCATAAATCATCAACACTCACATTCCTACATGTCTAGTCTGCTTCTAATCTAAAGCATTTCCCTTTTCTCCATTGCAATGTTTAGCTCAAAAGTACTGTTCACCCATGTGTAAGACATAGGGGTATATTTACTAAACTGCAGGTTTGAAAAAAGTTGAGATGTTGCCTATAGCAACCAATCAGAATCTAGCTTTCATTTATTTAGTGCATTCTACAAAATGAGAGCTAGAATCTGATTAGTTGCTATAGGCAACATCTACACTTTTTCAAACCCACAGTTTAGTAAATATACCCCATAGTGTTTCAGATTTTTAATCTAAATGCATCGTCATGTTTACCCCCTTAATGGGAAAGAATTACATTTTGACGGATCTGCCATACCTTCTCACATTTTTTTTAAATTAGAGAATTTTTATTTACATTTTGTAAAGTTATACATCTTAACTAAATATTCTAATTAGCCCATGCAGGCGCTTCTACAGTATCATGAAAATGAACATATATTAAATTAGTGATTTAAACAAACTAATGAAATAAATAAATAAATAAAAATAATAATAATAATAATAATAATAAAAATTTAGTATTTTTATATACACATTTATGAGTGATTGTTGAGTATAGGATATCATTAATTAGATAGTGGCTGGGTACCTATTTAAAAGGGGTTCTAAGAGATAACCATTCATTTAATGAGGGACCTTCTGGGGCCATCCATTTCCTGACAATTATTACTTTCACCAACATAAATAATGTGGTAAAAAGTAGTTTAATAAGTTTATGCATGTTTTTCTCTATGTCTAGTCCAAACAAACAAATTCTAGGATTAAGGGATGAAATCCCCACTTCAAGCTGAATTGCACAGTCCATAACCCCTTCAGACATACCCACAACATATGCCATAAAGCCCCTCTCAGATTTACACATTTAGGTCTGAGTTTTTCATGATTACCACTAAATTTAGATTATTATAGCGGGGTAAGATAAGCGCTATGTATGAGAAAAACTTGGATCTGGCGAAATCTAGCAGATGCAGTGAGTTCATATGGACTTTCAAGTATATTAGCCCAGTCCATATCACTAATTTTCCCCAAATCCGTCTCCCAAGTGAGTCGCAGTTTCCTGAGGTCTTCCTTATTTAATTTTTCTATTAGGATACAGTAGATGGATGAGATTTGGTGTCTAGCTCCTAGTCTTGCCAATTTCACTCTTAAAGGATCCACATGGAGTCTTCGGTTAACTCCATGAAACTGTGAGTTTAAAGCATGTCTAAGTTGTAAATAACTAAACAAGTGGCTCCGAGGGAGACCATGTCTCCGTAGTTGCGCAAATGAACATAAAATGCAATTTTTTATATATTTGTCAAATGTGGTGGATAACATATTTGGACCCGGCTTTTTTCTCCCCCATCTTCACTAATTCATTAAACTTTAAATTACTCCAAGGGGGGGGGGGGGTTGGGTCATATTCAGGACTATCTATAAATTTTGTTAAAGCCTGACAGATTCTGATAGCTTGGGATTCTAGAGGAGGATCATGCATGGTGCTTCTATCCGCTAAAAACAATTGAATTCGGGAGTGTGGAGAACCTGTTTTAGATACTAGACTGTCATGTTGATCTGTATCTTTTTGAGTTAGTATCCCCGCACCGTGTGCCAATTGGGAGACAAAATAATAGAGGCGGAAGTTTGATAGAGCGAGACCCCCTGTTTTCTTAGATCTACATAATGTGGTAGGTTTAATTTGAGCCCTCTTATCAGCCCATACCAATGAATAAATGTGATGGTCAATGGTGCGGAATAAAGATTGTGGAATGTAAGTTGGTGATTGCTGTAGAACATATAACAACTTCGGCTGAATGATCATCTTAACAAGATTAATTCTGCCTGTGACTTTTAAAGGCAGCCGTTTCCAGGTACGATGTCAACTTTTCAGATAATCAATCTGTGGTTGAACATTATATTCAATATTACGACTCATGTCTTTGGAAATCTATATACCGAGGTACTTAAACTTAGGGGTCTATTGTAAGGGGGATTGGAGAGTGAGATCAGTCGGGCAGGGTCCCCTTATTGAAGATATACAAGATTTATCCCAATTGACCAATAACGGGGAGTATGTTCCAAAATCACTGACTACCTTTAGGAGAGTCGGGAAAGAACGTTGAGTGTCTGATAAAATTAGTAACATATTGCCAGCATATGATGTAATAGTGTCCGTTCTAGGGCCCATGTTTAATCTGTGATTATTTGGATGTCACCTAATAGCGCATGGCATGGGTTCAATGGCAGGTGCAAAAAGGGTAGGTGACAAGGGGAATCCTTGTCTTGTACCTCAGCCTAGAGTAAATTTTCGGGAAACAAAACCGTTAACGCAAATAAAACATTCCCACCCACAGGTTACCCCATTCTATTGAGTCAAAGACTCTGGCAGTGTCCAACTACATCACCACCACCTCTTCATCCACCGGGTGGTCTAGCTTAAGGTGGCAAAAAAGTCTACACAGGTTAATTGCTATTGATTTATCAGGCATAATGCCAGTTTGATCAGGGTGGATAATTTCTCTGATAACCTGATTCAACTGTATTGCTAAAATTTTCTACCAAATTTTTACATCTATGGTCAATAGGAATATGGGTCTGTAGGAGTCAGGCAGCAAGGGATCTATCCCTTGTTTCAGTCTCAGGACAATTAGAGTTTCAGGCATAGACTGAGCCATTGAGCCCCCTTCATATAAGCTCTGAAATGTTTTCAATAAATAGGGACAAAGAACTTCAGGGAGTAAATGTATCAAATAGCGATTTTTGCAAATCGCCGATATCTGGAGACTTTGCATGGTAAATTTAAAGCAGCAATGGCTTTAAAGGCAAAACTTGATCACCTGATTGCTGTCATCAACCTTCTTCTTTAGTGATCTCTATAATCTGCAATTTGGTGCTGCCATATGTGATGTTTTGTAAACATAAAATTGCATTAAGAGTTTAAGAATCACCTCTCTGTGACCCTTTGGAATTCCGTACTCGTTAAATTAATTTAACATTGATACTCTTATTTGGTCTCTTAAACAGTTTGTGTAAGTAAGTGGTTGAGACTGTTTGGTTTCAATTCATGTTTCAGGCATTTGATTTTTAGGTGTGTTTGACTAGGGTATGTGCATATATTTAAATATATATCTTATTATATTTAATCTTCATCTACAGGAAATCTTTAGTTTTTTTCATTGGGCGGGAAAAACCTGATCATCAAAATTTTCACAGCAGCAGGAGATAAGTGAGCAGATTTTGTGGGAGGCTATGACCAGTCATGTGATTGTGTTCTTGAATACAGGGCTGCATGTGACAGGAGCAGTGTCAAGGTGGGAGGAGCATACCCACCAACCATCTTGATTTAGGCTGGACAGTCCTGATTTGAGGAAAAGTTGGCAAGTATTTCATCTTTGTCTCAATTGGTGGGAAAGTTGTCAAGTATCCTCTGTTCAATGCTGCTATGCTTGGCAGAGAAGCGGTGATGGGTGCTGTGGGTCCAGTAGACACAGCAATGAAGGAGTTTGGAGGGGAGGGGAGGAGAGAATGGTGCAGCCTAACACCACACCCCCTGTCCCAAGGCCGCCTACCCAATTGTTAGGAAGTATGGAGGAGAGGAATGGGGGCAAGCAGGCCGTTACAGACTTAGGGCTAGATTTACTAAGCTGCGGGTTTGAAAAAATGGGGATGTTGCCTATACCAACCAATCAGATTCTAGCTGTCATTTACGTAGTGAATTCTACAAAATGACAGCTAGAATCTGATTGGTTAGGCAACACCCCCACTTTTTCAAACTCGCAGCTTAGTAAATCTAGCCCTTAGACTTACATAGTGTAAGGAGCAGGAGTTCCAAGAAGCAGTTATGTGAAGTTTCTATCAAACTGGTAAAGGAAAAGTGTGGTGTCAAAAACATTTGTATTTGAAACAAAGTACATGCATACAATCTGTTGATCTTTGACTTACATGTTCTTGAGTGTCACAATATCGGGATATAAGTGCCCAAACAGCTACCTTTTGACTGTCCAGCTTGTGATCACCTCTGGATCAGACATAAAATTGCATTCCATGTGCTTTCCGAAAAGACTGCATCTCCCATACACACGAACAGAAGATTTAGTTAACTATATGTGATGTAATTTTGATATATGAAATAAAGGATAATCATGTCACAAACATGTTATTCCACACCTTGGATTTCATTGCACTTGTAATCCATTTGAGGAACTTGTATAAGGAAATGTATATATTCACATTATATAGAACAATGTTAATTCTTATTTATTTACTGTAGATGAGTGAAACTAATCTCTCATTGCATACGTGTAGAAATGATGTGAAGTTGGTAAAATGATTACCCACCCATGGGAGCTCTGATAAATTCATTACCCTTTATTACTATGTAGGGTTAACATATCACTGAACTCGTCTTAGCTATTTAATTTGTAGTACAGTTCTAAGGAGCCAGTCATGACAAGATGATGTTTATGATTCAGTTATATGGGGAGGAGGTGTAAGATACAATTCAGTGTACAGACTTGACAGCCTGCAGGTATGTTTTGTATGTGGGGGGAAAAGAATTTACGTCCCAGTCTCCTGTTCTGCACAGACACTTTACATTACCTGGGGGATGCATTTATGCATTTTTTCAATGCACTGTGCAT
Source organism: Mixophyes fleayi (assembly GCF_038048845.1). NCBI lineage: Eukaryota > Metazoa > Chordata > Amphibia > Anura > Limnodynastidae > Mixophyes > Mixophyes fleayi. Next base: position 274,968,027 of record NC_134404.1, on the reverse strand, counting down.
GTCTACACAAAACTTCAAATACACCTTTGCAAACTGTAAAAAATAATAACAAGCATAAGATCAGTTCACTCCTGAAGCTATATCAAAACTTAGCATGATAAACACACATTTTTTTTTATGAAACTATAATGTCTTTGGGTCTATTTACTTAGTCCTATTTATTTGTTTATATTTTAATATATGTAGGTATTAACAACAGCTAGCCACGTGTGGCATACCTTTGTTTAGGTTAGACAAAGGTGGTGCAGATAAAGCAGTGTACATGCTGAATTCTTCAAAACAGTAGGCTCAGAAGGATGAGAAAGTTAAGTTTTGTTAATGATTTCTAAGTGTGTTCTACTAATAAATATGACAGCGTCTAATCACCCAAAGTCCAACAAACTGCAGTATAAATAAACAAATAATTCCATTTATATCTGGTGAAAACCATTATTTTACAGGGTTATAATAAGGTACTGAAGAAGTAAGTTCAGTGTAAACAGGAAAATGTTCTCAGTTCCAACGAGCTTATTAAATGGTAAAATAAGAACATTATGGGGCATATTCAATTGTTAGAATATCCCGCCGCGTAAAAACTATTACCGTTATTACGGTAATAGTAAGCTGGATTTTAGCTCGCAGCTCAGGGAGGGCAAACCCAGAAATTGGTTGTGTGATGAGCGTTTTAGGGATTTGTTAGGATCTTTGTTTACACAAACCCTGGCTGGTGTCTCCCTCGAGTTCTTTCCTGCCCACATCACTTCCATATGTCTCATGTTATACAGACATTGCAATTTGCATGTCTAGGCCACAGTCTCAGGAAGCGACCATTTTCCAAAATGGAGTGGTGGCTACACTACAGGCAATGCAATTATTTAGTGCACAATTGTTCCACACGTCTGCGCATGGGACAGTTTCAGCACACATCAAACATTGGTCAGTACTTTGTATGTCCCACATGGCCTAAGTTTTCATGCACAGTTTTCATCACAAGTAAGGCCGTAAGCCGAGCACCCTTAAATGCAGGTGTTAGGGCTAACGCCAGGCACTTGCCCATTCGGGGTAAAGGCCACTGCAGGTTCCGGCCAATTGGAATCAAATTGGATACAAAGAGGGAGTACTATACTATATAATACAAAAGTAATCAAGCTTTCAAGCTTTACCTGACCGAGTTAACAAAAATTATAAAATAAAACATTAATAGAATATTAAATCATTGAAACTCGTTCACAAATGACTAAGTACATATTCTTTACAGATCTTTATTTATAAAGGACCATCTCAAACAGCCTCATCAAAAATGTCATAGACAGACAAAGACTGTGGGGATATATGTGTTCCAGTACCACACAAAGGAAGAGTAAGCTGGTTCCAAGAATGATCGCCAGAAGCTTTATTAATGTGTTCTTAATAATCTGAACAATGTATTGGTAACTTGCCAGTTGCCACTGTATTTCTTAGAACTTCATATATATGATTTCCACTTACATGTAGGTTTGGAATTCATTTTATTCCTTCCAGGTCTCACAAGACTGATTGCTTGTTGTTAGTACATTGTAGGTGGCCCCTAGAAAATTACAGTTTCTCTGTACTGTTAAACTGGTGGTTTAACAGTAATTTGCCATGCATTTATACATTTCATTAAACCTACTAGTACTTTGTGCTAAGATTACGAAATACTGTCTTTCAAGCTTCCATGAAAGGAACATGAAAAAGGATCAATAAATCAAGTTTTTAATGCAAATGAAAATATTAAAACTATACAAATTTAACGAGGCTACAAGTCATTGACATACAAGGGAAGGAGAGGATGCTTTTTTGTTTTTTTTAAAATACTAAAAAATGTATTCTTGAGGTGGGGCTACATTCAAAGTATAACTTTTGTTTCTCTGTTGTTCTGTCTTACAGGAATCTAATGATCACTGCGTTTTAAAACTGACACATCTACCTGCTTACAGACAGGGGCTGGCTGGCAAATTTTAGCCCAGGGGATGAGATTAAGCTCAGCAGGCTATTATGAACATTTTAAGGAGAAAAGAAATGTAGGTAGCCTGGTGACCCAGCCCAAAGTAGCCCACTAGGGGACCGGCCTTGGAGGCAGATGACCCCATGCCCCTCAGTCCAGCCAGCCCTACCTACAGGATCCCCCCCCTCCCCTCATACGATTAGCGAAATATTAAAAACATATAAATGGTGATAAAGGGCAAATGTGAATTAAAAATAGCAATAAATGCTATGCCCCGTTACTTAGTATACTATTAATATTGTTTATATTGTCTAATAAAGGTATTTGTTATTAGTAACTATAATAAACTGCTCCAAGATAAACTGACTGATTTATCTTAATAGAAATAGCACTTTGTCTAATTAAATTCTTGTGAAAATAAGTAATATAATCAACCTTCTCAACGATTAAATATTCAATTTCTTTGCTATGAGAAGTTCCTTATATTTGGGTCAAATATATAGATGAAAGATTATGATCAATCCCTCCGGGTGAATCCCTCGAAATATTAGTTATATATGTACAGGATCCCCCCCTTTATTCAGTTACATTTAATGGTAAAAATAACAACTAACTGTAGCTTGCCTTACTGCATTTCAAATGAACCAAAAGGGAAATAGCACCCAAATACATACACAATGCCACAAAAACTAGCACCCAAATGCATAGACAATGCAAACAACTCTGCCAACTTCTAAACTCAAATTTATATAAATCAGGTTACTCCATAGCTGCCAACATAAAATATGTATAGATCTATAATACCGCTTTCAATATGAACCCGGGATATTGCCAGGGGACAGAGGGGGCAGAGGCTCCCCCGGAGGCAAATTCCCGGGTAGACCACGTTCATACTGAACACGGGTACTGCTCGGTGTCTCCATGGCAACATCACAAAAGAAGCTCTGATTGGCTTCTCTTGTGATGTTTTTTTTTTCTTTTCTTTTACTTTAACATTGTGTCTGGTGAGACATGGGTTGAAAAACCCGGGTCGCACCATTCGTAGTGCAGGCTTTCCGGGGCAAACTTGGGAATTACCCCGGGTCTAACTCTGATGACCCGGGAATTAGACCTGGGACCATTCATACTGCACCTTGACCCGGGTCGTCTGAGCTTGCCCCGGCAAAAACCCGGGTTTTTGGTGCAGTATGAATGGGGTATAATTGGGTTATTAGGAGGTAAAAGATGAAATGCCATGGTAAAGAGGAATTAGGGTCCCAAACAATCTGTACCATACCATGTTCACTAAATGATTGAGCTAGGGCTTAGGAGTCATTCAGTCCGACAGAAGGGGTAAAAGGACAGGGGTTGTATTTTAGTAAAATCACAGAAATGGATGAGGGAAGCAAATAAAACAATCATGTAACTTACAAAAACACATGTTTACATGTCTGGTCTAAGCAGTAAATTATACTTTGGAATCTAGATTCATCAACGGAGAGAAGAGGATTGGCCCTGTATTTAGGGTCATAATATTGGACAGCAGTTTTTATTTTACATCCCACATTAGTGGATGGCTTTTTTATTTTTTGTAAACCTGAATCTGCATTTGTTTACTCATTTTACAAGTAGCATATATATATATATCAATGTTGAAAGACAAAAAAATACCACCATGATAAAATGAAGTCAGGAGTGAGGAGAGAATCCCCAAACCGATGCAAATATATGAGAACTCTCCTCACTAGGTGATGCTGTCTTTTTTTATATAGACTACGTATTGCCCACAATACAATGCTGGCAGGCATGAGGGTAGTCTCCCCTGATCATAGCAGATGCCAGAGACCCCTCAGGAGCACAGCTAAAGAATTATGCAGGTCCTACTGTAAATTAAATGGATATTAGATGTCACCTCAGATTTCTGAGACCTGTATATTTGATTACAGAATGCTTTGACATCTTTAAATATCCATGTAATTTACAGTAGGGAGTGTACTATCCAATAAATATTTTTCATTGTAGAAGAAAAAAGATGAACAGATAGTGAAACACATTTTGCACTTTATCCCGACATGTTCAGAGTAAGGGGTCTATTTATCAAAGGGAAATAAACCCTAAATCCTGGATTACCTCCTCTTATTGCTGCCTGTGTGGATGGAAAATGAATGAAGTGGTCTTAATAAATAGACCCCTAAGTCTCACCATTATTACCAAAGAACAGCACAGTACATTTCTATGGTGTTTGTTGCATCTCAAAGCAGAAATTATGGAGTGGTGGAAAGCAGAATAAAGCAGAATAAAGCTTATTCATGGTCATTTATTAAGCAAAAGATTATAATAATAATAATAATAATAATAATAATTGCTTGACTTGTGTCACATTGCTTTAAACACTGGTTTCCCATTATAAGCTTTTTCACAGTGTAAAGTGCTAATACAGTGTGTCCAGTAAAGTTATTACCCTCACTCGTATGCACCTCGTTAACATAAATATAATACTCAGGGAAAGCAAAATATAAATCTGTATATACTTATACTGTATATACTTATCTGTATATGGCAGCACAGTGGCCTAGTGGATAGCATGTCTGCCTCACAGCGCTGGGGTCATGAGTTCGATTCCCGACCATGGCCTTATCTGTGTGGAGTTTGTATGTTCTCCGTGGGTTTCCTCCGGGTGCTCCGGTTTCCTCCCACACTCCAAAAACATACTGGTAGGTTAATTGGCTGCTATCAATATTGACCCTAGTCTCTGTCTGTTTGTCTCCCACTCTGTGTGTGAGTGTGTGTCTATATTAGGGAATTTAGACTGTAAGCTCCAATGGGGCAGGGACTGATGTGAGTGAGTTCTCTGTACAGCACTGCGGAATTAGTGGCGCTATATAAATAAATGATGATGATGATGATAAATCAAGTAGTAGGTGTTTTGTGAATGTGTGGCTTAAATAAGAAGGAAGACTTTTACATATGACAATATCAAACCCGGCACTAGTAAATTATTAGTGGGGAAAAAATGAAATAACCAATGGTAAAATGAAAAGTCTTGTAAAGAAAAGGTCTACAGTAAATCTTAAGGAAATGTAGTTTATGTTCTCTGTGTAGCCTGAGGAAAAGTGAACACTGTATTACACTTGTGATTTATAAACTTGCCACATACAGAAATATAGATGGGCATGATGTCTCCAGGTCTGGATTAATGATAGAAATTCTGATCTCACAATCTAGTTCTCTGTGTTACAAGTAGCTGAGATGTATTATCAAAAATAATATACTACAGCAATACTTAGGACAATAGTTATTAAGAGCATCTTGAGCAGCATATATATCTTTGGAATACAAATACATGTCACCCAGTAAGGAGATGTGCCTGATTTCAAGTCAGGGTTATAACTAGAACTTTTTGGGCCTCGTGTCAACATTTTGAAGGGGCCCATCATTTTCATATCCTACTAATATCTGCATGTCTCTTCATCATCATCATCATCATCATCGTCATCATCATCATCATCTTCCTCTCCTCTAATATTACCAATATGTCCTTTCATCAAACAGTGCCCCAACTGTCAGTCAGTCCAGTGTGGGTGCTGACCTACAACCAAGCACTCAGCATCACTCAGCAGGCACACCTCTCAATCAAACACTCATTCCCAAATAACCAGTCAGCTACCATCCAAGCCAACTTCAACCCCTATCATGATAAACTCATGCCACGCCACAGGCCACCTCACACCACTGCCAAAAACATCAACTAGGGCCTGGGGGCCCTTTCTTCTCCAGTTATTCTCATGCTACAAGACAAGTAATCAACTGTCATGAGCGCCATCTCATGCAGTCAAGCTGCTTTGTGCTCCCTGCACTGTGTGAAGTGAGGACGTCCTTCACTGGTTTCTCAGGTGTGGATGGGTGGAGCCATGGGCAGACAACTCATGCACACTATGATCTGTGGCTGTACAGGGAGCTGGGAAGGAAGGCCCCCTAAGCTGCCGGGCTCCATAGCACTCGCACCCCTCACTACCACAGTATTTGAGAAAAGGTTATGATGCGGAAAGATCTTTCCATATATACAGCAAACTTCCTACTAGTTATCTAATTGAAATGCATGACTATCAGCCTCTCCTCAGCCTCAAATAGCTGACAACAGAGAACAATAAACATATAATACAATGCAAAATATTTCAAGCTCTTTCAAGGTATGCTAAATTTTACATAAATATCCGTAAATGTTGTTAGCAGCTTATGTAAATTAGCTGGTATTTTAGACATACTTTCCAACATTTTGGACCAGCCCTTAGGGATCTCCTGAGATCCTGGTGCAGAGAGAGGGGCCGCATGATTGGGTCATCGCGACCCCTCAATGCCACGTTTTGTATCATAATACAGAAGGGGGGTGGCCAGGATGACATTATCCGATGTGAATTATGTCATTATGCCCTGTCACAATTAGCTTCACTAGGGAAGTAGGCAGGATACGAGAGAGTGCACTGCTGTCCCGGGAATAACTCCTAGAAATTTGGGAGTCTCCCAGCAGGCAATTATAATTTCAGGTTTAGCGGTTCTTTAACAAACAGGGTGCAAATAGTAAACATCTTAGATGTAGTTGAAAATATGAATATAATCCACATAACTATAGATACTAAATAACATAAATGAACTTGTCATTCTCTAAGTTGCTTATAAGCCGTGCAGGTGGTTGGCCTGTTTCATCACAAATTCCGATATTCGTTTCACAATCAATCAGTCTCTGCTACATAATAAAACAGCAGTAAATTGTCCTGAGGCCAACATGTGGAATAAAAGATAACCGTGAGGCACTGTATATAATCTTAAAGGCCCGGGATGTCTGATTAAACCCCTGATAAGGACATTTTTTTACATTTTTCAATCGCACTTCTTGTTTAATGATTTATGTTTTCCTAGTTGATAGACAATGCACAGCATCATGTACTATAAATAGGGTTGCTATATTTTGAAATTAGAATACCATGACTTTCCAGTGACATGTGCATAATCCACACAATGCTTTCTTTCAGGAGACAATGCTGTAAAAAAGTTATAGCAATCTATTAGCACTAATTCTGGTATAGCTGAAATCCAGCCACATTCAGGACTTTAGCAAAAGACCCGTCTCTGCCCAATTTCTGTCCATCACTACTTGGAGCAGCTGATGCTCATCCTACCACCAGTTTGCGAGTATACAGGCTTCCTTGTCCGGTCATAATGCATGTGACTGGTCAAGCAGAACAATTGTCCAATCAAGTATGTACTTTCAAATTTCTGTAGTCTTTTATGCATGGAGAAGCAACTGTTACCATTGCTAGTGAGATTGAGTAGTGGTTGAGTCACTTGTTTTAGTGACTCATTCAGTGTCCGAGATGCCCTACACCTTGGAGCTCTAGGTGAAAGGCTTAGGTCGCCTTTTGATAGCGTTGACCATGCATGTATCTATAAATCCAAATTATTTCTATTTTTTTTTTTTAAACTCTTTATTTATTTAAAGAGGAAACAACAGGAAAAGCTACAATCAACAGAATTGACATAAAAATATTAACATTCAAGATGTCTCCTCTATGTTTTATATTTTTATAGCGGTAGGAAGGGGGGAGGAAAAAGAAGGGGTGGAGGGTAGGAAGGGGGGAGGAAAAAGAAGGGGTGGGGGGTAGGAAGGCACAAATTTTGATAACAGTATAGCTAATAAATAAATGAACAATCAAACTTGGAACATTGCTAGAAGAAGCTTAGCCACACACTTGTATATACTACCGAAAAGAAAAGTAGCATACAAACCCTTCTCACCAGTGGCGCACCATATCCAGCCCGGGGGGTCCGGAGGCGGCCCAAGAACTATATTCCATCTGCAGGAGAAGGAGCTGTATTGGATAGGCAGCTACGGCTTTCAAGTAAATACCACTGGGCCCACACCCTATCGAATCTATGTGGTTTATCATGAAGGTAGCACGTTATACTCTCCATGCTTGCGACGTGTCTTATGTAGGACCGTAGCTCCTGCATAGATGGAGCCCTAGGGTCTTTCCAGTGCTTTGCTATTAGGGATTTGGCAGCTGCCAAGATATGTGATATAAGCTTATTTGAAGGCCCACTCTCATCAGGTATGGGGCGAGAGAGAAGGAATGACCAGGGGTCCTTACTTATCTGTTGTTCTGACACAGAGTTTATGATTGTAAGGACCATGTCCCAGAAAGGAACTTTGCAGGGGCAAGTCCACCATATATGTAGCATCGTACCTCTCTGGCCACATTGCCGCCAGCAGCTCGGAGTGGTCGTAGGAAACATTCGAGACAGCTTATCAGGAGTATAGTACCATCTATAGTACACTTTATAGGCTGTTTCCTTAATTAGTGTAGAGATCGAGCTCTTGGCAACCCCCTCCCTGATCTCCTCCCAGCATAAGTCGTCTGGAGGAGGGCCCGGGTCGCTTTCCCATTTCCGCTCATGTCGACCTGGAGTGTCAAAAGTGTAGTCTATGAGCCAGTTATATATCTGGGAAATAATCCCTTTAGTGAGAGGTGAATGTAAACACATATATTCAAAGGAGGTCGGGGCCCGGAGAGCCTCCTGGGGGGGGCATAGACATGGCGTAGTGTCGAACCTGGAAGAACTCAAAAAAAAGCGGACAAAACAGTTCAAAGCTATGGTGAAGTTCCGACATAGAAGCCCAAGTTTGATTGACTACCAGGTCCGAGACCACCCGTATTCCCGCCCTTATCCAATGTTTAAATTGCTGCGTGGAATTGCCAGGAGGAAAGTGTGGGTTGCCCCAGAGAGGAGTCAAAGGTGAGATAGGGGAAGATAATTTGTATTTGACCCGACATGAGGGATAAGCAGAATTTGAGGGATTGAAGAGAGGAGGCTGTTGGTGGTCTAGCCACATTAGCCAGGCCCCAGAGTGATGCCATAGAGGAGACGCCAACATAGTGGGTCTCCAGGTCCACCCACGCTATAGACTGGTAAGGGGCATAAGTTACCGCCACCTGGGACAGATGGGATGCCAAATAATAAAATTTAATATCTGGGAAGCCCCTACCTCCCCGAGCCCTGGGCTTTTTAAACACTGCTGAAATTATTTCTATTTTAACCAAAATATTCTCCGTTGTCTATTCCATGTATTATATAGCTGAAGTACTGACCTTCACACTCCTTTGTCTAACAGTATACATGCTGCAATATAACGCTTGATATTAAGCAACTGCCTGATATAACAGCATGTGGGACCCAAAAGTGATCATGATGCAGTATGAAAACAGTGAACAAGTACAGCAACTGTACATGTACCGCAGCTGTCCTCTTATCCCTAACTCAGGATGGAGAAACCAGCGGATCCTTCCTGGAAAAATGCTTTATTATTTAAATAAAGCATTTTCCTATTGAAATATATTAACATAAATATTTTTTATTCTATTTTTTATTTTGAAGTTTTATTGAGAATAAAACTGGAAGTCAGTTCACTCATGAGCACTTGCCTTCAAGCTGGCTTGCTGAAGTAGTAAATTCATCCTTAATGCTGCCAGCCAACATGGCCGGGGAGCCAAGTATTGCTCAGCTGCCCCTGCAACATTTTAATAGTAAATTTTGATAGATCAAGAAGTGCTATTGCTGCAGCATGCATCAATAAATGGATTTGATATCACCACAAGCTGGCAAATTTAATGAGTAGCAGACACATTTTATTTTCAATTCAAAACCCTGGTACAGGACTGGATTTTTTTTTAATCCGTAAACCTATTTTTCAAATCATAATTGCAATCATAATTACAAGTGAAATGCAAATGTTTCTGTACAGTGCTGAGTAATATGAAGGCGGTCTATATATAAACAATAATAATACATAGACGCGATCACTAAATGTTTGTTCCTACAGTCACTAACAGGAGCTGTGATAAATAATTGAAAACAGAAAGGAATGCCAACTGCAGTATGGGGAAGCACTGGGGTCATTTTTAAATGTACTTTAGTAGTTTTTAAGCATGGTGCACCAAGTTATGGAACAATCCCATATCCGGAAAACCATAGATCTTAAGCATTCTGGATAACAGATCTCATACCTGCATGCACCGACTATAAAGAAGAAAGACATACGTTTTATAATTTGTTTCTCCTTCTGCGTGTTGTGGCACTGTTGAAATGTTGAACAAGTGTAGCTATTGTTGTAGAACATGCATGACTTCAATATGTCGTTCATTACCAGTCATGCTTTGTAGGATTCTAGTACTTTGTAGACACTGTTTTACTGTTTTTAAATGTAACATGCTTCATCAATTCACATCAATGCTCCCGTGGGAGTTCACAGACATTATATTCTACTTATGAAATAATGGTTTTCCTGCCTACTTACCTGTATAAGCATTGCAAAAACTGAAATAGATATTTCGCTGTCAGACAGATATAATACATGGAACAAACATATCTGAATGTAAGCCTAAAACAGCTGCAGCAATAAAATGTTCAACATGAAAAAAAAATAAGAATTGTTATATTTGTACCTTAGGTCATGGGCTTCCTGAAATATTGCAATTATGAAAATGTTGTGAAAAGCTTTAATCAGAGAAGCTCGCACAATATATAGCTTAGGAGTGAGACAAGAGGGACAGGAAAATGTCCAAGTAATCAAGGTAATTGAGAGGATTCCAAAATGTCAGTAGGTTAGAACTACTAGAAAATTAGGAATCACGAATAATATACATTTAGAGGATACCCCAAATGTACAACTCGTATTTCTGGTGCTTTGTCAATTAAGTAGCAGCTACCAACTTAGGTGACATTATCTGATAAGTTGCTATTTCATACTTTTAATAAGGGGAACATGTTAATTACAAAGGTTTTTTGGTTAAGTGGGTGTAGATAAAATGAAGTCTCTGAAGAGCACAAGTCACCACAACATACAGGAGGCAGCTTTATTGTCGGATTAACTAAAAGTCATTGCTTAATTTGCTGCCCATATCGTGTATAGATGACATGTAAACTATAAGTCTACGGCACTCTTGGTTGCAATCAGAGACTGAACCTCTGTAATTAATATGTGTCTCTTAATAAAAGGATGATTTGGCAACACTAAGGTGATTTTACTAATATTGATGAGTAATGATATTTAATTAGACAAATTTCAAAATGTACAAATTGTTAAGACATTTTATGTCTTATAATGAACATGGTAAGAATAGGTCTTATTCTTTGTTATGTATGGGTGTAATCAGGGGACTATGTTTTGCCAAGTTCTGTGTTTAATACCCAATGAAACACATTAAATCTCTTGCAAATACATTCTGGCTCCAGTTTCATCCAGACATTTGAGAACTCTGAGGATTATTTTACATGGGCATATCTAAAACCATTACAGCACTATAATAGTATGTTACTGGAGAGAAGAACATGAACTGGCCCTATAGGGTATGTGTGTTTAATAGTTGCTCCACCATCAGTATATACCTGTAGTCAATAACCTGCTGCTGGTTAACTAATAAGTCAGATATTGGATAATGTACCCTCTGCTGAAATTTTAACAAACATTGTCACCAGAGTGTGTTAACTATGTAAGGCCATAAACTCCTATTACAGGTCACTGAAATCTAAGGTGACACATAATATTTGTAATAATTTACATAGTACAGTGTGTGTTATTCTGCATTACTGCATATAATACACAAGTTATCATAAAGAAGTAATGACCATCTATATATGGGATAATTAACTCCTATTATAAATTACATAGATGTTAGAATCCACTGAGGAATACGTATTTTTATACAGGTCACATATACAAGGAAACATATTATATTTATCTTAGATTATATAAAGTATATGGTGCATTTTCTTTATTATATACACATTTTCTAATGAACAAACTGTTGAAGTCAGAACTCACTGATTATAAGCGATGACATCAGAAGTCACTGGTTATGTTAGTATAATTTACTAAAATGTATTTACTGAAATTTCTATCTCTATTGTATTATGGAAACATTCTAATACTAAATGTACCTAGTAGTAATACTGCTTATAAAGATGTGTAGAACTACAAAATTCCTACATTTACACTCCTCTGTACTGGATTAGTCTCAATATGGCTTTTCATACTGTAATTTCCTTCTCGCACATCTTGCCATTGAGTACTTGTAAGTAAACTGGTTGTTTTGGTGGCAATAAGGCCATGTTTGCTTATGCAAACTACTCTATGTTTAGAATCTCCCTTTTGTCTTCTCATAGTTAGCCTTTCAATACCCATAATCATACTTCACTTATTATATACTTTACGCTTGTTTTTCTAAAGAGATAATGATCAAAATGTGAATCAAGACTGTCTGCATATGCTTATGCTTGTTTCTAACTGATTATTGGGTTTCTGCATGTCTCTCTATCTATGATATATCATTTATATGATACATATGTATTATGTATCTGTTAAATTGCCTGCCTACACATTTTTGTGGTCCCAGGAATTTAAGTAATTCCAGTTGAAGTCCACCCCCAACATATATTAACACCTCAATTACCAGCAATATTCTGAACCATCTCTAATCACTGGAGCTTTGCACCTTATTGGCTGGATAAGTTTCAGCTGTAATCTAAGGGGCCAATTGAAACGGTAGCCTTCTCATTCCCCCATCAACTCGCAGAACCATTTTTATTAATACCCTATAAAAGCTAAATATTGTTACTTAAACCATTAGTAGATATATTAATTTAGACTTTCTAAACTGATTATTTTATTCCTCATTTATATAAGAAAATTATATTTATTAGAAAAAAAATGTTGCTTTACTAATCGTGTAATACAGTTATAAATATGATTTAAACAAATTACGATAAGCAGGTTTATAGAATGTTTACATATATTTCAAGATAAAAGTAACTTTTATCAGTTTGCGTCACCTTACTAAAAATATTTTTGTATGAGTTTAACAACAGACGAAGTCAATTAAAGGGGAACTCTTTAATTTGTCAAGTTTGTCTTCCAGGCCGTTTTATTTATGTCCATTGCCCTTAAATATGACAATAGATAAGCTTAGGTTTGTGCATTGGAATACATTTTATCTACATAGAAAATCCATTTTATTTTTTATCTCAGAGCAATGATAATTATCAAATCTGCCTAAAAGACTATTTTTTTCTGAGGGTAGAGTCCCTCTTTAAGTGAGTCAAACTCTTTAGGTGAACGGAAAACATCATCCATGTTGTCACGGTCCGGAGACTGAATAACAGCCCAGTGGCAGGGAGGAAGGCTGGCTAACAGGAGATAAAATGGAAGAAAGGTCAAACAAGCCGGGTTCGGTACACAGAGAGTCGTTGAGGTCCAAAGGTTGAGGCAGAAGCGAAGTGGAGGGCAAGCCGAGGTCGGTACATGTGTAGTAGATGCTGGTAGACAGGAACAGTAACAGGAGCAGGAGCTAGATCACAGGCACAGAGCACAATAATCAGGCACTGGAGACAGGAACTGGCCAGGCTTTTAAAGGAAGTCAAGGGGTGGAGCTAAGGCATGCTGGAAGATCAGGAGATCACTGGAACTGATCTAGAACACCGAATAAAGGCAAGGAACTGTCCAGCAGCCAGAATAGCTCAGTCAGCAGAGCAGCAGTCCACAGAGGCAGAAGCCCTGGGTTTGAATCCGAACACATGTCAAACACTGGCTTTGTTTCCATTGTAAACTATGCAGGAGACTGATATAGCATAGATTGATGCTTTCACGTACCATCTTTTAGTAAGTATGAAGTTGTTTAGTTCACACCGGAATAGATGCCTCTATTCTTGCAAGAGATAGATGTGTCCTAGTGAAGCATTTCAAATAAATTTATAGAAAATTCAAAGACCAGATAATTAGCTGATTTGTTGGTATACATGTCAAACAGGATATTGCCTTAAAAGGAAAGTTCACATTTGCCTATATACAGGTAACTATAATTTCAGGTAAGACAAGAATGCTAGCCCTAGGTGTTTGTAAAAGTTTTCAGGATATTACAGGAGAAGTAGCTGTTCAAACATATGAGAGACATCTCCTTAAGATACAGGTTTAAACATACAATTTTCTATTTCAGAAAATTTTACAGCAATATTGAGATGATATTGATTTGTCAATATTATGTGAATAAGGTTCAGATTATTCTGCATTAAAAAGTTATTTGCTGTGTTTTTCTCATGTTGGGCTATATCATAGTGTATGATGGGCTCCATCTGCAGGCTCATGTTAATCATGATGATTTAATTCAGTTGCAGTGTTCAGCTGACTATTTTCCCTCTCAGCTTGACTAAGTGTGCCTCGTGACAATTTCTCAGTTGTGAACAGATAAGTTTATAATCTAAAATATTTTCCTAAAGGTGTTGTATCTGAATCTCAGAAAAGTATTTAAATATTTAAACTCTTCAAAGTTGAGGCAAAAAATAGGATTTTTGTACTTACCGTTAAATCCATTTCTCCTAATCCATCTGGGGGACACTGCTACATTGGTTTGTGGTGAGGGTATAGGAGTTGGGCACTCAAGAGTTAATTCTCTGAAGGTTGATCCTCCTCCCCCCTCCCAGCCCCTGTGTACCTCAGTTTTCAACTTTCAAAGACCCAAGGAAAGGGTAATACAAGAAACAATCAAACAGACCATTCAAACTGCATACAAAATGGAAAACTAAGCGGAAAGGTTGAGAGCGCAGTATCCCCCAAATGAATTAGGAGAAACGGATTTAACGGTAGTAGGTAATATGCTATTTTCTCCAACATCCCTTTCTTCCCTTTCTGAGGGACACTGATGTATTGGGGACTTTCCAAAGCTTGCCCCAAGGGAGGGTGCACTCAGACATAGCTGAACTTAAAACATGCCATCCTAATCTCGCATCTCTGGATGCACGAACATGAAAACAGTAAAATCTGATGAACATGTGGACAGAGGACCAGATAGCAATGTGACATGAACTGATCAGCCGAAGCTCTGTGACATGCCACCCAAGAGGCTGTCACTGACCTAGTGGAGTGAGCTAACACACTCTCTGGAACTGGCCAGCCAGAACTAGAGTAGGCCTGTTGAATGGTGGACCTGATCCACCTGGTTATGGTCTGTTTAGACGCTTATTCAAAGCATAGAGAACCAGCAGGGGGTCAGACTTATAAACTGCTGAAGTCCTACCTCTTTGAGCTATTGCCACGCCCAGTAAGACCAGTTAATCCTGGTTATCAGATGAAGGAAAGAGGGAATGACAATATCTGATTAAGGTGGTAATGTGACACCACCTTAGGTTGGAAAGACGGAATAGTACATAAGACTGCCCTGTCATCATGAAATACCAAAACTGGGACCTGCAAGACAGGACCCCTAATTCGTTAGCCCTTCTAGCAAAAGAGATAGCTAAAAGAAAAGTCACTTTCCAAGTCAAGGGCTTTAAATCAATAGTCTCCAAAGGCTCAAAGGAGAAAGTTGAAGAGCAGAGAGGACCAAATTAAGATCCCATGGGGCCATGGGAGGAACATATGGGAGCTGGATATGTAAAACGCCCTGTAAGAAAGTTTGAACTTTCAGAATCTGAGCCATATTTCTCTGAACATACACTGATAAGGCAGAGGTCTGACCCTTAAGGGAATCAAGTTTTAGTTCATCCTCCAGTCCTTCCTGAAAACAGAAAAAAGCCATGAAAGCCTATAGGAAGAAGTGTGGAAACCTTTGTGTTCACACCAAATAACATAGGTCTTCCAAGCCCTAAGATAATTATGTGATGCCACTGGCTTTCTGGCTTTGAGCATAGTCTGCATGACACTCTCAGACAATCCCTTTTCTCTCAAGAGCCTGGCTTCAAAAGCTATGCCTTGAAAGCTATATGGCGATGGTCCTGGTGGTGAAATGGACCTTGTGATAGAAGATCTTCCCGCAGAGGAAGTCACCATGCTGGAACTGCTGCCATCTTTAGAACCCTGGCATACCAGGGTCTTTGTGGCCAATCTGGGGCCACGAGGATGACATGAACTCCTTCCCTCTTGGCCTTATTGAGGAAGAGGAGGAGCATCCAAATTGGCGGGAAGAGATGAATCAACCCGAAGTTCCAAGAGAACCCATAATGCTCACCTTCTGGGAGTGTAGGTAAGTATGTGTTATATTCTGAGGTAATGTGGTATTTCCCCTGACTGAATTCTCACTTCCATCACACAGCCACATGCTCAGGTAATTTCTCCCTCAATTCTGTCCTATTTCACTCATATTTTCGGTCATGATGTACTTAGGCCCTTATGGACCCACTCCCCAAATTCCTGTTCCATGGTTGTCATTCTCTCATTACACAGGTTCTGTTCAGTTTATATAAACCTTATGTTGCTAAAAAAAACGTTCTTGGTGTGTCTCCTCTGGGCCCTAGTGCCGGGCCACACATTCAGTCACCAGGAAGTGTGAATAATAATGCCAGATTGGGCGTCACATTTAAGACACACAAAAATTTTTATATTCAGATATTATATTTTAAATCAACTGTCAGATATTATATTTTAAATCAACTGAAATGTGTTAAAAATTCATATTGAAATACAAATATATTATATAGAAAGCAAGATCTGCAGTTATTATATGACGGAGTAGTGTGTTAAATAAGTAAATACCCAGAACACCATTTTAAGGCATGCCCAATGACCAGTTAGATAATATGTTGTTGCAGTAAAGATATAGTATAACAGAATTCACAGAAAAAAAGATTTAATGTAGATATAAGGTTAATGACACAATGGCTCTCTGTGTGCCTACTTATTGCAGTAGAAGTGGCCTCCAGAGTTCATAGAGCATATTATAGAGCCAGGGGTGTAGAATTAACACAAACCTGCTATGGGTTGGGTATGAAATTATAACTATGATGCCACCGACAACGACTATACTGACAAAATAAATCCGATTTGAAAAATTACTATAAAATCAAAATGCAGACTTAGCATAAAGAGGACAATCTACATCACCGACATGCTTCCGTTTTATACCGAAGGCTGGCAATGGCGGCAGTTTGTATTGACGTCACTTTGTATAGCGACCAACAGTTTTCTGTATTAAAAGCAGCAATGCCAATAGGCAAAGAGTTTGTTATGTAATTTAACAGGCTGCTGGCATTGCTGCTTTAAATACAGAAAACTGCAAGTCGCTATGCAAAGTGGATTTGTTTTGTCAATATAGTTGTCGTCGGTGGCATCAGTGTCATTATTATGACTACTACCGCCTGCTATGTGTAGACAAATTGACTGTAAGTACCACTTTCAATATGTGAGTACACAATCTTCTCATGTACAATTTAGACCCAGCTTTAAATAGTCAGTTCTTTGTAAATAAAGCAAGTGCCAATTTTATTTTTAGATTATTTTTACATTGGTCAATAAAAACAAAACATTTCGTATCTGCTATATAAAGGCTGGAAAGGGAAGTAGCATAACCTAGAAACCATGTCAGTTAAAATAGATCTCACATCCTCTGCCCAGATCAGTCAATCACGTTGTTAGTGGCTGGTAATATGGAAAGGAGTTGGCAGGGGACATAACCTTGTGAAAATACATTAATATATAGAAATCTATGCTTGGTTCAGGGTCATTGCAACAGAAATGACCCTGTTGCAAGTACAACACATATCTGCATTGTCATCTAATTGCTTTCTTTCGCTGTAATGTTATTTTTTGTGCATTAAAAATGTATTACACTAAATTATATAATAAGTATAAGGATACAAACTGCAGGGGGTGCTGGCGCCACAGGCCCGGATATGGGCTTCGGAGGAGTAGAGCAAAGGCTAGGTAGACAGGAATCGCTGTGCCCTCCCTGAAATTTTGCTGTGGGACCCATGTTTCACCCCAGTGTACACATATACAAATACATACGGAACTTATGAATGTAAAACGTGTTGCTGAATAAGCTAACATATATTTAAAAATATTTTGAGACTCCTAAAAATAAATAAATAATTCTAGGCATATTAAATTATTTCTGTGCTCTAATTTTCTCTTCAGCATAAATTGAAAATAAACTTGAGTGACAGCTGGGACCTAAGCTTTACCACATGCGATATCATACATTAGAATCATGTAAAATTAGCACACTTTGTTAAAACAACACAACACATTATACAAGCAGGAATGATTATTTTCCTGTGAATCAAGGCATCATTGACAGAATGCCAGCCACTTGTCATAAAATATCATAGGGAAGGATTACTTCACTGAAGCTGACAAGTAATTAAAACCAAGAAAACTTGTCCTGCACTCAAAACACATGTCAGCAGGTTGTCTTTTCAATTCCAGCAGGCTTAACAACCAATTAACAATTCTAACACAAATATATCAGAGAGATGATCTCAATATTATGTAACATACTTACAATGGCCTTTTCTAACACAAAAGAACCACAGTGAATATTTTTTCACTGTATTATATAGTTCAGGCTCATTTCTATGCTGTCTCTTCAGTCTTTTGTACTGTTCCTAGCTATGGGAATATTATTATAAAACAATATTTGTATTTGTTGAATAATTTATAAAAATATTTTGATGAATACTTCTTTGCTGTATTAAGCAGTTTACTAAATGTGCTAGTGTTACCCCAGTTTGGCAGATCTGTGTTCTGATCCAACAGCCTACCAGGTTAGTAAAAAAAATGTAATATGTAAAAAATGTTCAGGTAACCTGAAGCAAACTTCCATCAAACTGAAATAAAATGTGCACCATTAAAAATCATCCACATTGGTTACTGTTGAACACAGCAGAAGAGGATGGACCTGCTTTTCGCGGCACCCTCACCCAGGGAGGGACTAAGACTTTATTTTTAGGGGCGTGGGGCGACTTAGCATAGTCGTGCCCCCTCTTCATTCTGATTGGCTGGTCCTGATTGTCCCCACCCCCTGGTCCTGCTTGGCCCCAGCCCTCCTCCGTTTTGATTAGCGTCTTAACCTCAATTTTAAAGGTGTGCTTTAAAATTGAGGTTAAGAGGATCGCCCCACCCCTTGGATCCACCATTGCCCCCACCTTCTGGTCCCTGTAGACAAATCAGAGTGCAGTCGATGTATCCTTGTTTGCTGTCAGAATGTCTGACCTCACTGTCATAAGCTTCAGCACATAAGTCACAGTGAGATCTGGTGCGCTGCGGGTCGAGATAATTACAGTGGAATAATGGACACAGCACCCAAAGAAAGAAACAAACACAGGCCCAACATCTCAAATCCCTCTGAAACAACCCTGGGTTGAAGAGGGCAGCTAAAGAAAAGGGCATGCGGGCCCCATGCTGTCCACATTCACATGTCGCACATCTATTTTTTAAGACAGGGTCTATGCTTTAAGACTTTTACGCAATCTGGGCATATTTTAGTTTGAATTAAAAAGATTTTGTTTTTTTCATTGCTCACTAATGAACATTTATAGTGTTTATGCAGAACTAGGGTACATTAGATTTTGAGTCATAAGACTACAATTTTATATATTTGTAATTTAATCTAGTTTTAAGACATGGGGGGACCATGTACACGTTTAAGAATTTGAGTCTACACAGAAGAGCAGGGAGAGGATAATCAAAATAGGTAATTTACAAATCACACTGGAATCCAGGCTTGGAATACATAATCAGGGCTGCCACCAGAAATTACACTCCACCCCCATTTTTAAATGATCCTTTACCTAACATTTGGCTCCTCCCCTCTCTCCAGCCACCCCACGTTCTCTCCAGCCATGCCTCATCCCCAGTTCTATCTAACCCCTACAGTAGCTTAATAACCTCTCTGCTTATCTTCTTGTTCTTCTCTGCTTATTCTTGCTCCTTTCATGTCCTCTCAATTGACAGTATTGTGATGTTATTAGTTACGTCAGTGATGCTGTAGGTAGTCGGGGCCTCTCTGTCTTGTCGCAGCTCTCTGTCTGGAATCCGTGCACCTCTCTGTTGGGATGATGTGTGCCTGGGGGACTAGGACTGCAGCAAATGGTGGCAGTCATGGTGCCCCATACATCTTGGAAGGGGAGACAGATATACTGCCTACAAGTGGGCCTGCTACCACATCCATTCATTCAACTCAGAGCCCCCCCCCCCCAACATCACCAGCCCTCAAAACTCAGGAGCAGCTGCTGCCCAGAAATGGAGCCCACCATCTCCCTTAATTCACTGTGAAGGCCTTCCATCCCTGATAAATCATGTTCAGCCCCATACTGCTGTTGGGCCCCATACTGCTGTAGTCCCTGACCCCCACTGATAATGTCCCTGGGCATTATGATTGGTAGGATCATGGATGGCAACTGACATAAACCGTAGAGGGGTCCTGAAATGGGCTTCAGATTTCTGTTTCAGTGCATAATAATGATAGAAATAATGTATGTTTGTCTTTCCTACAGGGTCCAGTATACACTGACAAACTTTAGACCACAACTTTGTCACTACAGCGGTTTCACTTGAATTTAAGAATAAAACCCACAACATAAAAGTAATACATATTGACACTTGACAATCGAAAACTGAGAGTGACATTAAGAATTGATTAATGATTATGGTATTTTTCAGACAATTTTTACTTTAGTTGTCCTAAGTTCTCACATTCAGAATGGAACCTAATAACAGTATTTATCAGTATTGGGCATCGCTTATTTTAGTTTAGTGTCATATCAGTTACCTTTGTTATCTTATTCTTTCCAGTAGATGGAATCATGCACTGCTGATATTTCAATATGACATTATTTCTATTTGATGTATGCAGGTTGGGGAATAGAAAAATAAGTGTTGTTTATTAAGATTGTTCATCGGAGCAAATCTGCTCTAAAACCATAACAACCAATAAGACATTTCCCTTGTCTACCCAGCATGACGCAGATAAAAGCTAATATATATATTAGTTGCTATGGTTTTAATGCAGATTTGAACATTTGAGCAATACAAGTAAATAACACACAAGCCCCTATTTATTGTAATGCTGCACAAACATAAATTATCTATCGCCGCTTAGCACAGCAATAGAAAATCTGTTATCGCCGCAACTTACCAATATAAATATAGTAAATATTGCCTGAGCAGCTGCGTAATACTCAGATGCTGGTGATACTGGCTGGCAGCAGTAAGAGCAGGCTAAGGCTGTGTACATACTACTGGATTTTCACCTGATTATCGGGCCAATCACATGATAATTGTCTGTTTGGCCAGATATTGCATTAGTGCGTACTTGATGAATGATTATTGTTCCAAAGCACATCGTATCATATCATTTGATTTTTAATCTGAACTAAAAATCTCATTCAATTCGATGGAGCTATTTTGTGCCGATTCTGCAGTGTGCATGCACTGACAGCCAGCAGTGTCCATAGATCTCTATGGAGTGTGCAGAGTCACAATCTTTTCAGCCAATTGCTATGACAGATGAATAGCACAGATCTGAAGGTAAGTCGTGTAAAATATGTTTAGTGTGTACACATGAATCAGAATGCTGATCAAGACTTTTTTATCCAGTCGTTGGTAAAATCATTAAGGATATCGCATTGGGAGAAAATTTGCACAGTGTGTTCCCAGCCTTTCTGCTTCTCCGGCCAGTTTTGGGTTTATCTGCACATGAGTGACCTGGCTTGTTGGTTAATAGGATTACAGGATTGCGTGTACTGCCATGATCCTTGTTACATAAGTTTATCATGCTTTGCTGGTGGTAGCCTTACATAGATAGAGAGAAGCCCAATGTCTGCCAAAAACATTATGGTGTAGATCTATCAAACCTTCCAAAAAGTAAAAGTGGAGGTGCTGTATATAGCAACCAATCAGATTCTAGCTATCATGTATCTAGAACAGTCTAGAAAATGAAAGCTATAATCTGATTGGTTACTATCGGCAATACCTCCACTTTTACTTTTTAGAAGGTTTGATAAATCTACCACCTATATCTAGGGCTATTCTCTCTATAATATATAGAGCCCCTAACTTCCCAAATCCCTCTACTGGATTTTGAATCTCATTTATAAAGAAGGAAGTTTTGCATCATTCTCATTGTGTTTTACATTGTACACTGTTGTATAACAGATTTTCTATTCTACTGGATTTAAGTTGATGGTTAGGTCTTAATAGTCGTATATTTTGCACCTTTAATAACCCTGCTCCCTGCCTTCCATTTTTTTGCAACCAAATTAGTCACATACAACTCTAGTTTGTAACTATCATTTTAACACATTTCAATGAATAGCTGTAAAATGTTGAAGTTCTTTCTTTAAAAATCTGCACTATTCCATAGGAAGAAATTGTTACTTAACCACTTGCCAACAATGAGTTGTAGTAACATACCTCCCAACTTCTTCTTTATTGTTATTGGAACCTTGCATGTGAGAAGGGGACATGCTTCGACTACTTGGATTGTGTCCACATTGGAGCACCCCTTCTGAGGGCTTCTGAAGCACTGGGCCACCCCCAGCCTTATTCCATAAAAACACCCCTTTAATGTTGATCGTACCTGCTGTATTGAAGTAGCGACTATTATTGGGGCACAGTTTCTAACTGTCCTGGAATCGGGACAAAAGTCCTGATCCACAAGACGGTCGAACATCCCATGAAAATTGGGACTATCCAGACTAATTTGGAGTACTTGGAGTTATATATTAACCTATATCACCTGGATTTAGTTAATCTGCACTAGCATTTTAATCAGGAAACAGCAAATTGTGTCAACCCTTTTCAGAGAAGGCACCAGGAACAATTTAATTTAGTTCCTGGCACCCCAATTGCAGCACATTGCATTCAAAATGGACTTTATGGGAGAATTCAATGCTGTGTGAATTCCCACAGTCAATTCAATTCTGTGCCAACTCCCATAGGAGCCTCCCGTGATGTGCAGCTGTGCACACTTCTAGGTATTATGGCAAATGGAAAATCACCCATAGAGGTGTGAGGAAAAATCACTAATACTTCCGGTACCTTGCAACCCATGGAGCCTCATTGCACAAGACTCTAACGGTACAGCAAAGAGAATTGAATCAGGGCCTATGTTTTGCTTCCTAGTCTGCCTAGGACATCCTGCAATGTGATTGTGGTCAGAAGTACTTCCCTCGACAGAGGGCAGACCCAGGACAGTGCAGACCATATATCCTAAGCAGTGTAAATATCACACCGGGTAGACTTAACTTCTCCCTGATGTTTGAATGTTAAAGCAATTACTTCATAGTGTAGTGTCAGTACCAAGTCTCCCAAACATCAATGGAGCAGTGCAGCCACACATATAGAACAGATATCCTGCCTACAAGCTGTATTAGATTAATGTAAACTTTTATAGAAACATCCCCTAGTAGACCTCTTTTAAATTTAATATTGAATGCTGGCAAAAGCAATGTACATATAGAGTGCTCGAAGTGGGGCAGTATGTACTGGTGTGACATACTGACTCTTCTTCGCCCCACATTCCATGAAGCCCCGCACATACTCTACAAGCTAGCACATTGCTTGCAGAGCATGTGTGCATAAGATGCACAGACATTGTCTGGTGGTTTCAGGTCCATTGTCGCCGGGTGGCATGGGATGGGGTAGATGTGTGTGCAAAGGGAAGGAAGGGTGTTAGTGCACGGAGAATCTTCACCATCTTTGAGAGAGATGAGATTCATCAGTTGGACTCTGAGTTTAAGAGGCACAAGAGTCTGACCGAGTGACTTATTACACTGCACCTTACCACGCCGGCAGTGCCTATATAGAAGTACAGAGCTATGTACAGCATTTGTGCAGGGGTAAGATCAGCATACTTTGTCCTTTGAAAAGGGTGATATACTAATAAAACATTTTTTTTTTCAGTGGACTAACATTTTTCTTTGCCGTAACTGGTGACAAGACCCTTATACTTATACGTTTTATTCAAGCAGCCACTTCTATTATTTCAGATCACAATAAAAATACCCTTGCCCCACCACTCACACACAAGCATACCTTACTTCCCCTCACACTGGCTACCTACCTATCAGGGCCGGACTGGCCATCTGGCACTTCTGGCAAATGTCAGAAGGGCCGATGGCTAAATGGGCCGGGGCAAGCAGTGTTTTTTTTTTTAAAAAAAAGTACTTTTTTTTTCACCAGCAGGTGGCGCACCCACGATCGCGCGTGCACCCGCGAGTGGGGTTGGGGGGGAGAGTTACAGGGGGCACGGTTCAGGAACTGGGCACCCATTTTAAAAAAGTGTAAGAGCCGGCGTTCTAGTGCCAAGTACATGGCAGGGTGGAACTATATGCTGCTGAGGACCGCCTGCAGTGTCTGAAGCAGGAAGCCTGGAGCATACAACAGGTAAGGTAACTTAAAAAAAAAAGGACTGTAATATACAGCACAAAAACCATCTGGAAATGGCATTCTTTTTATATATGAGCAAACACTAAGGAATAGAATTAACTGATTAGCTCATTTTTATAATGGTTATTTAGCACTGAACTGTTGAGAAATTGAAATATACAGTTATATCTATTTTGCTTTATTTTATAAGTCAGAATAAACTTGTTATTGATATTGATTATTATGAAGTTATTGCTCTCCAGTATTTAAAGCTGTATATGATCTGTATAATCCGTCAGGGTTGTTTGTAAACTGGGGTTAGTGATATTCTTAAAGTGTTGGTTTTAGAGCTGCACTACCACCCAGGGCTGCTATATGTATATTTTTGTTTCTGGGGCTCTGCCAGTTCTGTAAAACACACTAGATGCTCAAGGCACAGTCAGTCAGGGTGACCGCATAGGTGGCACCAGCAGGACCACCTCCATTCCTCTGCCCAAAGGATTGCACAATGCCATATATAGACAGTGCACGGCCTTATTGTATTCTAACCCCACCTCTATACCCTTTGTGTTTGTGTCTCTTTGTCTTCGCATTGTGGGTGTCTGTCCTTTCCTCGCCCCCTTTATGTGTCTGTCTCTCTTTGCCCCTATTATCACATGTATCTCCTCACCTTTTTCTACCATTTCCCAGTATCTATTTTTCCCCTGTGCAACCATGTCCAATGCCACCTCTCACTCCCGCCTACAAAGCTTCTCTTGTGCTGCTCCCCACTTATGGAATTCCTTACTACGCTCAATCCAGCTTTCCCACAGTCTTCAAATCTTTAGACACTCTCTGAAAACCTATCTTTTTTTTTTACAGGTGACCTTATCCTCGAAAACACTATTCACACTAATGCACCCTCACAACTGTCATAATCTCCAATCTGAACACTCGCTCCTCTTGTTCCTCTCTAATGAGCAGGGTCCTCCATACCATTTGTTTTCAAGTCTTCATTTATTTAGTCTACCTAGTATGTCCCTGTTTTATGAATGTACTATTTTCTCTACTGTATGGCTCTGGGGAGCACTGTGGTGCCTTAGAAATCTACAATAATAAATAATAATGCCACCTAACTGAACCTGAACCTCAAAATTCTGATTTTAATAATTTTTGATAAGCGACTGAATGGTAAATTTTTTCTACATTGTGTATTAGTTAGTAACTCTCTCTTTTGTGAATTATGATACTATGCTCTTAATTTTAGACCATAGTGCCCCTTGTATTAAGTGCCCAAGGCCCCCCAAAGCCTTAATCCAACTCTGGGGGGAGCTGTCCACGGACAGTGTGTGGTGACAGCGTATGTCATCATATACTGTCTAGCAGCCTGCAGAGCAGGCCTGGAACTCCAAATCTCACGAGACTAAGAGCTTACCTGCTCACTCTGCAAGGCGTTCTGTTTTACTCTGATGTCAGCTGCATAGGTAAGTACAGCAGGCTGGGGGGGTGTCATAATGTGTCTCGTGGGGTTATAATATGTCTTGTGTGGCATGATAATGTGCCTTGGGGGTGGCATGATAATGTGACTGGGTGGTAACCTGATTTGTCTGCGGGGTGGCATGGTGTGATTTGTCTGGGGGGGGGTATTGTGGTATGATGGGTGATGTGGCAGGGGGTAGCGTGATGCAGGACGTGGCGTGATGTGTCTGAGGGGTGGAATTATGTAGCTGGTGATAAATGTAATATTTTATTATAATGTATGTATTTTATACTGTGTGATCTGTGTCATGTACGATGTTCACTTATTGCTCGATTTTCCATATATACATTTTCCAACAGGTCCCAACATTCCAGGATCTATGCAAGAATCCAGTACCAGGTTGTGAAAGCTGCAATAACAGGTAGGTGAGAGCAACACCATTTTAATGCATAATGGGGAATTCAATTAGCTGCAAAGTGAACATCCGCGAGACACTTTGCGGCTGAAATTTGACAGAAATCACTGTTCATTTTTCCTCTCAAGAAAAAATAAGTAGAGATTTCTACCGTAATTGCCAGGAATGAGCGCTGCGCGATACCCATGTATCACATCGCCAGCAATTGAGTCTCCCCCAATTTGTTATGCCACGCCACATATTGACCAAGGCCTCAACATTATGCGACCACACCCTTCACCGACGCCGCTGCACGTCGGTATACATCTCTCTTCCTGTGCACCTGTGGGGGTGGGGGAGGGCAAAATTTCACTGTACCCCAGCCCCAAACTTCTCTTGTCAGTCCTGTGCATACCATTATCTGATACTGGTGCACCCTATGCTGCAAATAGAGAGTCAAGCTGCACTTTATATATTAATATCTCATGGGACACCATATAACAATGAGCTTTGCAAAATGTACTGTAGTTATTATTAATCTGGAACAGAGCTGGGCCTATGTGCTTTAAATGCCAGGGCTGATTTTTAGTCCCAGTCCGGCCTTGCTACCTATACAGGGGTAAACGCAGTATTTCTAGAGAGGGGTTCTCATGCCATGCCGCCAATGGGCATGACCAGTATGCATGGGGACATGTCTATAATTTTAGACAGTGCTGGGCTGCTCTCCAATTCTTCCTATCCCATCATATACACAGGCAACTCCTATCCCCTTCATATACATGGGGCAAGCCACCTCAAGCACACAGTGCCCCTGGTGCACCCCTGCTATATATATATATATATATATATATATATTTATTCTGTCTTCTGAATTCTGTAACTGTTTTACTTATATAGAAAATCTCAAAATTTGGGAAAACATAAAATTTTAAATATAATAAATATATTCCTGATTCAGAATTCACTGGTGAGAGGAAATGGCAGAATCAGGCACAGGAATAGATAGAGGGGGGTAGAGGGTTAGGCACTGAGTGAGAGGGGCAGGGTGTAAGTGTAGAGGAGAGTAGGTGGAGAGGGGGTGGTACCTGGTATGATAATAGGGGCACAGGGTGTGTGTGGACAGACAGATGATACAGATAAGGGAAAGGAGAGGGGACACATGGAGAATATGAGAGAGAGGTGAAGAAACACAGGGGAGTCATTAGAGAAAGTTGAATGGGTCAAAAGAGACATGAGGGAAAATGTAAGTATAAATGTAGGAACACCAGAGACAGTGGAGGGATATAGGGGAGACGTTAAGGAAACGTGAAATAACACGGACATGGACATGAGGGAGAGAAGTAGAGAGAGAGGGGAGAGGTAACTGGATAAAGTAGAGGTGTGGGGCGTAGAGCAGACACCCTTGCATAATTTAATATATTTTATATTATACTATATAGTGTTAAAAAGCATAAAAAAAATATATCACACCATATATCTAAATCCTTAAAGCATCTGGGGTACTACAAATCATCATAACAGCACTTCTAAATTTCCATATATATATATATATATATATATATATATATATATGTATATATATATATATATATATAGAGAGAGAGAGAGAGAGAGAGATTCCATATACATATATATATTACACATAATCGATTTTGCTATATGCTCAGGAGACCAAGCTGATTACTATTGCTTTTATGTAGCTATTGAACTAACTATGTAGTAACTTAAAGTGTATTTACTAATTATATAGTCTGTTCTCCCCTAATTTTGCCTGAATATAGTTATTCCAGAATGCTGGCAAGAAAAAATAATTTCTCTCCTGAGAAAAACATAATTTTTGCTTAAATTACTTAAGTAAATATAAGCAAAACAATTTATTTGTGCTCAAATGTTTGAACCCCCAAAAATGTAGATTGGTCATGCAGTGGCAAGGTTAGTTCTTGATATTCTTGTGCTTGTATGGCAATTTATACTTCAGAATTCAAAAATATAAAAAATCATGAAAATAAATTGAGATATAGAAGGTTGAAACACATTAAAAACAATTTGACAGCAAGTAAATTGGCATCTTTGATCCTTTAGCTGTCGACATTTTTGTATCATGGTGTTTGCTATTACTTTTGAAGAATGCAAACAAAATGAAGTTTAGCCAAGCATCAGGCAGGGAGAGGAAGAGGCCTCAGGCTGTTTTATTTCTGAGTGTATGACTCTGGTGGTTCTGATCCTGAAAAGCATAATCCCTCCATAATCCCTACTAATCATAATACTGGCTCTTTTCCTGCATGTTTTCTTAGAAAATACCATCTGAAGCCCTTTGGTCTATTTGTACAAAATTAATTGGAATACAATAAATAGTTGTAGTGGATGCCAAATATAGCATTACTGGTTCTTTAGCTATCAGTGGGGATATGCACACTCACAAACACATTTGACTGTGAGTGATACAGAACACTGAAGTCCAAGATCAAGTGCAGTAGAGGTTGGACAAATGACTGAAACTCCTTACATTCCATTTGGCAGATTGTGACCATCAACCAGCCCGGTTGTTTTGGGTACTATAATAATATTTTATTATAGACTAAACCAGGCCTGTCCAACCTGCGGCACCTCCAGGTGTTGTGAAACTACAAGCCCCAGCATGCTTTGCCAGTAGACAACCAGTTGATAGCTGGAAGGGCATGCTGGGACTTGTAGTTTCACAACACCTGGAGGGCCGCAGGTTGGACAGGCCTGGACTAAACATTATAACATGTGGATGCTCATATTTCTTCAACTAATCTTACTTAGGACCAAGTTGAAAATAAACCAACCTAACAGAAAAAAAAGACTCTTAAAGGAAATAAAGACACTGTAAGCACACAGTACAGTAAACACCAGAGTTTGTAATTTTTTGTGATTTACGCTATTACACTATTACTATTACTATTTTTTTTAAAAAAAAGTATGGTCCCTAGGTCCTGGTAAGTAGGCACAAACATCACATGGTAGCTTTGCAACCCAAATATTCTAGAGCAATAGAGTTAACATAGGAGGTATGCTCTTCTTATGCAACTGGATGCAGACCTCTCTCAGACCTCAGACAGGTTGGATTTATTTCCCTTTGCTTCCTCAAATTGCTGAATTCTATGAGTTTATAGTCAACAGGTAAACAACAGTAATTATGGAAAGTTGCTATAATGAGGGGGTTAGGACACAAGAACACAGGTAAGCAGTGCTTAGACATGAATTTACAACGAGTCTGGTAGGACTCACAAAGTAAATCATATTTATATGTGTTCTTGGCAGAAACAGAAGCTTGCATACAGTGCCTAAGCATGTGTAAAATGTGCACATTATTGCATTGTTCCTGCTTTGTAAATCATCTCCATGGTGTATTCATAACTTAGGGTAAACCGAGCACATATGCTGCTGATGCACATCTCAATAAGTGTACTGCACTGGATATGGGCGAAATACACTCGATTTCTGTGCTCTTTTTTTAAGAGTAATTTACTCTCTTTTTGAATCCAAGTCTGCATCAGCCCCTCGGTGTTTATTCCCCTAATTGCAACACATGACAGAGGTTGTATTAAAAAAACGTCTTTGAAAATCTCATTTAACTGTTTTAGGTAGTGCAACAACATTGTTTCAACAAAGTTAAAAAGTAACAGTAGTCTTGGCTGCATGCCAAATACTTTTGCAGTAAACTACACGTACATGTCTGATATGTTAGTAATAGCTTTAATATAGGCTCATTTTCTCACAGAATTTAGTAGAAAAGATAATGTCAGTCATTTGCTAATGCTCTAAATATGAATGGGGTGATATGAATTTAAATAAAGATACAGATAAATAAATACATGGAGCCTCTTTTAAAATCGTGAAAAAGAGAAAAAAATATTCTACATGAAAACACCATAATCTCTCATACTAATGGAACCTACCTACAGCTGTTTCTCACAATCATGACCAACTCGCAGAACACTAACTAGTACCATTTCATTCAGTATTACTACACTGCATACCACACCAAGAATTACTATGCCAAGCGGCACCTCTAGCCACACCAAAGGACTGATTTAGAGTTAGGTGCAAATCCAACTACTGGGCGCAAAATTAGCACCTGGAAAAAACAGTTTGTGCTGCAGTGGGGTTTAGGTAAAATATGCAACCTGACTTAGAGTTGTGATGGGGGTACAGAGTAGCCTAACTCTAAACTCTAATGTAAAATGGAGCTGGCTAGTATGTGTATACAGCCTGCAAGAGCATATAGAATTTGTCCTGCATTCAAAAAAGTCTTCCGTGGATCATGGCTTGCTCAGCTAACTCTAAATGAGCCCCCTACTGGAAAAAGTTCCCAAGTGAGGTTTTTAAAAAAATAATAGACCCACTATGGCCACAATATGAACTATGCAGACATTTTAATACTGGAACATTGAAAAGTATGTGATTTATGAGGTAATAAATATTGTAGATCATCAATATGTTGCAATATCAAAATTACTTATGGAATGATAAAAATATTACTAGTGATTATTCTAGTTGTGCAGAGTTACATAGGACTACCACAGTATTACCGTAAGAAGCTAGAAGCTACCTGGCTTTTCTTTATAAGGTGTGATATACCAATAGCACCAACTTTTTTCAGTAAATGATTTACCGATATCGTGTTTTGATAATTTTTGCACAGAATAGCCTAAAGCAACTATTATAAAATATATTTGAACTACCTCCCCCCTCCCCCATTTTAATAGGATTTTGGTATATATTGAGCAAGCACCCAATGGAAACAGTTTTTCTACAATTATTTTGAATTTCTTGTGATGCAAACATATGTCTTCTTGGCACTCTAAAATTAAGTTTTTTATTTTTCCCACTTCAAACTGCATGAAATAGCAGCTTAGGAAATATAACCCTTGCAAAGTATACATAGCAACAATCATAATCAGAGAGAAAGGCAGCAGGCTATACCTCTTGTAGTACTTAACAACTCCATACAATTGGTACTTTAGATGAGAAGCTGCCTGTCATGATACAGCAGAGTTGCAAATTTGTGTCTACTCTTGAACTGTAATCTTTACTTCTTTGTATGGCTTGACAGAGCTCTCAGCCAGAGTCCATTCTTTCTGTTCCAAACTTTTTACTTCAAACTGTTTGCTCAAGGCATTTGGTTCGTGTCCATACTAGCTCGACACTTCTCACATTTTCAAGATCTTTCATAAATCTAATCTGGTAATGGAATGATGAGCAGCTGTGATAGAATCAATATTTTCTAGTCCTACATTCTCAGCAAAGGCAAAGAGATGTATTAAATACTGCAACATATACTGTATACTAGTCCAAAAACAAAGTTTATACAACATCTGGAGACTGTATAAATATCTGTATATGTTTGTATGGTAAAACTATCAGATGATCTTTCCTATTTCTTAGTAATTATCCTGAGGCTGCCAACAGTTGCTGTCGACCACTGTTCTTCTATCACCAATGCAAGGCTATTTATCTATGTGATATATATATATATATGGAAAAAAAAAAAAAAAAATATATATATATATATATATATATATATATATACATGCACACACATGTATATATATTATGTACATGCACATGTGATTCTATGTTGCTTCTGTAAATTATTCTGCTATGGATCAATGTCATGTATTCTTCTTTAATTTTGTGTTTAAATATATTTCTATATTTATGCCATTTGCACACAATCACACAATCTGGGTGAGGAACATATTCATATACTAGTAAAAAAAAAAGTAGTAGTTCAAGTATAGCAAAATGCTACTACTCTCTTCTATAGACTCTGCAACTTACGATCAGCAGGTGTCCAGATGTCATACATGCTAAAACTGTATATATTAGTGACTGCAACCATAACTAAAGTTGTTTGCAAGATTATATGTAACATGATCTCCCCCAAATTGTACTAGACTAACAAATGCCAAGAAATATGTCTACCAGTAAACATGGATAACATGCATAAAAGCAGATGAGTAGGGTAAAAACTTGAGCTAAACTTTTCTGTGCTAATAACCCTTGTCTTATCAGTTGATATATGTTGCAGGACATGTCATTACTCCATGTAGTTACATTTCCAGATAAGACAAGCAATAACCTGAAAATCTTTAAAAGTTTTATACAAGCCCATATAGTAACAAGTACAATACAAACAGCTTTAGTAAATCACAAGAGTCTGCTTACAGGATGAAGATTGAAATTAGATTAGGGAATAACTAGTCACAGGGAATGTCCGTTCTCACACTAGTTTTAGAGCACACATATAGAAAATATTTCAGTGTTTCACTCACAGGACTACCTAATCCTCACATTCTCTAACTGATAAAATACAAATCAGCAGTATACTGGGCCAAATTCTCTGTGGCAATAGCAGATCTCTAAAAACTATATTAAGCTGAAATATTTTAAGCAGGTATTATCTATCCCAGTGAATATGTATAGGGCCAAATGTCTTACCTTTAAACGCCACAAAGTAAAATAATCCTCTCCTCTTATTAACACTACCAATTTCTACGTTTTTCCAATGAGTCCAAAAGTAATAAGCTAACAATATTCTTGATAGTCCATCCAAGTAAGCAACCCGGATCTTCTTAGTATCCTTACTACTCCTTATACAAGCTGATCAAACATGTCCATTGATCTCTCCCCACAGTGTAAAGCGCACTGCCCAGCTACACTCTCAGATCCTCACTTAGATTCAGCTGCTGAATAAGGCAGTCCTCTTTCAAATTTCCATTCCCTCCCACTTTCCCCCCTCTCCCTTGTCAGGATTTCTTTATAAGCTTTTGACAACTAAAGGAGAGTGCCCTCAGCACACTTCCTTAGCAAATATGGAATATATGAAAAATAGAGATGCAGGGAGGCAAGGGAGAAGGAATGCTTACAAAGGGCAAGGACAAGCCTGGCAGGGCAAGAATAAACTTTTCTTCTATATCATAAATATGTTTATTGTTGGTCATAGTCCTAGAACTATTACATTGCTGTGAAAACAGCAGAGGTTTGCTCTCCATTGTAATTCTATACTATTAATAAACATTAATTCCCATTTTTTTCTCCTGCAAGTGTCAATCTTATTATAACTGCTCCGTTTACATGTGTGAAAAACTTAATTACGGTGGCTTAGTGGTTAGCACTTCTGCCTCACAGCACTGGGGCCATGAGTTCGATTCCCGACCTTGGCCTTAT
This sequence comes from Mixophyes fleayi, assembly GCF_038048845.1. Classification (NCBI taxonomy): domain Eukaryota; kingdom Metazoa; phylum Chordata; class Amphibia; order Anura; family Limnodynastidae; genus Mixophyes; species Mixophyes fleayi. Next base: position 274,934,864 of record NC_134404.1, on the reverse strand, counting down.
CTGTGCGGAGATTGTATGTTCTCCCCGTGTTTGCGTGGGTTTCCTCCGGGTGCTCCGGTTTCCTCCCACAATCCAAAAACATATTAATAGGTTAATTGGCTGCTATCAAATTGACCCTAGTCTCTGTGTATGTGTGTGTGTGTGTGTGTATATCTTAGGGAATTTAGACTGTAAGCTCCAATGGGGCAGGGACTGATGTGAGTGAGTTCTCTGTACAGCGCTGCGGAATCGGTGGCGGTATATAAGTAAATAATGATAATGATGATCTGATTTCTACAAGTTTATTATTTCTAAGCTATCCACATATTGTACACAATAATGATGTTCATGAAAAGTGATGTGCATGTAATGGTACTACTTAGAGAAGGCGCTGTAACCCATAGTAACAGTCATGTAGTTCTTTCATTTTCTAAACTGTTCTAGGATATTGACAGTTAAAATTGGATTGGTTGCTATGGGTTACTGCACCTTTTTGCATGATTGTTCCCCATTGGGTCATCTCTCTTTGTCTGTGATTTACTGGTCAAGTATCATTATCATTAACCATATTAAAACTTGCTCACTTAGGACTTAGTACAATAATATTGATTGGAATTCCTGGAACTTGTGACCATTTGTATTATTACAACAATGTGTTCAGAGTTCTAGACTATGTACCTATAGATCTGCAGTCCAGGGGGGTAAATGCATTACGCAGCGGATTCTGCAAGTCGCTGATATTCAACTACTTTGCAGAGGAAATTTATAATGGCAATGGTTTTCAAGGCAAAACTTGCCTTGAAAGCCATTGCCGTTTTAAATTTCCTCTGCAAAGTCACCGAATATCAGCTTGGCTGGGTCACTGGGCCACCTGCATTTTTTGTCCTTTAAAATGTTCCTACTAGGCTATTGAGTCGCGGCTTGCTCTCTGGGCTAAAATTTGCCAGCCCTCCCCTGCCCATTTCTAGATAAAAAACCATGACTATTGGGACCATTGGATATTTCTCTCAAATTGTGACGGTCTTGGCTAAATCAGGACAGTCAGGAAATATCTGTCTGTCATCCTTAACAAAGGAATAAGAGAGAGCGGGATGCTTGTCATTTCTTAGCAACATTACTACTAATAAATTCCACTTGACAGAAAACAGGACAGCTGCTGCTAAATAATAATAATAATAATAATAATAATAATAATAATAATAATAATAATCTTTCTACATACACAGACACACACATATCAAGATTTCACAATTTCTGGTAAAAATACACCAAATAATTCCCCCCTGTGCGAAAATAAATAAGCAAACAGTAATTAATACTGGCTTCAACACTCTCAGTCATCTCCTCTGTCTCTTTCTTCTAATGCACCTGGCTGTGCTCAGGATCATGCACTCAAGAATGTCACTAATAATAATGGTACTACAACAACAACAAATAATGGAAGTGGTGATATACGGCTGAGCCCACAATGTTGGTCTTTTTTATGAAGCGCTTAACAGCTAAGGCTCAATGTAAAATCCTGTTTGGCTGTGCCAGGCTTATAGGTTTGCGCAGATACAGTATGCCTAGATTTCCACCAATGTATATGTTGATTTGCAAAAGCAAAATGGCGCCATTCGCTGAGCAGCAGAAGTTTTCATGTCCAATATACAGAGTTAGGCAGAGAAAGGATGTACGGGATAGGTACATTGAACGCCTGGTTTTACAAAGCTGTTCAAAACTGAGATTTCATTTTGTAAAGTGATATTATTTAAGTGAGATAAAGAGGATGGAGAGGGAGCATTATTGGGGGCATTCATTGCTTTGCGAAAGGGCACAACGCCATTTTCACTCCTTTGAAACACTTAAATTTTACACCAGCTATGAACTGGCAGAGATTGAGCCTCATCTGTTATTTTCAATGGAATGCATTTTGTGTTCCAGTTGCATTTAAGTAATTAACTTAAACCATAAATGAGGCAAAACTGAGCAGCATTTTGGAAAATACTGAAAGGACACATTTAATGAAAGGGATGGTTCTGAATTTGAAGGAGACTGGAACTTGGATGTGATGTTTATACTTTTGCACAAACCTAAGAGCACTTCTAATCTGCAGAGGCATCTCCTGGGAGCTAAGTGTGCACCTAGAAGTGAGCTGGACAGAACATCCAGATGCACTCTTGCACAACCAAATCGTTTTGCGGTACCCATCCATTGCACTTTGTAAATGGGGTCATATTTTTGCACATTTCTCCAGCAGAATATAGCCGTAAGTGTGCCGTGTGGAATTCCACTATCATTTTTGTTCAGCCTGGACTTCTCATTTATCACTGCACAACCACAGCACAGAGCAGAATGAATTGACAACATTGTTGTCTCAGCTCTATTTATACAAAATAAATTCAGCGGAATTTACAAATATTATGTAGAATGGTCATTTCACAGAATGGATAAGCAAAATTGTAACTCAAAGATTGTATTACATAGCCATAAAAACTGACTATTCTGCCAATTCAATTTGCTGGAATTTCAGTAGAACATTCACTCATCTCTACCTATGACATAGTGAATCTATTGTGGAGAATACAGGGCCAATACCTGCTTATTGACCTTTGCTATCTGCAGGGTTATCTCTTCAGAGGGTGCCCAGGGACCACAAAAAAAAAACAACCCATAGTATGAAATCATTGGAAGTATATACAGTAAAAAATATTAACATGTGTTCTGATCCTTTTCAGCTGGACCTTACCACTGCCTTGATCTTGCTGCATGCCGGGAGAAAGCAGGGCAGAATTTCTGTGAGATGCCACTCGCCCTGTTGTTTTAAACAACAGGGCATTTTATTGTGATAATGTTGAAATCAGTTTATAAATGCTCAAGTTTCACCATACTTCCCAGTTTTATTGGGTTTTTCCTGCTGCTGTGGTATATTATAATTTGTTTATTTAATTCATGTAACCACAATAATGGAAACACAAAAATAGTTTTCCAATCATAAGCACTGATTGACCAGATCATTAGCAATTTGACCACACACATAGTTTACTACACAGTATAATTATCTCTTCTGGCATCATTGGTGCCTGTTAGTGTGTATTTACCAACACAGCTGATAATAATCCATTGGATTTAAATCAAATTATTATTGGCTATCGAACGCTCGTTGCTGTTGTCATTCATTCTGTGACATTGGGCCATTTGCCCAATTTTACTCCAGATATTGCAGTGTGTACTTTTTTTTTTGTCAGATCAGCAACTTTAAACAATGTTTTTTTCTACATATCACTTTTTTAAATGTTTGTATTTGAACAAATTTATCTTTATAATGTATACATAAAAGATATTTAATAGAAAATTCAAAATAACAACAAATTATAAGCACATTTAATTGTCTTATATCCCCCTTTAAAACACGTTTGTTTTTTTCACTAATAACAATTACTAAAGACCAAATATTGCAAATCATCTCATTAACTAAACTACAGGTGATTGTTTCTAAATTACTTGAAATGCTAAAGTTTCGCTCTCAACGTGGGGTAGTTTTCATGATCTGAGCAAACTTCATGTCACATGAGAATCACAATAATCATACACAATTACTGCCCATTGGTAATGTCAGACACCCAATGACCCACCCAAGTTACTTCTCCTTGCAACCTATAGCAGCCCTTTCCCCCTAACAGCTAGACTCACTGGTATTCTGTTTCCACCAGGACTTCTACACAGAATTATTGGTGCCTATTTCTTAGGTATAGAGACTAAACAATATGCAGGGAAGACAAGGTCAAAGCAAACAGAGATTAGGAACCAGAACAACAGAAGTAAAAGAGAATCAGCTGGCAAAGGCAAAGTCAAACAAACGGGGGTCATGGACCAGCACAAATTTAGCAGGGTAAGGCTAGGTCAAACAAAGTGAAGGTCAGAGCTGGATGAGTTCAAAATATAAATTTCAGGTAAAACACAAGATAACGGTAGAAGACAAGTACCCAGGTAATCGCTACTAAACCTATAAGGGTGTATATCTCAGTCATGTGACCGAGCTTTACCCAGGAGACTAAACTACCATCAGTGCGCAAAAGTGACATCAGAACAGGTGCTGTGTGTTTAAGAGGCTGTTAGACCCCAAAGAATGCAGAGAAATCAAGAAAAATACAAATAAAAGTCTTACTTTATTTATCAAAGGAAAATACATTTTACATCTGAATAGATTTATATTCTTTGACATGTTATATTATTTAGTTTTATAATTACTATGGTTTTGTTACTATGGTAGCCTTAGAAAACAGATTCTACTGCCAGAAGGGAAAATGGCATTTCTATGAACTCTTACATGATAAATGTCAGAAGGAATATGCATTTTATAGATAATATCTGAAGCCCAGATGAATCTGTCATAACTTTACATTAGAGACTAGACAGAGAGAGGTATGGTAATTATAACTTTTTATTTATATAGCGATTTTCTCCCAAATAGACTCAAAGCACTTTATATTTTGCAGGTGCCCAGGGGAAGCCCACGCAAGCATGCAGAGAAAATTCATGCTCCACACAGAAAAGAATCGATCTCAATACCTCAATGCTATGAAACAGCAATGCTAAGCACTGTGCCACCACATATCTTATACACAATGTGCAAATAAATATTGTAGCAGCTATTATTATTTGCAATGGTGTTTGCATTAAAAGAGAACTATACATATTTTGAAATTCATTCTCCTCCATTTGTGGCAAAGCTCTTATTAGAGCCAGTACTGGGGCGTTTATTTTGCTAAGACCTGACTGTTTCAAGAAGAAGATTCCAATGGTGCCAGAGGATCAGTGAGGGTTGTGTGGCGGTGTTTTTATTTCAATACCACTCATTTTAAATTTGGTGTCTGTGTGTGTGTGTGTGTTTGTTTATTTACATTTTTCTCTGGTGCACTACAGGTCCAAGTGGGCCCTGGATGCCAGTACATGCAGGCCCTTGTGGAACCTCATGTTCCAATATGCCATGGTTATGCTGGCACTTGTAGTACTACAAGTGTCAGCATATCTAACCATTGAAAAGTGGCCTGGTCTTACTTGTAGTATACCATACACATGCTGATTTAAGTCATCCATTTACTTTATTAAATCATACCCACCGCCCAGGGATGTCGGAATAGCCTTAGTTCTATCAGCACTCATGTTTAGTTATATATTTATTTTAACAACAAATGCAAGGTCTGTGCTGATCATCATAATCACAAGCATGGATCTTGCACATGAGACGATGCAGTGGCAACAGACAGAGGTGCAACGTGAAGATATGTCTCAGTCTGAGCGGCGGGTTTCAAATCATGACTCGAAAATTTCAGGAAGTATGGATATGGGTGGGGGTACTTGTATATGTGATTCTGGCTACATGGCTACCAGTTGTATCTGCTTGGGAAACGTGATACAGATTTGTACACCTCCAGATAAGATGAAGGGTATGGCATGCATAGTCTACTCCAGGATCTAGGTGTGTACAAATGCTTATTTATAAAAGAGGAGGGTGCTCATTTGTAGACTGCAAGGGGGGCACCAAATATTCCAACACCGGCCCTGCATGTGCATGCAAAGTGCAGAAAGCACATTTTGTGCTGCCATTTTGAACTTACATCTCCCTCTTCATAAGGCCCTATAGCTGTATACCTGGTATATGAATTAATTGCCTGCCATTAAAAAAGTGTATTTGTAAACTGTAGTTATAGCCCTGTGATCACCTTTTCTACAATCAAAATGTTTCATTGGTGTTGCCTAAAGCAGCAATCCCCCATAGAATATTTATTTTTCCTTAAATTACACAATCATTATCTTTTCAAGTGTATATCCGATTTGTCAATCTCCTTTTCAAAAGCTCTCTTTGGAAAACAAAAATGGCTACCGGACACAGTCAAGCATGTCATGTGATGACAGAGGGAGGGGTGGAGGATATTACAGAGCAGGCACATTCAGAAGGGCGTTCCAAAGCCTCTCTGCTAACTACATCATATGTCATGTTACTGTGATTTCCATGGTAATCCAGAAACATAAATCATTAGTAGCAGCCTGAAGAGAAGAAACAAGGGAAAATGGTAAATGCCAACATTCTTCTTATAGCCTGCCACAGTGAGTTATGTCAAAAAGCACACCTGATTTTTTCATGGGATTGCTGCTTTAGTCATGCAAATGTGCACATTCTTCAATGTGAGGCATTGCAAAAAATAGACTGAATCTTTTCATTTATCTCCACAAAATAATAATCTAAGGTGAAATATATTATTGTTCTTCAATCTTGGCTACAAAGTTAAACACAATTCGTCTTTAAGTGTTTGGGTACAGTGCCTGCAATTATAAGAAAAAAAACGATATTCTTAGAGGTACATTCATTTCTACAGCTCCCTTCATTTATCTTGCTCAAACATTCCGCATGATTTAGCTCAGGTCCATCTTCATAGCTCAAAACAATGAGAATGTTCTTGTTTTGATTTGTAGACGATGAATGCATGCTTAGAGCTAATTACAGAAATTAATTTGTAGGATATTTTCTGGGTGATATTAAACCCCAGGAGATTTGAAACAAGATTTAGTGTTATGGTAAGCACAGGGTATGTTATTTTTTTAATTTTGCTTAAAGTCAAACAAGGAAACTCCAAAACTTACCTTAAACAGTGCATCCGTTTATATAGAGTGAGCATTATCCAATAAAATCTGCATGGTAACTTGGAGGAATTTTTTGCACAAACCTTTGCACCCCTGGAATTGCAGCCATTTTGAGCAGCCAATTCATGCGCTTCCCCAAAAATCTGGATACAATCGCAAAAAAGTAGGCACATTATGTCACAAAAGAGCATTTGTGCTGCAGTTTGCAACATTGGTAGGAAATAACCCTAACACATTCTTTCCTGATACGTTTTGCTTTGTCATCAATGCACCATTTTAGTAACTCTTCAATGTAAGTTATTTATGAAGAGCAGGATTGCTGAGGTATAGTGCAAAATCTTCCTTGGTAGTCCTGTTGGCCTCATTTTGCAAAGAGCACCTAGATTTCCGCCAAAATACATAGGTTATGGAGTAAGATGTTGGCATTAATGGAGCAGTTGAAGTTTGTTTACGCGGTGTAGGAGGCACTCAGCCATTTCTATTTAACAAAAAGACTTGATTCTTGCACCAGTTTTGAGCAGGCTGCGATACAGTCTCACCCTGTACTTCTAATGGCATGCATATTGAGCCTTCCAACAGTGAATTTCCAAGTGTAAAGAGAGCTTTAAATGTGCTACATCTAATAAAACAGTCTTATTATCCCCTCATGATAAACAGTCTAAACCAAACAGTATTTCACAGAAAAACTAACATTTTATTTAATGAAAGAAGTATTTCTAAAGAGCAGAGTAAAGAGATTACCCTTGATGTACACTGAGTTCATGTGCACAACCACAAATTATATATGTGTGTGGGTATATGTTTGGACATTGGTATGCCCATACTTGTGGAGACATTGACCTGTTTACACACCAACACTGTGGGGGCCTTCTCCATAGTGGGGACACAAATTGAGGTCCTCATGTAACTGACTACCTAAGTCAATGCAGATTATCTTCCTAATAGACATAGTATCATAATCTGGGTTGTCCCAACGAGTCACTTTTATTGGACAAAAGTGTGTGTGTTTATACTATGGAGGGGAACGAGTGCACTCCCCCACTTGCTGTCAGTGGAATTGCAGACATACATACATTTGATTTTGTGTCATCTGCTGCTTCAGTGTGATGGACAGGAATCAGAGAGAGAGAGAGAGAGAGAGAGACTATCACAGCCTACTCCTGCAGAAAGCAATGTACAAACAGTGGGTATGACACAGACCTGAGGTCTATATATGAATTTTGTCAATGGTGTTGGTGGCTCCTATTATAGCCTGGAGAGTAGTGGAGATGTGTTGAGACGAATATGTTCCTGACCCTTCAGTGGACAGTGGTTCAGACACCAGCAACAGCAAAACAAAAAGAAAGAACACAAGGATTCTTTACATGATGGTAGCGGTGTTTTAACCTAGAAAACTGAAAATCTGATGTTGTGTCCATTCAAACACATCCCAAAAAAAGTGATGGATCCAGAAAATATTACAAAAATCAGTACTACCTACACTGTGAGAAACCTGTCTCAAAAATATCCCGCTTATCGAGCAAGTCTGGGCACTTACATTTCCCAAGCACACAAAGGAAAGGTGAATGCAATTTGAACATCTTCAGAACAGAGGCAACTTTGCACACAACTCCGAGGTAATAAGGTGTTAAGAGCAGAGTAGTGTGAGATCTTCAACTGCTAGAACGGCTTTGCGAGATATTCATCTTTAGCAGCCCCCTTTCTGGATCAGAGCAGAACTCTGATCCAGAGGAGCAAGGGTTAATATGACAGCACACAGCATAGATAGCTAACAACCACACTGTAAATAGCAGAACTCTGAGCTAGACAGGCAAGAGTTAATGTGCACTATTCTGGCACTAGCCTGATGAAGTGGACAGCACACGGCATCTGGTAGTGAGCAGTCAGACTGTAAATAGCAGAACTCTGAGCCAGACAGTCAAGGGTTAATGTGCACTATTCTGGCACTTGTCTGATGAAGCGGACAGCACACGGCATCTGGTAGTGAGCATTCAGACTGTGAATAGCAAAACTCTGAGCCAGACAGGCAAAGCTTAATACACCAGAGTCTGGCACTTGTCAGATCGAGGGAACAACAAGTAACAGGTAATGAGAAACCAGAATGTATATGGCAGAACTCAGAGTCAGACAGGCAAGGCTCACTAGAGAAAACAGCAAAATCCTTTAAACAAGCCTGAGTTCAGGGCAGGTAGAGATATGAGAGTGAATCGGTTTAACAAAGCCAAGAGTCTGGAGTGGAGAAAACAGCAATTCCTATAAACAGTCCAGGTCAAATACTGATAGCAGAGCAGGTCAGGATACAAGATACACTAGTTTAAGCAGGAACTATCACAAGCATTAGTATGCTGCCAAGAAGAGGTTTATAAAGGCAGCAGCATCAATCAGATCTGCAGGATGATTAACTTCATGAGTGTGGTAGGTGATTGCACACATGAGGCTGCTAGACTGAGAGCTGAATGATGCTTGTTAATATTTGCCTACCAGCCAGCTGAATCTGTGAACTGCAGGAAATATCCTACATATAGTAGTAGCAGTAATTGCCCAGATGATAGATCCAGCAAACAGGAGAGCTCCTATTTCTTAGCATAAGGACAGGATGTGGTGGTTCCATGCATGCAACCAGAAGAGGCATGGTTCCTGAAGTTTTCTTGCACTGTACTGCTTGCCAAGGCTTGTTTGCAAGAAATTACCTGTTGTGACACATGACAAAATGAAATCTAAACCAAGAGTGATTGCAGCACTTACGGCATTATCATAATTTGTCCTATAGAGCTTGGGTACCTCTATACTCAAGCTGCTCTCACTGATGAATCTGCCTTAACTAAACCAAAACACACCCAAGTCTGGCAAACACAGAGTCCAGTCTCTGTGTGCCTTTGTTCCACCTGACATCAATGGTGGCTTTTGGAAGCTTTTAAACAATAGAACCAATCTAAAATTTAAATCACAATTAAAAATGAAAGATGCATCATTCAGATAGGGCAGCATGTCTACAGCCGTGTCGTGCCAGATGTCGGCAAACATGGGTACATCTGTCAGAAACTTCAAGAAATGGGCAGGCTACTGATACATGCCAGAAAAGCTACCCATTTGGAGAAAATGGAAGACCTTACCATTCCATTCAACTTTCTGCATGGTCTGTTGCTGGAACTAAAGGTCGACCATGACTTGCAAAAGATTTTAAGCATTGTGGAATGCCGAGCAATGACGGGGGGCTGCTCTGCTATGGTGGAAAATGCACGCAACTTCAGATAGATCTATGAGGCAAGATGGAAAAAGTTAATCTCATTGGCTGGCTTAAAACCTCTGAAGGAGTCAAAATGGAACATGCCTCGGCTCTTACCTTTTGCTGAATAAGTGAAAGTGATGCGCTTGTATCTCTATGATAAACAGCAGGCTTACTACAGCAATTGATCCACTGAGCTTTCGATTAAAAACTGGGCATGGCTTTCAAAGGTTACCCTGGCACAGATGAGCTTATTCCATCGAAGAAATGAAGGGGCAGTTTCCAAAATGTTGTTAAGCACCTTTTCTTCCAGAGACACTTCGGATCTCCATGGAGATGTTGCCCTAGCCCTTTCTGACAAGGATTTTCATTTTTAGGAAAACTAGGTAGGAAAGTGTCAATCCTACTAACACCAGCAATGCAAAGTGCAATGGAACTTCTTGCAGAGAAGTGTGAAGAAGGATGTGGAGTGGCCACTGAAAATGTCTACAAATTTGCAAGACCAGCTGCTTTATCACATTTCAGAGGTTCTAAATGTATATTCCTTTTTGCTCAGGACATCAGTGTGCATTAGCATTATTATCGCCTCCTAGTGGGGACCCTCTAATTCACTAAGATCAGCGCATTTTTAATGGCTCTTGAGAGGGGAAGACTGACTGAATTCAAAGACAAGAATTTGGAAGAGATGAGTGGTGATCTAGACTGTAGGTTTGACATCTCATATCTGATATAGGGATTAGATTTTCACCTTTTAACTCAGTTGTCTATATATACATTCTTTTTTAGAACCAGTCCAGCTACAGATTGACAAGTCAGAGGATGAACAATATCCTGAACCAGAGAGACAAGTGGGCATGTATTTGGTCAACACTTTCCTTTCAGAACGGAGACGATGTAAGGATCCGGCAACATGTGATCAAAGCACAGCCAAGGCTTTCAAAGGTTGGTGTAGAACAGTGTTTTGATAATCAAATCTGCTTCCTTTCAGGTTGCAAAGAAGTGTGGAAAAAAATCTGGGACAGGAAGGAGGCCAAGACTCTGGAGAAGCACATGTTGAAGTTCTTTCAGAAATACAGGGTGCCCGGAAAGCATGATTGTGTTGCATGCATCATGTCTCAGCCAGCTGCACTGAGAGATCAGAACTGGTAGTGCTTGGAAATTCTACATAAAGAGTCAGATAACAGCTATAAAGAGGAATATAAATAGATGAATTGATACGCAGTGGTTGACCATGACTATAACCTGCTTGACAAGCCATGGCTAGGTGTTAATGTATGCATGTGTATGAATGTTCTCAGGTGGCTGGAATACATGCAACCAGCAGTGAAATGTTAATCTTTTGGTCTAGATCAAACTAAAAATCACAAATATTAACTGTGTTTACAAACAGCTGCCAAACATACCCATTGGATTGTCCTGTTTATAGGGCATTAGGAAAGGCCTGTTCCATTCATGGGTCCTCATGATCTAATAAAAACAAGTATATGTGTTTGTGTGTACCAGTTTTTACTTAGATAGTAAAAAACTGGCAAAGCAACTGCTGGGGGTGATTGGAGGAAACAAACATGTTTTCATATATTGCTAGTTGTATACTTAGTAGGAGGTTAGACTTTAATGTCATGTTTACACTTTTGTACATTGTGCCTGACATTTTGCCCAAAGACCAGAAAATAGGCAGTCATGACATGTACTGAGCAGACCATACAGACACATCATTGCAAAGTCAAATCAATTTGTGGTTAGCGTTAACTGCGCTAGGTAAATGAGGTACTATGCATCTAGGTGCGCCACCACATTGCTTTGTCATATCAATACATCTAAGGGTATACATTAGCTGGAAACACTACACACGTATGTGCAGTTCTGTAGCACTCATAACTTACTGCAGTTGTTGGGCATAATGCTCTATAGGTCAGTTTATGTTTATGTTTTTTAGCTGAAAAATGAGTTTATATTTATTTCTTTTAGAGTGTTCTACGACTGTACCAGTTAACAGTGGTTAGGTCTTGAAACACACTTTTGATGTGAGCAAATGACTTGAAAAATTTTTTTTTATATGTCCATTTCTACAAATCATGTTACTTTTTTTGTTGTGAAATTGACTTTTTTTATTCACTGTCAACTTAATAAGTAAATAACTCACTTAATTAAATTGCTGTGTTCCCTCCCTTTAATCAGCACAATCATTGAATTTGTAATCTGTGAATATATAAGTGATAGCAAATTGCCACTTAACCCATACTTGCCAACTCTCCCGTAATGTCCGGGAGACTCCCGCATTTTGCGAGAGTCTCCTGGACGAGTGTGGCAATCTCCCTGATTGTAAGTGGGAAAAAAATCAGTTTAAACGCCGCGATTCACCCGGAATCGCGGCGTTTAGCCCCGCCCCCGCTGTAAAATGCCGCGATTTGCGTCATTCCGTAACGGGGGCGGGGCCAAAATGACATGATTTCGCCACCCCGCCCCCTGCACGCCCACCTCCCAGCCGGCATCTCCCGGAAAAAGAAAAAGAAATGTTGGCAAGTATGACTTAACCTCATGTATCAAAAGCCTGTTTGCAATGGGAAAAAGTGCAATACTTGATAGGTTATTTGTACACTGAAATTTAAAGTTGATATTTCTGTGCTACATGAAAAAACAGTCAGTATTTAACTTATGTGCAAAACAGAATACTAATATGTACCCCTTGCATTGTAACATGGTTTTGTCCAGGAGACTGAAATAAGAAGTTTCTCAAGTTAAGATCCTTAATGAATCAGGCCCAAGATTACTTTGTGGGAAAGTTTTTGAAGTTTTTGAGCTTGCTTATTTTCTGTACCATGGCTGGTCTTATGGTGTGAATAATATGTGGGACAGCTGCATCAGAGGATGAGAATGTAGAAACTGGGAAGAGAAGTTGTTGCAGAGGTGTGGGGAAGTTGCTGAAAATGAATATAAATGAGCTTTCTGCAGGTATGAGGATGGTGGGTTGAGTTAGAGTGCAAAGAGTTTAACATGGTGGAAGAGAGATTGCAGGTGACCAAGTGATGGTCTGAGAGACGAGAGGAGTGTTAAAGAAATAAGAAACTGAACAAAGTCGCACGATAAGATCAAGGCAATGTGCATCATAATGAGTAAAAGAGGCGGTCCACTGTGAGAGGCAGTAAGTGAGAATAATTTGAAAGCAGAAGGAGAATGTGGTAAACCATCAGAGAGCTGAAAATACCCAAGATGACCGTGGGGATGTCAGAGGGTAAGAAATGAGGGAGCCAAGCAGATAAATGTTTAAAGATTTGTTGGGGTAGTACATGACACAGCAACAAGTAGAGAGAAGAGTATCAAAATCCAGATAGTCTGTACTTCGAAATAGGGGGACCATGAGTGATGTTATCTGCTTCCAGGCCTGGAGGTGTGGGTGAAGTGCAGACCACCAGGTGAAAGGGCTGCAGGTGTGGCAGTGTCATATTATGTGAGCCATGTTTCTGCTATTAAACTGTTAAGTTGTTTATTACCAGTTAAGTTGTTTAAGAGGAAGAGGTCATGGATGGACGTTAGTTTGTTACAGAAAGAGTATGCATTCCAAAGGACACATTTAAAGGATTTTGAAAGTGATGGGAGATAGTTGGTGTTTTTCACATTTGGTGGATTTCTACAGTAGGCAAAATCAGACTGAAGTACACAGAAGATGTAGTGGTGGGGTGCCTGTATTTGGTAGGTTTGAAGCAAAAGGTGTGAGAGGTAGAGAAGTTGACAGTCGGAGGATATTGCATGTAAGAAATTAATGTAGGAATGAAGCAAATGAATGTTATTTAGAGGAGAATGGAGTATTGGAGGCTCAATATTATAAAGAGGGGGGGGGGGGGTGAAGCATATGATACTGCTAAGGATAATAAGAATAAGCATAATGTTGCATGATCAACTGTCTTGGTAAACTGTGATTTCTCCTCACTATTTTAAAAAATCACTTAGGAAAGTGTGCAAGTCAAATAATTGGATGAAGTAAACCAAATTGATTAATGTTGATTTACTGTGCAATTGCGATTAGTATGCCACGTGCTATGATGCAATTGCACGGATTAATAAAACATACATTTACATTCGCACTTACACTCATAAATAACACACATTTATTTAGGTTCCAATCCACATTTATTTATTAGTAGAATGTATTAAAGGTTGTTTATACATAAATGATAATATATAAAAAATATCTAAGGCTCAGGATATAAGAAATACATCATGTTTAGTGTCATTTAGTGTCATTTTGATCTGCACATTACCATCTTGAATCCGCTACTTTCAGCTTTGCGATCGCTTCCTGCGATCAATAATTATGGAAGATAAAAGATTAATGATCAAATTGACATTGTTTGGAAACTGGTTTGGGTCAGTTTCCTTAAGTATCACATGTGTTCAGCAGTTGGGGGTGAGGTGGTCACACCTTATCGGAGGAATCCTTTGAATTAACCTATGACCAGCAGGCAACTGGAACATTATTAACCCTGAGCCAATGAAGACCCCTAGACGTGATGCTTATGTAAATAGTGACATCATCAGTAGATTTTTTCTATACTGAAGCTGCATATAAGCACCCTTGCCCATTGTTCTCTCTCTCTTAGCCTGACTACAGATGCATGACTCTATCTTATTCTGGGCCCGGGTGAAGCGTTAGAGAAAATGTAATGTATTCGGTATTTTATACTTTCCTGTTTTATTGGTATGTCTTTTACGTGTTATGATGGCTTGTTGTAAATCCAGCTATATTTTGCAATTAAATATCTTTAAGGTTTGGAACCACAGTAATCGCATTGGACAATGTTTACTGGTAAGCAATAAAATTAACTTAATAAAAGAAATCACAATTATATCCACTCAGTTGCAGTTGCAAGCCCTTTTACACTGAAAATATAGTCATTTACAAGACTAGGCCTATGTGAGGTAATTTCAGCACACATATGTGTTAAAACTTATGACAATCAGGTTAGTATAGCACCATAAAATTTGAATTACTGTTGTTCCCTCATGCAGTGACAGGCAGGGACAGTGTGCTGCCCGGCTGCTCTGATTGTGTTTAAAACACAATCAGAGCAGCCGGGCAGCACACTGTCACTGCCAAATGGACTTGCACATACTGTGCAGCCGTCGGCAGCAAACCCCTGCTAAGGGGGGGCGATTGCCCCGATCGCACCCCCCTGGATCCGCCACTTTACACATGTGTGTTCATGAGGTAAAATTACCTCACGAAAATGAGTTTGACCCCTCAACTCGTCAATAATGTCAGTATACCAAATTTCACCCCTTTTTGAGGTTTTTTTTCCACACACACTAAGAATTTAGTAGGTCAGTTAACCCATGCATGATACTCATGCATTCTAGTCAAATCAAGCTACTTAAGGTGTTAAAAAGGTTCTTGTCATGCATTTGGGCCATAGCCCAGGCCTCAACCACCAACCACACCCCACTGTCACCCCCGGCAACCACCAACCACTCCCAACTGTCACTTCTCCTTCAAGAAATATATATATATTTTTTTTAAATCTTTATAAACACTTTTAACAATTAACAAATTAAATTAACAAATTAAAAACATCTTAGTATACCAAATTTCAGCCATTTCTGAATTGTTTTTCCACACACACACTAAGAATTTAGTAGGTCAGTGTATAACTCTGCCCAGCAGGTGGCACTGCAGGTCAGTTTTATTTTTTCCACACACAGACAGACTAACACACGCCACTAGACATATATATATTATATATATATATATATATATATATATATATATATATATACTGTGAGAAAGTGAGAAAGTACAGCATTCACGGGAATCCGACACAGGTATGCTGAACCATTTAACTGTTTATTAGTAGTTGTCAGGATGGTAAACAGTTCCAACGCTGGTTCAGCAATCATATCCAGTAACAGTACACAAAAATCCCCACCACCTACATCTGGCTAGACATTGCTTCCCTGTCTGCAAGCCAGCCACTTACTGGCATCAGTGGTCCCACCCACACATACAGAAAGTGTCTTTATCTTCCACTACAACAAATCACAGCAAACCAATCACACCCATGTGGAACACCTGTGTGTGTATGTGCTAATAGAGGATCCCAGGGAACCTTTAACCCTGTCTGAAGCCTGCTGCTGCAGACTAGCTGCCTTTTTATCAGTTCCTTTATAGGAGAGCTGTGGCCAAGAGGCATATTTGCCACAACACACACACACACACACACACACACACAAACACACACACACACACACACACACACACACAGCCACATATATATATATATATATATATATATATATGTAAAAATGTATTTTCTGGATATTGACCATGTTGCCGTATCAATGCATTCTTGCAGCGTAGTGTCCATCCATCTTTCACTACTGTTTATCAGTGCTACCCATAAGTGCTAGGGTGTCCCCGTGGCAACCAATAAAGTGGCTAGATATTAGCTTGGTCCCAATACACCACTAGCGTAGTAGAAGCACATTAATATGCACAGGTAAACCCACACAAAATGTGGTTGTGACAATTAAAATTAAGTCAGCCACAATATTTTTTTAATGGCATCTATTTTAAACAAAAAAATTAATTAGGATCAAATGCACTATTATACACAAAATGGTGGCCCTGGGCAAACATCATGGTGAAGGCTGTACTAAAAGGCTCAGTTGCAAATCCAAATTGCACATATCATTTTGCCGGCGATACCCAGGGCAATACACAGGGTGGCAGTTATGATAAAGAGAAGTTGTCCAAACTGGACTTTCCTTTTAATGGCTACTTAAAAAATCTCCTGTAAAAGGATTTTAAAGATAAAAAATATTTATTCTTACCTGACCCCAGTAAATAACTTACCACTGACTTCTGTCTCAAAAAACCACCTAAAATGCCATCTGCTCAGTATGCCACATAAACGCAGATAGGCGTAGGCTACATGTTCATTTATGTAGTGCAAAGCAATGAATGCAAAGTAGAAAGTGTTATGGATGCAAATTGCTAATCAACAGTACATTTAAATGGCCCAAGCTGTACAAACTCTAAATACAGACCTAAACAAAACAATGGAACATGTTTTACTGATGATTTCGCTTTAAATCAAACAATGTACTCGAACAAACTATTCAGAGGACATGATGTGTCTCATTTAACTTTAGGTGTTGAAATGTTACAAAAGATTACATGTGGATAAGTCCTTTTGGTTATATTTATGTAGAGATAAAGTCAGAAAGTGATATGCAATAATAATTATTAGTTGACATAAAAGGTAATTGGATTTTGAAGCAATCTGCCAGAAAATATGGAGCAGCTATTAACATTAATGGAGTGAAAGATAGAGAGACAGTACAATGCATTCTTCTAGAGCTCATGTTGGACTTATAACAAAGATCTTTAGCAATGTTATTGGCACAAGTTGGTCACAGACTGCCAGTCTCTATTACTGAAAACCCAACTTTATATTATCTTTAAAAAAATGTTCATTGTTCAGTTTAGTGATAGAATCATATGCTATGAATATTATTGAATCATGTTCTGATTAAACATACATTTTAGATTAATATTTAAGTACAGGATTTGAAGTTTCCTATTTTAGGGTGTGGTATGGGGCATACAAGCGATTTTCCAGCTTTAGAAATTCTTAGATCTAATTTAAATAGCATTGTTATTGCAGCTGGAAAACATTTAAATCTCCCATCTTATAATAAGTGCACAAAACACTCTGGTCCTGATTCATTAAGGAAAGGAAAGCAAAAAAAAATAGTAACTTTGCACCTTAGCAAAACCATGTTTCTTTGGAGGGAGGAGCTAAATTTAAAATGTGATGGCAGATTTATAGATGGGGACGGGCATGTCCTAGATGAATTTTAATTTTCAGTGTAAAAATAAAGCTATCAAGTATTGTGTGCTACATGAAAAAACAACCAGTATTTATCTTATGTGTAAAATAATATACTAGTATGCACCCCTTGCATTGTAACATGGTTTTGTCCAGCAGAAAAAAGGAAAAATATTTTGCCTTACTTTCCTTAATGAATCAGGCCCTCTATGTGACACGGTCTGCTCAAATTTAATATATTTCAATGGAGAGCATTTTTGTTAAGCACTTTGGACACTTGTGTGTTCAGGAGACCCTCAGCTTAGGATGAGATCTCCCTGTGGATAAGGATGCATCATGATGATGCAGATTGCATCATCAAACCCTGTCCATCAAGTGTCACCAAGTTGGCAGATGAGTGATGACGCTATTTGCAACACCCTATGCTTTGACACAAACCTAAGTGAACAAGTCAAGTCCACACCCACCTTTTCTTTTCATACCTCGCCTCCACATATCTGGATTATGAGAAGAAGGCAAGTATGGTGTATCTTAAGGAGTCTACACTCATTTTATACTGATACGCTGCCCTGCTACCAGTACTGGTATGTACATGCTGTGATATAAGCAGCAATATATGGCCCCAACATGAACCCAATGGCTGTCATAATCGTTCCAAAATTGATCTAATCATTATCGGGCATGTTGGTAAATCTGGTCCCATTATTACTCTGTGTATGTGGTAATCTTCCAAAGTGGGATTGTGGAAGTGATCCAGTGAAAATGAACATTGAACCAGTTAGGATTGGCTCCTGTGTAGCTAGCTGTATATTTTACTTCCCTAGGTGATTGCCATTTTTTTTTGCTGACCTGTGTTAGTAGCAAGGGACAGGCTGACTTTCAGAGACACATTTAGCCTAAGATGGAGGTCTGATAAGTCACATTGTACTTTTCTCACTTTAGGAGCATGATATTCACCTAGTTTATCCATTTGTTAAATCCGGGTACCCATCTTTGAGGTAATCTTGATATCTATTCCCTGCCATCTCCTCAGAAGTTCCTCATTAAAGCAACTAAAATTAGAAAAAAAATGACTGATTATTATTTTTTTTGCAACAAAGTTTTTTATTGTTTATTTAAACAGGATTACAGGTATAAAATATCAGCAATGAGTTGTATATATGGAGAAGAACATAAATACATGAGGATAAAATGTTAACAACATTTGCAGGCGTATAACAAATAAAGTGATGTAAAATCTAAATGTAGATTTGGTGTATATAATGCAAAGAAAAATAGTTTGTAGGTGAGGGGAGACATACAGGGGGTTAGGGGGGGAGAGAAGGGAGGTATCTGATGAGGGAGAGAAAAAAATAAGGATGAGTGAGTTTGTCTATGGTAGCTAGAGCAAGAGATTGGCGTATTTAGTCAGTCATCTCCAATCAAAAAGAAGCAAATAGATAATAAGTTAAAATAAGAGAATGTCAAACGGTAGAAAGGGGCGGTTCTGCTTCATAAAAGGATGTCCAGGGGTTCCACACAGCTTTGAATTGAATTGGAGTATCGTTGAGGGTGGCGGTTATACTTTCCAATCGATATGTTGACCATACAAAATATATGGTCGCAGTAAGTGAGGGTGGGATCGAGTTCTTCCAGTGTGAAGCAATCAGGCAGTTAGCTGCATTAAGAATATGTCTAATTAGTTTTTGGGTTGGGCAGGATATATTAGGGAGAGGTCTAGGGAGTAATGAAAAGAGCGGTGTGTCAGGAATTTGAATATGAGTAATGGAGAATATCAACTTATGGACTTGTTGCCAGTGTGAGACTATCTTGGAGCATGACCACCAAACGTGCAGCAGGGAGCCTCTACAACCACACTCCCTCCAACATCTGTCCGAAGAGGCTGGGAATATAGTATGAAGACGCGATGGGACCATGTACCATCTACTATATATTTTGAATGAATTTTCTTTGATTCGAACAGAGATAGAGGTTTTAGCCAGATTGGTTCTAATCTTGGTCCACTCTTTAGGATCTATAGTCTCTCCTGTGTCTTTTTCCCAAGCGAGTTCATGTGGTTCTTTAGTTGGAAGGCCGTAGTTATTTCATAATTGGTATAATGTGGATATGAGGCCTCTCGTTGAGGTTGGGTGCTTGACTGATTATTATTAGTAACGTTTAATTATAAGGCGCCACATAGGATCCTCAGCGCCGTACATAGAGCATGGTGTAACATTATGGGGTAACAGTACACAGCATACAGGCATTAGAAAGACAAATGGCCATAAGCAAACAAAGTGCCAAGTACAAAAAGTACAAGTAAGGTGCAAAAGTATAAAAAGTATAGGCTGAGCAGAGAGCAGGTGCACAGGTAAAGAGGCAAGAGTGGCTACCAGTGCACAGATAGAGTGGGGAAGGAAGTGAGGAGTGAAGAAAGGAGGCTGTATCAATTTCTTCTCACATTTCACCATCTGCTGTTGATTGCTATATATTGTAGATACTCTAAGAACTGTAGTTTAGCTCCTTCATGCACCTATATATAGGTGCCCTGCTACATATGAGACACCCCTGGTTGGGAAGGGAGTTTCACACCAATTAAACAAATTTTTCAATCGTTCCGAAATTAAACTCTCGAAATACAGGGTGGTCCATAACTGTGGAAACACCCTTTTAAGATGAATATGAGTAAGAAAATTTTAATCCAGTGTCTACACATATGATCTGGGTGTGGTGCTAAACTTTTTAGGGTATGTGGCCATTATGGCAGCTATCTTGGATGCACCTCTAATTCTTAAAATGTTTTTAAAAGGGTGTTTCCACACTTATGGACCAAACTGTATATTGGTCAGAGGGGAAAAATAAAAACTTATGTATGGGTTCCCTTATTGAAGTTGTGACGAAACGAGGGTGATACGCTAACCATTCTGTTTTTCGTTTCTCACATAATGTGGATTATAGCAAGTACTTTTTATAGCCCTTGCTTTTGTTCCCCAGCTCACCAGACTACAACTGCATTGTCCAATTACATGTGGCTATGGGGACATTGTAGCTCAGTGTAAATATGTATATTGTGTATTGTATATTGATGACTTGCAGTAAGGTTATTCATTGTCTTTAAAGTGAAGCCAGGGGGATTATGGTTAGAGATCTGGTTGCCAGGTTCATCTTAACAACATTATGGGCCCCCAGGCAAAGCAGTGCACTGGGCCCCTAGATATAGATATAGATATATAGATGTATACAGATACAGATATAGATATAGATATATAGAGATAGAAATAGATAGATGTACTTGCTCAGTGACCCTTGAAGTTTTTTTTGCAGGTTTTTTTCTTTTGCAGGATTATTTATCATCATTTAGAGCCATGCCTATGGGGCCCCCTTGCCCGTGGGGCCCCCGGGCAGCTGCCCATCGTGCCCAATGGAAAAGATGGCCCTGCTGGTTGCAAGATGCTGGAGTGGGAGAGCTAATTAGTGTCCATTGTTCTCACCAGGCTAGTCCAGACAGGCCATTTAACAGGGGAGGTTCTGTGGAAGGACAGCTCATCTTCACTCCCCTGTCCAACCCCCCCTAGTCCAGAACTGATCAATGGTTAAGGAGAATAGACCCAGGGGTTTGCCTGGGGAGGGGAAAGACTGTGGAAATTAGACCCGGGATATAAGGAACGACTCCAGGGGGGAAGGGTGGTCATTCTGGGATTTCATTCATGAAGACTGCAAGCTCTAGTTTTGAGTTGTCATTCTCTAACTATAGTCTATATATGCAGCTGAGAGAGATCCATGGGTCGTGAAGTCTGGACAGCCAGGTGACTATAACTCCTTAAACTAGTGGGGTAAAGGAGAGATGATGTGGTAAACCTGTCTGGCATTTATTTTCTGTGTGTACAGAATATTCTAGTGCTGTTTGTATGACAATAAATATACTGTTGTATTTTTATAACTGCATTTGCCTGAGTGACTATACGAATCCTAGAAGGTACTGGGTAGACTTCCCTGGCATAGGAAGGCACCCGTGGGTGGCCAGCCAGCGTGAAGTGGGTAGCATTGGGCCAGATAAACCCGGTATCTTCACAGAAGTTTATATGTAAAATGTGGTAAAAAAATTAATAATAAATAATCACCTACTTTGGTGCATCCCACTCTTAACTAACTCTGATCTATCGCATAATCACTTGTACCTGGAAATTAAAGATTTTTTTTTTTTTTATAATAAAGCATCTTAACTCTCCCTATTTGACCATTTATACATTTTGGACTGGTTATGTTTTAATTAACATACTTTTAAAATATATATTCTAAAACAAAAAAAACCCTTCTACATATATCAGGTTAAAAGTTCAGTCTGTCTCTAACTAAATAGCTCTGAGACATCACAAACAGAGAAGGAGAACTGGATGGTAGCAGTTTCTTATATTTCTACCTAGGAAAAAGAGAGAAAAACATTGTGTAAGCTTGTGTGGAGTCTTGGCAGCAGACAAGCTTAAACAAGTCTGCAATGAGGAGGCCAAAACACAGGCTAAGTGAAGTGCTGATTATACAGTATAAACTAGCCTATTTGCATTACCTCTGTTCCCTGGTTTAGCCACATTTAAAATTTATTTCAGTCTCCGTAGTGTGGTTAATCAGTGCTTTTGGGTGAAAAGCCTCTAGAAATAGAATTGTGTATTATTCACAGATGTGAATTATTGTAAACATATTGAACGAATTTTATTTTAGGTAAGAGTGTTTAGATTCAGATGGTGGGGAGTTAGCTTTGGTAAACTAATAGGTCTTTTGCTATTTTTTTAGAATAGGGCTTAATTTCGGATAAAAAAACTTTATTTTATTAATGTTATTGCACATTCAGGTAAAAAAGTGAATGTTTTATTTTGATACAAATTTTTTAATCATTTCTTAATATATTCCATCACACAACGCAATTTTCACCGCATTTACTCTCGCTATAGTGTTTGTATTGTAAACAGGAACACTTTCCAAATTAATTTTCTACTTGTAAAAGTTGATTTTGTTAGTTCAGCTGGCCAATAGTTTTGCGAACTCCCAGGAAATTGTTAATTAAAATACATTCAATTATTAGACCGTGTATTCTGCTCTTCGTTCATTTCACTGTGCATTTTAAAATAGTGCTTAGTGATTGATTATAATACATTTGACTTTTCTCATGATAACTCGTTCCTCTTCTTTCCTTTGTAAAGAGAATTTCTCATGTATTGATCAACATTCTTTGTTGGGTTATTAAATTTGTCTTCATTAAAACAATTATTAATGAGCTTGTGAAAATCTGTCTCATTTTAACCAAAACCCACCTTTTGAGGTCTGAAAGGAGGGTGAACCATCACCATCACAGGGTAGTGACTACATTTTCAGTATTTTCTATTAAATTTTTCTTTAAGACAGATTTTGCACAATGATAAAAAAGGATAAATAAATAAAAATATTGTCTTTTGAAAATTACATCCCAATTACAATTGCACCACATAGCAGACTGCAGTTCTACAGAATTTATTACATTTATGCCTAGCATTCTGTGGTAGAATTTCTATCCGTGTCTCATGGTTAATACACATGTTCTGCTGCACTCTTTTTTTGCCCACACAGGGTCCAGCTTTTTATGGTATCACTGGGGATCTATTGGCATGGTTGGAAGAGGACCATAAACACAGGAAAATAGCAGTCATCTTCCAAGCTCATTTGCAAACATACCTGATATTGATTTTATTGTTGGGTATTGGGGTTATTTTTGGTGACAGAAGAGGTAATATCAGTCCAGATGCATAGTGTGTGTGGCCAGTGAGGTCCTCTAGGTATATACAGACATATGACCAGTAAAACACCACAGATACCCACATACCCACCATAGATCCTTATGGTGGTATAAGTGTCTATATATATATATATATATATATATATATATTTATGTATATATATATATATATATATATATATATATACATATATGTATATATATATATAAAACAAATCGTAGTTTGAATGGTGAGTAGTGATTTATTTTAACTTGTGTCCAAAACTCCAGCTCACTCTTTTTTGTCTTATAATGGAGAACAGCAACCGAAGAAGTATCTTTTCTGTGTTGATTGAGAAGTCTATTTGTCAGCCCAAAAATTAATATATGTCCATAAAGCAGCACCAATGTCTAATAATAATCATCTTATTTAGATCAGATTTATTTTATTTTTTATGTTTTTGCAATTACAGATATCAATAGCATACATTATTTACTAAATATTATTTACAAATTGCGTAGAAATAACTACAACAACATCAAACCTGTTGAATCCAAAGTAGATATCCTGAGTCCATCATTTAACACTTTACTTGATTTCTACCATATTTAAATCATAGTTTCTCTATATTTTTGTTTCACTTTTGTAGTTCTAGACTTTTGTGATTGTTAAGGCTGGGCTACATCAAGGTTGAAACTCTGATTAGTGTATAACAGCAAAAACATCCAATCAGAATGCGATAGATCCAAATATAAGGTTCATCTGTTTGGTGCTTGAGCAGTGAGGTCTATAAATGAATATAATTCTAGAGTCCAGTAGTTTATATTAATGCCAATGCTCTGACCTCATACATAAGAATGTGTGGTGAATGGAACCGTATGACTGCTTTACTTGCGCCAATTTTTTCAAAATGCCTAGGGCGCCATGGACCCTAGCACCGGCCCTGCAAATAGCTAATGTGCAGCATTATTATGCAGTTGTCTAAGACGGTGGTAATCGTTTTCAAGATTACCACCATTCCGACGCCGACGAGTCCTACACTTAAAATTCGAATGCGTGAAAAAACAATTTGATTTAAATATAAGCAGACTCCCAACCTGTCTAAGGGAAAACTGCTGAGAGAATTATTTCACGTGCCTGCACATATATTTATGGAACATTAACAAAAGAGCATTTATTAACATTAAACTTTGAAATGTTGTGAACAGTTAGCAATGCATGAACCCATGAATATTTAACATTATTAATTAGCAAGTCTTTGCCCACAAAACATTGTTAGAAATGGAATTCCGGGAAACACTATATGCAGTGACATTCTTATTCACCTTCTGAATTCCCAATTCTGGCTATCATATTAATATTTATACATTATTACCATTTCATTTGAGTATTGTAGACCTCCCTAGTGTAATCCCTTTTGTAGAAAACTGAAATTATACAAGTTTTTGCAGCTGGAGAACTACTATTTATTTAACTTTATCCAAGCATGACAAATCAGCTGTTGTAGTAATTGCAGCTGCATTAATCCTATTTAAGGGAAACCAGGAGAACGAAACAACACACAAATATTAGTGTAAATGTATTGTGAAGAAGCTACTATTCACTTTTGGAAAATCCTATGAAAAGCACAATGTGTTTTAGAAATCTAAGTATTTTTTGCTTTGTTTAATCACCTTTTGATTTTTGGTTTTAT
Source organism: Mixophyes fleayi (assembly GCF_038048845.1). NCBI lineage: Eukaryota > Metazoa > Chordata > Amphibia > Anura > Limnodynastidae > Mixophyes > Mixophyes fleayi. The sequence continues at coordinate 274,909,793 of NC_134404.1, read as the reverse complement.
GATTATCTGCAATCCAAAGCCTATTGAATAAAATATAGGGATCAGAGTCGCCATCAGGAGGTACAGGTGGTACAGCTGTAAGGAGCATGGACAGACTAGGTGGCCTGGACCGACCCCGTCGGTCTGGGCCCCCTAGTCTGACTACTATGACTCTGCACCCCACCGCAATGCTGCGCTCCCAGTAACTGGGACATCATTACTGCGTACCAGGCAGTGGCGCACGCAGGGGGGGTTTCTGGGTCTCCAGAAACCCCTCCCCTCCGCTAAAGAAGTGCCCCTGTACTATCCAGCAGCCGCGGCGCTGTCAAAGAAGCGTCCGCGGCGGTGTATACAGTGTATACAGCACCGCCGCGGACGCTTCTTTAACAGCGCCCCGGCTGCTGGATAGTACAGAGCTGCCGAAATGGAGCTGTTGTGAAGAGGGAGGGGGGCATGTATTGTGCAGAGGTAGGTGGCATGTATTGCGAAGAGGGAGGGGGCATGTATTGTGAAGAGGGAGGGGGGCATGTATTGTGCAGAGGTAGGGGGCATGTATTGTGAAGAGGGAGGGGGGATGTATTGTGAAGAGTGAGGGGGCATGTATTGTGAAGAGGGGGGGCATGTATTGTAAAGTGGGGGTATGTATATTGAAGAGGGAGGGGGCATGTATATTGAAGAGGGGGGATGTAATGTGAAGAGGGGGCATGTGTTGTGCCGAGGGAGGGGGAATGTATATTGAAAAGGAGGGAATGTATTGTGCAGAGGGAGGGGGGCATACATTATACAGAGGGGGAGCATATGTTGTGCAGAAAAGGAAGGCATGTATTATTCAGAGGGATGGGGGTATGTATTGTAAAGATGGGGTCATATATTGTGAAGAGGGGGGCATGTATTGTAAAGAGGATTCATGTATTGTGCAGAGAGTGGGGGGCATGTTTTGTGCAAAGGGAGGGGGGGCATTTATTGAGCAGAGGAAGGGGGTCAGGTATTGTGAAGAGGGAGGGGGCATGTATTGCGCAGAGAAGGCATGTATTGTGGAGACATAGGAGTCATGTATTGTGCAGAGGAAGGGGATCATGTATTGTAAAGAGGGAGGGGGCATGTATTGTGGAGAGATAGGGGTCATGTTTTGTGCAGAGGGAGGGGGGCATTTATTTGCAGAGGAAGAGGATCATGTATTGTGAAGAGGGAGGGGGGCATGTATTGCGCAGAGAGGGCATGTAAACTGTAGAGAGTGGGGGACATGTTTTGTACAGAAGGGGAATGTATTGTGCAGAGGGAGGGGGGCATGTATTGTGAACCTGGAGGAGGGCATGTATTGTGAAGAGGGAGAGGGCCATGTATTGTAATGAGGGACAGAAGGCCCTGCCAGAATTATTTGTACTGAGCCCCACAGTTTCTGATGGCAGCCCTGATAGTAATGAGTGAACAACTTGGTCAAGTTCCAAGGGCAGAGGGATAAATAAAATAAGTGCACATAATGCCGTGCACTTAAAGGGGTTGTATGTTGACAAAAAAAAAATAGATGTTACAATGTTGAAGGTCAGTTATTAAAGTTTAATGTCATATGTCCCTATTATCTAATAATAGTTTTTGTTATTACTTTCCCTTTGTAATGCTCTGCTCAGTGTGATGGTGCTCTCATTCAGAGACTCCTGGACCAATCACCAACAAGTTCTTAACTTTGTTTGCCTGCTAGCTTGTGTGTAGTAGAATAGAAAGTACTGACCATAAGCTTGATGGAAGTTAGCAGAGCACACCATCTGCAATAAAGACATGCAGGGGTAATCATCATCTTAATTAATTTATATGAGGCCACAGCATCTGCAGTGCTGCACAATCAACAAAAACTAAACAGGAGGAGGAGGGAGACACAAAGGGTAATTTATGATTTATGAATGATGAATCAAATGTGTAGGCATAAAGTCTGTTTGTGGCCATGAACCTATTTCTACAGAACTGAACATCAATGTTTGTGGCAAAATCAAAATGACTTTGTTTTGTACAAGAAGATAAGCAGACCTGGGTTGTTTAATTTATAGGTGCAGTGATTCATCTTGCTATGCACATAATCCATAAAAATAGTTTCCATTTTATGGAACAAGATGTGTTAATGAGCTGATTGGTTTGGGGATTGCAGATCTATGAAGGTGGTCCTGATTTCACGTTCTTTCACTATCTTAAAGAGACTACACTGATTTTATACTTGTACGCTGGCTAGATACCAGTACTGGTAAAATGCTGTGGAATAAGAAACAAAACCAGTCAATTGGCCCAATAGTACTGTATATGTGGCCCCAAAATGAACACAAAGGGGCTGATTCATTAAGGAAAGTAAAGCAAAAAAAAACAGTAACTTTGCACCTTGGCAAAACCATGTTACATTGGAGGGGGAGGTAAATTTAAAATGTGGGGCCAGATTTATAGTTGATGTAGGGCATGTCCTAGATCAACTTTCAATTTCAGTGTAAAAATAAAGCTATCAAGTATCTGTGTGCTACATGAAAAAAATCCGCCAGTATTTAACTTATGTGCAAAATAATAAACTAATATGCACCCCTTGCCTTGTAACATGGTTTGTCCAGGAGAAAACTCAATTTTTCGCTTCACTTTCCTTAATGAATCAGGGTGAATGGGTGTAATAATTTGTCTGAATTTTTGAGCCATGCAAAATGTCTGGATAAAAAATTTGGATATATTGGAAAGCAGTACCTACTATTCATCAAGTTAAAATAAGCCACTGGCGTAAATAAAGCACACTTAGGGGATAATTCAATTGACAGCATTAGTCGTGAAATAAACACCCTATTACCGTAAGTATGGTAATTTTAACACAGATTTCTGCTCACGGCTTTCAGAGCTGCGAGCAAAAACCAGTGTTGAAATTACCGTTCTAATGGTAATAAAGCGCACTATTACCATAGTAACGATAATAGTGCATGGGCTGTGTTATTCTCACGGGTAACGTTGTCAATTGAATTTCCCCCTTAGTGTTACTGTGTTTCACCTGCTTACGTAGAAGGTAAGGTCATTGGAACATGAAACTCTCATCTCCAAAGTTTTACTGGTGCACAAAATAATTTTTATTTGGCACTTTCCCTTATAATTTTTGTAAAGTGAAGCCTACCTTGGTTGTGTTGTATAGATAAAATATACATATTTACATACTTATGAATGTTACAATATTCCTTTTGATATCAGAAAATCTTGTATTTAAGGTTTTGTAGCTCTTTAACCCTTTCCCTGACTTGGACATAAAGGAATACATTGCATTACCACTTCCAGATGACCAAGAACTTACAATTTCTCTTATATCCTGATCTTCTGAAGCCACCAGGTACACATGAATTAGTTTGCATCATGTACATCTTGGATAATATAAACATTCTCCTTCATATGTAGGATCTTTTTGTGAACATTTTGTTTGGAAATACTATTTTGTTTGAGAGGTGCTCCGGCCAGACATGTTTGGGAGCAACACAATAACATCCTCCGGAGAGTGCAGCACGTTATAATGTAAGTTAGTTATGGGTTTTATCTAGAGATGAGTGAAATTGCAGCAACACTTCACAGACATCGAACAGGTCATTTCACAAAGTGCAAAGTTCCGCTGATAGAGCCCTTGAGTTCTGCACTGTAAATGTACAATATACAAATTGGAATTTCATGCAGTCTATAGTCTGTGAATAGAACTGGGGTCACAATGGTCAATGTATTCTGCTGTATGGCACAGTTAGGGTAATATTAAGAACAACTGAAGCCAAATGTGTAATGAAATGAAATTACAGCAGCTTTGAAAATGTTTTAACCACTTGATATCATTTATTTCACAATGGACAATTATGGGAAAACAATTTTTTTTGGCTTATTTATGCATCATAACTTAAAAATTCGGTTTAAGTAAGATGCGAATTGAAAAGGGAACTTGTCCTGAAAAAATATACATATACAAATGGAGGTCATATCGGATGAATGGCATGAGTGCGCCGAACACAAACACTTCCTCCACCACACAGAACTTGCGGTCAGTGTATATTTACACCTAGGGGTAAATGTATCAAGCTGAGAGTTTTCCGGCGGGTTTGAAAAACCAATCACATTCTAGCTATCATTTATTTAGTAAATTCTACAAAATGAAAGCTAGAATCTGATTGGTTGCTATTGGCAACATCTCCACTTCTCAAACCCGCTGGAAAACTCTCAGCTTGATACATTTACTCCCTAGTTAGGAACACATTTACAGGAATCAGACCTGAACTGATGTATACCAAAATCTTGAATACTGACCAGACCAGCTGAGGTACAAAACACTTTTCAAAAGTGTTTTGACGCAAAGGGTTAACATATATGTGAAAGTTTCCATGTCATTACATGTGTCAACGTGATTTGTCACTTTATTGTCTACCTCCTCTGTTATTTTATATAAAGCAACTCACATTTTAGGTGGAAGGGGATGAAAACCCCTATTGCATTACACTATTTTTCACAATTGGCAAGAGAAGTCGGCAGCAGTTGGCTGTACCTAGGATAGTGTGTTAGCTGATCGTGTCACACATATCCAATCTTTGGCCAGGTCTATGCCTCTGCTGCCAATCCCTGGACAAATGGGATAAAAGGAGTAATGCTTCTAAGGTTTTCATCCTATTTAAGGTTAGAAAACTTGAGGACTTACGCAGAACATTTTTATTTTATCAATGAATTTTGAATTAACTCACTGATGCTTCATATTGCCTCCTCCTCTCACGTGGTTTGTCAGCTGTCTTTCCTGGATAGTGGATGAATTGATCTCATGAACTAGATTGCAATCGGTATGGTGTTTGACACTGCAAGTCTTAAACTTGTTTCTGCTCATTTTTACTTGTTTTGTATTAATTCTCCATAATGACACCTACAAGATAGTTCACTTATCTTTCACATATTTGACATATCTGACCTTGGTGTCTGCCCTTCTTTCTTTGTGTAAAAAACTGCCCTCTGACCTATGCTAGAATCATCAACATTAAAGAGAACTGAAGGAGTAGGACAAAACGGCATTAATGAATGTGATAGATCAATGTGGGGGACCTTTAAGAAAGTGATTGTACAACACAATCCCTAGCAATATGAACATAAACCAGTTCTATTATTAACAATTGCAACCATGATAATCATAATTAAGACCGAATGGGATACCTGTTGACGATATATATTTTGTATTACTAATCTAAAAGAAATTGCTCTAGCTTTTCATGCTCATACATGGGAATGACTGTGTTAATGGTACACCTTAGATATTTTATATTATTGCAGTATACTGTAACTGTATACGAATTTGATATAATTTAACCCTTATCTAAGTGGTTCACTACAAATATGTGCATGCACGAAACAAATTATGTAGAGGCAGGCAAATGTGATCAGAGTAGAAAAAGGGACATTGCAAGTTAACAAAACATTGGGTTACCAGCTGGTAAATAAACATAACGTTGCATGCCAACTTTCAGTAAATTCATTGTAATAATTAAATAATATTATTTCTTTTCATTTCTAAGTAATTATGAGAATTACAGATACTTTGTGGGGTTTTAAATAAACTTAGACATCGTATTTGAAATAAAAATGAAGTAGATCAGTCACCTATACAGGTGAGCCATCTATTTTGTAGGCTGTAGCTGAAATGCAGCCTATCAATTTGTCAGGAACCAATGACATTGCCTGATTAATATTTTTGATGCTCTGGTTTCTCGTGAATTGACTACATTCTCATTAATATTAGATCAGCCCACAAAATGGCTGCCTCTATAGGACCTCACTGAATGCAGTGCACAAGACATCTTGGTTTTGCCATGGTGTGTCTAGATGATCTTCTCAGGGCACTTCATTATTTTAATTATTATTATTATTATTATTATTATTATTATTATTATTTATTTACTTATTTATTTATAAGGTGCCACAGATTCCATAGCACCAGATACAGAAGCAAGTAACATGTAGATGAGGTAATACAGGTAAGTAGCACAGTGTGAGTAATGCTATGGGGACTCACTCAGAGTGCAGCAAAAGACATGACAGGACGTATGAGCGACAGTAGATAGACGTGGGACAATAGGTAGAGAGGACCCTGCCCGTGAGGGCTTACATTCTACAGGGAGGGTGGTGAGAGACAGTAGGACCAACTGGGAGAAAGTGGAGATGGCAGACAAGGTCGATGAGGTGATGGATAAAATGGTTAGGAGATGGTAGGCACATGCCTACTAGCCACTCTCGGGATATGTCTTCACAAACTAGAATTGCACCTGGGTTAACAGGGAAGTACAAAAAATCTGGATAGGTATTCTGTGCAAATGTTTAAATGTCATTTCATAACCACACCTTTCATTAAATAAAATATTTTAGCTTTCCTTCTCAAATGATTCTCAAATTAACCTTATTTGTTGCTTAAATTAGTCAGGAGTGGGCATCAGGACTATCTTACATTTGCACTTTTGTGCTACTGTTTTGCATTTTGACATTGGACACAGTGTACTTACAAAAGTGCTTCTTCATCAAAGAACAACTGGACAGTGTAAAATGCCATTAAATGTACAAGAAGAATCCTGACCTCCTCTAGCTCACAGTGGAAATATCTGTGTACCTGTCCGCAAAGCCAGGTGTGTTCCTAAAATACGTACTCTCCACCTGTTTATCTCATTTCAATAATTCACTCCTCAAAATGAAATCTTGTTTCTGCACTGCTCCAAAAAACAAAGTGTACTGATGCGCCAACTCTGTACTTTAATGCCATTAATGTTCCACTCTGGCCAACTCCTACGATTGGCCAGACAGAGCAAACGTATGCTCCTCCACAAACACTGACATCTTGTTCTGCAAAACCGTGTGCTGTAGAGGAAATCTAGGCATACTGGGGCTCATAGCGCCACCAGAGAGGAATTTGCACTGTGTATCCACCATTTTGAGCATTGTAAATGTGAGTAGGTGATCCACCCACTTTAAATAAAATGGTATTACTTCTTATTTATCTGATCATTTTAAAAAAAATCCCTCTGTTTTTATCTTAATTTCTATAATTTGTTGTTTAGTTTCATAAAGCAACATATAATAAATTTAAATACGTTTATGTTATTTTCCTTTAAATTGTGTAACTAAAAATGCACTAACTTTATGATGAACTTTCACACCTAAGACTTTGTTTGAATATCCCTTTAAAGCATGAGGTAGGAATAGTGTTCCTTAAAATTGGTATTTGTTGGCAAGGACTATTCTTAAAACTTCAAAGGTGTGGAGTTTCTTCCTTTGATAAACTTTGAATATGTGCCTCTGGCACCAATGCTCGGAAAAGAAGACAGCAAATAAATTGAAGAAAAGCTTCTTTTCATTCATGCTGAGGAAATGCTGCTCTTTATTTATTCAGTATCAGCACAATGCAGAAAAAGTATGGGCATACTTTTGTTTAGCTGAAAAAAATGATGACTGACATTGACAGCTACCTCTGTAGTAGTGTGTGTCATGTAACTCTTCCTTAAGCCAACAATCTTTACAACAATTTGTTTGTTAATAGAAGCATGATATCAAATCCATATACACAGATATCTACATCAAATTGAGTGACAGCAGTCTACCTAACTTATTTCCATTCTTAGTTTTTAGTGACATCTTTCAAATCAAGTGACAGCAGTAGACTCTAAATCGTGCATCCCACCCAGGGGTGGACACCAGCTGGTGACGTATTACATTCAAATATAGATGCATTCTGGGATACTATGAATATTAGTCACCATACAATATTTTTTTGTTTCTCTGCCATAATGGCTGGGTAGATGTATATATGTTCCAGAGACACTGGCATCTTTTTATTTTAACAACTTTATTCAAGATTCAGCATAAAACCACAAGGTAATGGTAACATAATAATGCAGTGTGTATTCAAAGACTTCAATAACAAGTAGCACAAAAAAACTATTGTAAGTGTCACGAGCCGCGGCTCCTGTACTGGCCACGGCGGCTCGCCTCTCTCCTCTGCGGGTGTGACCGGGACGTCATGTCCGGCCGTCTCATCCCAGTTGCCTAGGCAACAACCAGGATGCTTGTTGCTCCCTGCCACCGCGCCCGGCCAGCTGTCAAACAGCCGGGCGCGTGCGTGCAGGGCTGTTTAGACTTAGCCTTCTATGGCTGATTGGATTTACATATTATTGCAGCCACCTGGCTGATTATTACAGCTGGGCACCTTGTATCCTCAATGGCCCTCAGTACTATTTAAAGCAGTGAGGACTGAGCCTCACTGCCGGTTATAGCGTTCTAATACCAGTTTGCTTTCCTGCTCCTGTACTGTTTGGGTGAATACCTTTGGATTGCTTTGCCGTGTATGACCTTCTGCCTGGAACTGTACTCTGAACTATTGCCTGTTGCCCTGACCTTCTGTCTGTACCTGGATTCTGAACGATCGCTTATTGCCCTGAACGTCTGCCTGTACTTGAACTCTGAACCATCGCTTATTGCCCTGACCTTTTGCCTGTACCTGGACTCTGAACCATCGCTAGTTGCCCTGACCTTCTGCCTGTACCTGGACTCTGAACCATCGCTAGTTGCCCTGACCTCCTGCCTGTACCTGGACTCTGAACCATCGCTAGTTGCCATGACCTTCTGCCTGTACCTGGACTCTGAACCATTGCCTGTGGCCCTGACCCTGCTTGCACCTGATGTCTCTGCCTGTGCTCTGTTAGGCCTGTCAGACATTAACATCTCTGTTCCAGTCCGCAGACCTCTGGCCTGTCCCTGCTCCGTGTGTTACGCCCCACTCCTGAGTGCCGCTGTGTGACCATAAACTTGTACTACACTGAGTGAAAGACCTGGGTTCATCCGAGTACCTGTGAGCATAGCCAGTCTCTACGGGAAAGGCGGCTGCTATAGGTGAAGACCTCTTCTGCTAGTTCTACAAGTTTATGACGCACTGGTGGCCATAACAATAAGAAGCAGAAGTGGAGACACATGAAAACAACAGAGGGTGTCCATCCAGAATATTATTAACAACAGGCGTTGAACCGATTTTTCAGAATGAGAAAGACAGAGAAAGTTGATTCTAGCATTGACGCTGGTATTTATTTTATATGTGTTGCTTCAAAACATTATTGCAAATTCTAGGTACTACAGTGTTTGTTATCAAGAGTTCATCTTGGACAAGTGAATAACAATTGCCAATCTGACTCACTGCACTGCTTTTTACTTCTTAATTATGACTGGTGTTTATCATCATCATCATCAACATTTATTTATATAGCGCAGCAAATTCCATAGCGCTTTACAATTACAACATATTAATAAACAAAACTGGGTAAAGCAGACAAAAAGGTAAGGGGGCCCTTCTCTTCATATGTGGTACATTTTGGATGCAATCACAAAGTAGAACATAAATAGCAATCAACTAATCCTCACCAAATCCCAAAACTTGATAAATAAAAAATGTTACTCTCTTACCTCTTTGGATTGTTTTATTACTGTGTTTGTTCCCTATTGCTGGAGAGCACTAGATAAACATGTTAAATGTTAATAATAATAATAATAATAATAATAATACTTTCTCATTATTTACTCAACTAATAATAAGCCACCATGAAAATACATATGTGAAAAAGTAAGTGCACCCTTAATGCTTACCTATTAATTAAAGAAGTTAATTTCACCCAGGTGCGGCTAATCAAGTACACATCATTATCTGATCATTAGGAAGTGCTACCACCTCTAAATAAAAGCATGACCATTGGCAATTCGATCTGGAGCATTCAGCATTTGCGTTAATACTATGATAAAGAGAAAATACCTCTGAAAAAATCTCACAGAAACAACTATTGGTGCTCATCAGTCTGTAAAGGGTTACAGGGCAGTTTCATACAACTCTACAGTAAGAAAGATTATTTAGGAATTGAGAACACTGAAGTCAGCCTGGGCGTTCCAGAAAAATCACTCAAAGATCAAACTGTATAATCCTCTCAGAAATTGAAAAAAATTCAAATGCTACATCAGGGATCTACGGGCGTATGTCAAAAAGGTAAATGTTTATGTCAAGAAATGCTTGAAAGTTTCAAACTGGTTAGAAATTTGATTGAATTTCACTTGTTCGGTGACTATAAAAAAGTTGACAGTACAATCATCAATAAACTCAGATTACAATTTGTGATTTGAAGTTTGCGACTTGTATTGACAGCTGTTCGCGGTTGATGTTCGCCATTCACATTTGTGGTTTGTGTACACAGTTACTTTTTTAATTATTTTTATTTTACAACACAATTTAAGAAATATTTTTAAATGATAGAAAATCATTCTAACATTTTTTTCATTCAAAAAGCAAATACTACTGTGTTCAAAGTTTGTGTTCGAGGATTCGCTGTTCACCAGTAAAAAGGGTTACAATGTATTAATATAGTGCTAAAGTGTTGTCCAAAAGGACTCACTTGACCCTTTAGATCATTATCATTATCAGCTATTTATATAGCGCCACTAATTCCACAGTGCTGTACAGAGAACTCACTCACATCAGTCCCTGCCCCATTGGAGCTTAGAGTCTATATTCCCTAACATACACACACATACACAGACAGAGATACTAGGGTCAATTTTGATAGCAGCCCTACTATTATGTGTTTGGAGTGTGGGAGGAAACTGGAGTGCCAGAAGGAAACCCACGCAAACACAAGGAGAACATACAAACTCCACACAGATAAGGTCGTGGTCAGGAATCTAACTCATGACCCCAGTGCTGTGAGTCAGAAATGCTAACACTTAAGCAGATGACAATTGCTTTTGAATTATTTTCCCTTCGGTGTCAAGAAGTTACGTGATAGTTTACCTTGCATTGATCCACTAGTGGCTCAGGACACTAAAGTATTATTTTATCCCCGTAAGACTGTCCATGATTGTCCATTAATCTTTTAATATCAGCAGGTATATATGAAGAGTACCCTTAATCAGGGCCTTCAGGTGATGCTTCAGGATATTCTTCAGGATATAAAACAAAGATCTGTGTACTGTTAGTGAACATTTCATGTTTTTTTGAACCACTGAGAAGGACCCAATTTCATACCTCCCAACATTCCCAATTTGAAATTGGGACAAATTAGGCAACATTCCCAATCCCCCCGGACTATGTCCCAATCTGCCCTTGTCACAACTATATTGAACAAAGTGACATCCCTTCTACAACAAACTATGCACCTTTTGGCAAATACTATTTGTTGCATATTGAAGTTAGGTTCCATGCCTCCATATGAAACAAAGTTCATGCATCTAATTTTTTTTTAACCATGATTTGACTCAGAAATAATTAGACAGTTACAGGGTCAATAAAATTACAGGTTGTGAGATTTTGTCAGAAACTTCTATAAAATGAATGGTATATTCACTATAAATCTGGCTGCTACTGACAGATGTGAAGGAAAGATAAACTTATTTGTGACTCCTTCATATGTCAGCTTATGTGACGGTTCCTATAAATACTGTACTTTCACCAATTACTTGTTGGCCTCTGGCCTATATGAGTAAATTAAATCTCTCTTCTTAGCCAGAACAGAAACAACAAGGTATTAACTATTAATATCACAGAATTCTTAGGCTTACTTTGTGCATTGATGGAAGAAACCTCCTCACTAAGTTGTCCTAGAGATGAAATCCCCCAAGTGAAAATAAAATAGACTGTTTAAAAGGTATAAGATTGTTGCACAGTTGTTCCATTCAAATTTCTCTAATAAATATTTATTAGCAATTTCATATTTTTTTTTAATATTTAGGTTTTGTTAATTATTTTCTTTCCCTGCCTATATTCATCCATCAACATTTTTTGGACCTCAACAAGATTCATTTTAGCTGAAATTAATTTCTTTCGATGACCTTCCATTCATCTTTCTTTGCTTTGTTAGTGTCACACACCGGTCCCATAGCTAGGTGCTAGCGTGTGACTTGCCCTTTAAAGAACTATGTTGGTGCTTGTCTTCTGCTTCAGAGTCTCTACCTTGTCATGGCTGTTTTATATTATCCTAATTGGGACCTCCTTCCGAAGCTTATTGGTTCCTGAAGACTATTTCAACCTCCTGTGATCAGGGACTCATTGCCTGATCTTCATGTTACTCACACTGCCGTGGGTTCTGGCTGCATCCCTGACTCTTTGACTTCTCCTGGATGTTATCGGTTGCCGAGATTGCTTGTCATCACTGCTCTCATCGGATCCTCTGTATACCAGTTCATGGTCATTTACAAGCTAAAACTATCCGTTGATTTCCATCTGCACACTGAACTGTCTCGTGAGTTGCCTATTACATCTGCACTCATATTTGGCTCAACTACCTCTCTGCTCAAGCTGCATATATTCTTTATTGAACTACAATCAAGTTATCTTGTCATCTGTGGTTCTATGTCTGGCACGGCTATATTACTACTCTGCTGATTATTAAGTTGCTGGACTGTTCTCAAGAATATAGTGCCGAGCTAGTAGCCACTTCCGTTATTCAAGTTGTGTGTGTGATCAGCTGTATCTTGTTAGTAATGAACTCACGCCTCTTGGTGAAGTTGGATTATCTGTGACTCCTAGTGTTACGCACGGTTGGACTGTTATTTCCACGCTGTACCTCTAAGCAACATTCCATTGCATGTTTCCAGATTACTCAAGTTCTTGGACTGCATTAACCTCTCCTGTTCCGCTGTTTGAACCATTACGTTACCTGTAAACCATCTGCTAAAGTGAATCATATTCCATCTGGATCAGCCAAGTCTATCTACTATTCATATTGGACTTTTAGCTGTGTCAGTGATTCTCCTTTATTGCTGTGTGTGGTGTGAAGGTTTCAAGTGTTCTATATTACCATCTTAGCGTTGAACTGTTACTGCCAATCATCATGCCGTTGCTAATGGTTACCATCTGAAGTACTTCCTTGATTGTATTGTTTTATGAACTGCCGTGTACTCAGCCCAGCTGAGTTTTATATTACATCTGTTATCTACTGTTGCTGCATCATCAAATGAATATACTAAATTGCAACACTATATCATCGTCTGCGTATACTTCCTTTGTGCTGCTCCCAAGTTGAACTATCAACCCCAGCGGGTTCATTCTCCACCATCCTCTGCTTTTACCATCTTGGTAGAGGTTGGGGATCCATAAAATATCCATAGCCGTGACAGTAAGATCAGGCCCAAATGTCTGATCCCCCGTTGGAGCCCTCCGCAAAGGATATGTTACAGCATTTGATCGGTCGTGTGGAACGACAGGATAATACACAGCATCAGGTATTACAGTGTCTACAGGCACTTGCTGATCGTCTGGACTTGTTGCAAACTAACCCACCATTAGTGCCAGTTTCTTCCCCAAATCAAGTTTTCGGGGCACCAGGCCTCCCTTGTGACTTTATCTACACTCAGGTTACCCGCTCCGGCCAAGTTTGATGGGGATACTAAAATGTGTTGTGGTTTCCTAAATTAGTGTTCGATTCAGTTTGAACTTCAATCACAGAATTTTCCCACTGATAGGTCCAAAGTGGCATATGTGGTTTCCTTGCTGAATGGCCAAGCCTTAGCCTGGGTATCTCCAGTCTGGGAAAAGAATGACCCACTTCTTTCTGACTACGCAGCCTTTCTTCTGATGTTTCGCCGGATTTTTGACGAACCTGGTCGTCTCACCTCTGCCTCAATGGCCATACTTCGTCTTCGTCAAGGGACTCATACAGTGGCACAATATGTAATTGACTTTCGTATATTATCATCTGAACTGTCCTGGAATGAAGAAGCATTGGTCGCTGCTTTCTGGCAGGGGCTATCGGACCGCATAAAAGATGCATTAGCACCTCATGAACTTCCTACTACGTTGGATGCTATTATCTCCTTATGTAAAAAAAGTGGACTTACGCTTTAGAGAAAGAACAGTAGAGAAGGGATTAGGACATCGTTCAACTTATGGATTTGTGTCACATCCTGCTTCACAAACATCTGTAGCCGATGAGCCTATGCAAGTTGGGAGATCTCGGTTGACTCCGGAGGAACATGACCGTAGACGACGTGAGAAGCTATGTATTTATTGTGGTGATCCTGGCCATTTCCTGAACACCTGTTGTAAGAGGCCGGGAAACGCCAGACCCTGATCTGTTCTGGGGAGGTCAGATTGGGGCTAGAGCAAACCTCCTCTTCTGTTGCTTGTACCATTCCAGTTTCGTTATTGTATGATTCTAAGAGACATTCTACCCAGGCCTTAATTGACTCCGGTGCTGCTGGAAACTTTATTTCACAAGATTTAGTTACCTAATGGGCCATTCCTTTTGTTCCCTTGCAGAATCCTGTTGTCAACACAGCTATTGATGGCTCCCGACTTCCTTAAGGTATAATTCGTGCCCGGACTGAGTTGATTTGCCTTAATATCGGAGCACTACATTTTGAAAGTATTTCCTTCTTTATCATGCCATGTACTACGTCACCAGTCATCTTGGGCCTTCCATGGCTTTAATTCCACTCTCCTCAATTAGATTGTAAGACCTCTGAGATTCTATCATGGGGCCCACAATGTCATTCTGAATGTTTACACAAAGTGAAACTTCTTTGTTCTTCCAAGAGGATTGTACCAGCAGATTCTTCTACACTACCTCCTCAATATCAATCATTTACTGATGTCTTTGACAAAGTGCGTGCAGCGATTCTTCATCCTCATCGTTTGTGGGATTGTCCTATTGAGTTATTACCTGATAAGAGTCCACCTAGAGGTCGGGTGTATCCTCTCTCCCAACCAGAGACTGAAGCCATGTCTGTTTACGTACAAGAGAATCTGCAAAGAGGATTCATTAGACCTTCTTTTTCCCTGGCTGGGGCTGGGTTCTTTTTGTAAAAAGAAAAGACGGCTCTCTCCATCCTTGTATTGACTATCGTGGCCTTAATTCGGTGACTGTGAAAAATCGGTATCCCATCCCTCTGATTACAGAATTATTTGACCGAATTAAAGGAGCTAACATCTTCACGAAGCTAGACTTGAGAGGTGCCTACAATTTAATCCGTATTCGGTCTGGAGATGAGTGGAAAACCGCTTTCAATACTCGTGATGGATATTTTGAATATTTGGTAATGCCATTTGGACTTTGTAATGCCCCAGCCATTTTTCAAAGTTTCATTAATGAAATATTCCGGGATCTCCTCTACTCCTATGTTGTTGTATATCTAGATGACATTCTTATTTTTTCTAAAGATATGGATACTCATAGAGAGCATGTAGTTGAGGTACTAAGTAGACTCCGCAAGAACCATCTTTACTGTAAATTGGAGAAATGTTCATTTGAAGCTACTTCTATGTTTTTCCTCGGTTTTATTGTTTCCGGACCGGGTCTGCAGATGGACCCAGAAAAAGTTCAAGCTATTCTAGACTGGCCACTTCCCATGACTCTTAAAGCCATTCAACGTTTTCTAGGTTTCGCAAATTATTACAGACAGTTTGTTTTGAATTATTCTACTATCGTGGCTTCTATTACAGCTCTTACTAAGAAAGGGGCTAATCCTAAAAAATGGTCAGCAGAGGCTTTAGAGGCCTTTTCCTATCTTAAAAAGGCCTTCTCGTCAGCACCCATTCTCCAACATTCTCCAACAACCAAACCTTTCGCAGCCATTCTTTTTAGAGGTAGATGCATCTGCAGTTGGAGTTGGAGCAGTTCTCTCTCAACGTTCCTTGGTCAATCGTCTGTTACCATGTGCCTTTTTCTCTCAAAAGTTTTTGCCAGCTGAACAAAATTACACCATTGGTGATAAAGAAATATTGGCGATGAAATTAGTCTTATCTGAATGGCGATATTTATTGGAAGGAGCACAACATGTAGTGACAATCTTCACTGATCACAAAAATCTGTTATATTTACAAACGGCACAGTGTCTCAACCCTCGACAGGCTCGATGGTCCCTCTTTTTCTCTCGTTTTAATCTTCATGTCACTTTCAAACCTGGACATTTGAATAAAAGAGCGGATGCCCTATCTCGGGCTTTTGACACTTTAACAGATTTAGATCCTCCTGAGAATCGTCTCTTCTTGGATCCTAAGTGCCTATTTGCTTCTACTGTGTCTCAAACTCCTCCTCCTAGTAAATCTTTTGTTCCCAAAACACTCCGGAGAAAGTTATTACGCTGGTACCATGCCTCTAAAATTTCTGGTCATGCAGGATTTCGGAGGACTTATGAGCTAATATCTCGCTCATATTGGTGGCCATCCATTCATATTGATGTTAAAGACTTTGAGGTTTCCTGTGATGTTTGTGCTCAGCATAAATCTTCTCATCTGGCTCCTATGGGACCCTTGTTGCCTCTTCCCATACCCTCTAGACCATGGACTCACATCAGTATGGATTTTATAACTGACCTTCCTCTCAGTAGAGGTTACAATACAGTTTGGGTGGTGGTGGACCGCTTTTTAAAGATGGCTCATTTTCTACCATTAGAAGGATTGCCCTCTTCCTCAGTTTTGGCACAACATTTTATTAGAGAGATTTTTAGATTACATGGATGTCCTCAAGAAATTGTGTCCGATAGAGGAGTACAATTTACCTCTAAATTCTGGCGAGCACTTTGTAAAGCTTTAGGAGTTCAGCTTAATTTCTCCTCTGGATACCACCCACAATCAAATGGGCAGACGGAGAGAGTGAATCAAGATCTTGAGACTTTTATTTGCATGTTTTCCTCTGCTTCTCAGGATAATTGGGCGGATCTTCTGCCATGGGCAGAGTTTGCACATAATAATCTGTTTCATGAGTCCACTTCTTCTACTCCATTTCATGTTGTATATGGCTTACATCCTGGTTTGCCGAAGTTTTCGGCCCTCCTTCCCACCCATGTTCTTGCAGCTACGGAATTTTCGACCACCTGGAACCAGGTTATTTCTCAGCTCAAGAAAACTTCTGCTCGATATAAATCAGCGGCTGACAAGAGACGTAGAGCTATACCTGCTCATAAAGTGGGTGACAAAGTTTGGTTATCCACTCGGAACATTCATCTTAAAGTTCCTTCTATGAAGTTCGCTCCTCGATTTATCGGTCCATATAAGATTTTGAAAGTCATCAACCCAGTGTCCTTCAAATTAAAACTGCCACCCTCACTTCTTATTTTAAATTCCATCCATGTTTCCCTGTTGAAGCCATTGATTATTAATTGTTTTTCTTCTACAACATCTTCTTCAACAGTATCAGAGCTTTCTCAACAGGAGGACTTTAAGATCACTCAGATTTTAGATTCTAAGAAGGTTCGAGGAGTGATTAAATATCTAGTGGATTGGAAGGGCTTTGGTCCTAAGGAGCGTTCCTGGGTAAAGGCTTCTGTGATTGATGCCTCTGCATTGTTACGCAAGTTCCACATTAAGTTTCCACGAAAAGTCATCTTTAAGTGTCAAGTGGCCACTTCTAAAAGGGGGGGTACTGTCACACGCCAGTCCCATAGCTAGGTGCTAGCGTGTGACTTGCCCTTTAAAGAACTATGTTGGTGCTTGTCTTCTGCTTCAGAGTCTCTACCTTGTCATGGCTGTTTTATGTTATCCTAATTGGGACCTCCTTCCGAAGCTTATTGGTTCCTGAAGACTATTTCTACTTCAATAAATTTTTATTGAGTTTTGCAAAATTAAATGGGGTACAGAAAAAAAGAAAGGGTAACAACACAGTTGGAGGGACAAACCAAAGGGTAACAAAATAAAGGGGGGGGGGAGTCACTCAATTGGAACAGTGATCTTATAACATGCACGTAACTTTAAGAAACAGAAATAAGATATACACATTGGTCTTTCTCATAATACCCCAGATGGGGCCATATTAATACCTAGGTGGCTCAGATGATACACAGGCAGAACCTATTCATTAGGTTGGGGATCCTCTATGAGGGCTGTTGGGGAGGGAGGGGGTGAAATACTTGAGGCTACTCGTGCTCTGCCGGAGCCCTCTGTGACATATTCGTGCCAGCTAAACCATTTGAATATTGGATTGGAGGCTGATGACGTATAGGGCACATTCGTTGTTTCCATTTCGAAACTATACTGGATCTTAGACACGACCTTAGTGATGCTGGGGGGAGCAGGGGACTTCCAGTTCTGAGCTATTGCTGCTCGAGCGGCTATTAGTATGTGTCCTAATACATAGCGCTTATAGCTAGGGATCACAGACTGATATCTATGTAAGAGGGCTACCTCCGGGTCAAGAAATACAGAAACTCGCAGGACCTCCGAACTCAAAGCGGATATCTCACCCCAGAACGCCTGGATCACCGGGCATGTCCAGAAGACATGGTAAACATCTGCTATCTGACCGCATTGACGCCAGCAGAATTTAGACTGGCTTGGCCATATCTTATGAAGGCGATCTGGGGTGAGATAGAGCCGATTGAGGAGCTTTACATGCATTTCGGTATGATTGATGCATCTAGACATGCGGTGCGAGGAAATGTAGATCTTTTCCCACTGCTGGAGGGAGAGAGTCATACCAATATCTGCTTCCCAACGTGTCTGAGTCGGGGTCTTGGAGACTGGGTCCAGGGACTGGAAATAGCGGTACCAGAATGTTATTCCTCCCCTACTACCCGCCTTTGTTAATCTATCTAAAACTTGAGCTGGTAATGTGGATAAAGCATGGGGGGTTCTGGAGGCTGCCCCCACCCAGTGTCTAATTCGCATATATTTAAACAACTCAGACTGAGGTAGATTGTATTTATTTCTAATCACGTCGAAAGGGAGGAAAAGGGTCTGCGCAAACATATCCACCAGAGAGACTATCCCTCTATTTTTCCATACCGTAATGTTAATATCCGGCATAAGTTTCGACAATGCTTGGAGGGAAAGATTACGGGAAGGGAGTACAACGTCCTTGTGTGACCTAATAAATTTATCCCATACTCGTAAGGCATCTGAGATGGAGAGTAGTTTACGGGCACCTGGTGGGCGGTCCGGCCCAGGAGTCCAAAGGAGATCCAGCAAGGGGAATCCTGCATATAGAGCCCTCTCGATATCAACCCACGGCTTAGCTGCATGAGGTAGTGACCAATCTCGGAGGCTAGTCAAAACACAAGCATCTTGGTAAAGCGTTAAGCTAGGAAGCAATAAGCCGCCTTTTGACTTTGGCAAAGACATACGTTTG
The DNA here is from genome assembly GCF_038048845.1 of Mixophyes fleayi. Classification (NCBI taxonomy): domain Eukaryota; kingdom Metazoa; phylum Chordata; class Amphibia; order Anura; family Limnodynastidae; genus Mixophyes; species Mixophyes fleayi. The sequence goes on along the minus strand of NC_134404.1, from coordinate 274,890,723 downwards.
TATGTAAGGAGGGGGCGTTTCTGCCTCCAAACATATGACATCATCAGAGTGTGGAACCTATCCATCATTCGTTTTGGTATGATATAGGGTATGGTACGGAAGATATACATAAGTTTTGGTAGTAGCATCATCTTAAAAGCCGCAATGCGCCCCAGCCAAGAGACCTCAAAGTCAATCCAATTCTTAGCCAGTGAGGAGAGGTGAAGATAAATTGGGGAAAAATTAACTTCAAACACCGCAGATAAATTTGCCGGGATATGAATACCTAGATAAGATAGGGAGTCTTTAACCCACACAAAAGGAAATTTCTTTTGTAAGTTTGAAAGGGAAGAATGTGGTATATTAATGGGAAGGGCTTCGGATTTTGTTATGTTCAATTTATAAAATGAGGCTTCGCTAAACCGGTCTAGAATGTGCTTCAAAGTTATCAACGAGGTCTCCGGGCTGGTTACAAACAGTAGGACATCATCAGCAAATAGGCATACCTTCTGTCTATGTGGATGGATGTTAATACCTGGGAAGTTATCCGCCTGCCGGATTGTGTGGGCCAGGGGTTCTATAGCCAAGACGTACATTAAAGGGGAAAGGGGGCACCCCTGCCTCGTACCATTAGTGATGGGAAATAGAGATGATAGGAAACCGTTACTGAAGACCTTAGCGGAGGGGTCTTGGTATAGGGCTAGTATGGAGTGGAGAACTCTTCCCTGTATACCAAACTTGTACAGAACCTCCTTCATGTACTTCCAATGAAGTCTATCAAAGGCCTTTTCTGCGTCTAGAGAGAGCAAAATAACTTCCTCCAAGGACCCAGAGAGGAGGTCCACGACATTTAATATGCGTCGAGTGTTATCTGAGGTCTGGCGGCCTACTACAAAGCCTACCTGGTCCGGATGTATCAGTTGTGGTAAGAGGGGATTCAGACGATCTGCTAGCAATTTAGCGTATATTTTCAGGTCTGTATTGAGCAGTGCTATTGGTCTATAGTTCTTACAGTCTGAGTGGTCCTTGCCTGGTTTTGGTATCGTAATAATCTGTGCTTCCAACATCTCTGTTGGGAAGCCTCCGCCCTCTGAGACACTATTATACAGGTTAGTAAGGAGAGGGGAAACTTCGGTCCCGAAGACACTATAGAATGCATTAATGAAACCATCCGGGCCAGGAGCCTTATCTTTTGGGAGGGATTTAATGATTCCCTCAACCTCTCCCCGGGTCCAAGGAAGATTAAGCAATTGTAAGCTATCGGCATCTAACACGGGGAGGTTTAGGTGTTGGAGGAATGCGGAGATGGAGGCCTCAAATGGTTTAAAAACATTATCGTCATCCTGGAGGTTATAGAGTTTAGAGTAGAATTTGGCGAACTGGTTAGCTATGGCCTCTGGGTTATATAACTTGTTACCTCTAGGACCGTGCAGTACTTTAATGCGATTCCTAGCTTGCTTGCCTCTTAATTTACGGGCTAGGAGACGACTGGCCCTATTACCCATTGTATAGAATTTTTGCCTCAACTTGAGTAAAGAGGATTTCATGCGAGATATGAAAATGTTATTTAGCTGTTTCCTCACCTCGTTTATTTCTCTTTGTAAGGTTTTAGATGGGCGTGTTTGGTTTTGGAGCTCTAATCTCACTAGGTCAGACTCGAGAGAGCGCTGGCGTAGGAGGTATTGTCTCTTTAACCGGGCCCCGATTTGGATAGCAGCACCCCTAACCACTGCCTTCAGGGCACACCAATGTGTCGAAAGGGAAGTGTCAACTGGGTTGTTTAACTGGATATATTGTGACAATGCCTCCGATAGAGCAGTCCTAGCCTCCAGTGAAGTGAGTAAGTAGGCCGGCATACGCCAAGGTCTTGGAGGGGCTCTGGCAATACATAAACTCCAGGACCATTCGATCGGGGCATGATCAGACCACGTAATAGGGAGAATATTGATGGAGTCAGTATGCTGGAGTGTCCACTTATCCGACAAAATCATGTCTATTCTAGAGTAGGTGTTATGGACCATTGAGTGAAAGGTATATTCTCGAGCACCCGGACACTGCGCCCGCCAAATATCGTAAAGGTCGTATTCCGCCAAGAGCTTACGGAAAGCAGTAGAGGGGCCAAGGGTAGGGTCAGGACCGGATGACCTCTGAGGCCTGGACTTATCAACCTTCGGGTCCAAGGTCAAGTTAAAGTCTCCCAATAACACCAAGTGGCCCTTTCGGACTTTTTGTAACTCCTCACACAAGGCCCTCAGGAAGGGAATTTGCCGGGAGTTTGGCGCATATAGTGAAACTATGGTTATTGTCTTGTCTTCTAGGAGCCCTGTCAGGATGATGTACCTCCCTGACTTATCTTCTAGTTTTAAATGAAGTTGGAAATGTACACGGGCGCTAAAGAGAACCGCAACTCCATTTCTTTTAAAGGGACCATTTGCAAAGTAACCTAACGGAAATCTCGAGTCCCTCAACTGCGGTGGGGCATGGGAGGAGAAGTGGGTTTCTTGCAGAGCCACAACGTCTGCTTTTTGTTTATGAAATGTGGTGAGCGCTAGGCGCCGTTTGTTAGGGGAGTTAAGACCTTTAGCGTTTAAAGTGAAAAACTTAACCATAATCTAGAGAGTCATGGTGTAGCGATGTACTGAACGAGAGTAAGTATTGCATTAGAGATTTCGTTCTGGAGTGACTGGGGAGAAGAGGTGGGGGATTAAAAGGGAGAGGGGAAAGGGAACAAAGGGAATAATAATGGGATGGGCTGACCCGAGGAACTGGGTCAGAGTATTTGTCACATGGGTAAGAGTGTGACAAATTATTTAACATGTGGGGGGTCGTTGGAACAAATTCCCACCCGCGGAGCACCCAAAAAGAGAAAAAAAAGGAACAGCGAAAGGAATTATAAATAGCAATACAACATTGCAACAACCACTAAGAAAGATTTAGCACAGCCTCAATGGGCCCCCATGGGAGCAGTCCCATTCTGACCCAGCCTCCCCGCGAGAGGACCAGCCTCCCGTGGGCGGGCCACCGCCAGGGGTAACTGTCCCTGGCACAAGGCTAAGCCTCTGCCCCCATGGGTACCCCGACAGCCACCCCCCAGACTCAATAAACTCGATAAAACATATCTTAGTCAAACGAAATTGCAAATATTACTTATGGTTATACTTATCAATTCAGGGCTAGGTCCCATGAAACTTCAACCAAGAGAATAGGAATGCAGCTCAGTCTCTGGAAGCCTGGGACCGTTCGGCCTGTAGAGGGGGCCTGACTGCAGAAGATCCAGACGATGTGGAGATACGCCATTCCTCCAACAGCTTGGTGCCTGCCTCCACGGAGGAGATAATATAAGTAGAGTCTTCGTAGCGAACCAGCAGTTTCACCGGGAAGCCCCATTTGTAGGTTATGTTGTTGGCCCTCAAAGCTGACGTGATTGATTGTAGACTTCGTCTTTGGTTAATGGTGGTAAGTGAGAGGTCCTGGAAAAGCTGAAGATCTCCGAGGGATGTCTCGCTGCTAGGGTCCCGAGCCGCTTTAAGGATCGCTTCTTTGATATGATAGAAGTGGACCCTGAGTAGAGTGTCCCTTGGGACATTTCCTGGAGCAGTACGTGGGCGCGTGAGGCGATGTATACGATCTATCAAAAAGTCTTTAGCATCCAAAGATGGTAAAAGTCTGCTGAATAGGGAAACAGCATAGCTCTGAAGATCGGCATTTGCAACAGATTCCGGTATGCCCCTTATTTTAATGTTATTTCTGCGAGAGCGGTCCTCCAGATCTGCGACCTTTTCTCTTAGGGACAGGACTTCGCTTTGTAGGGAGTTATGCGAAGAGCTAAGAGCGTTGTGTGAGGAATAAAGGTCGTTATGCGAAGAGACCAGTTCTCCCATCTTCGTCTCCAGATGGTCTGTTCGATCTCCCAGTTCCGTCACATCAGTTTTCAAACCGCCGATCGCTGCCTTCACCTCAGAGGTCAGGTCCGCCCTTAGTGCAGTCAGCATCTGGTGTAAGGCACAAACTGTCAGTGGTGCATCTGGGGCTGTGTCAGGGCCCTGGTCAGGCAGTGCAGCTCTCAGTACGGAAGCTGCCGGCTCTGATGTCTGCGGTGACGGAGACGAGCCTTTTGATGTAGAAGGCGAGGTCGTTATCGATTTCGGTTTCGGTTGAAATTTGATCGGAGGGGCCAAAGCAGTAGTAGTAGGTTTAAGCTTTTTAGGAGGCATGGTTACCTAGGCACTGCCTCAGGACCTCAAGATCTGTAGATAAATTTTGCGTAGATGGAGTCTCAAGAGGGTACCCCGCGGGTGGGAAGGTGCTGAAACACTTCAAAAGGCCTCCATTGGACTGCACAACCCTGTCGGGGTCATAGAGGGGAAGATCTCATAACAGAGGGAGCTCACTGTCTGGCTCGGCCTATGCTCTGTCTGTAGCCACAGGGGAGAGATGTGCTGAGGTGGCACTCCTGTTGCCTGAATCTTTATCAAGCACTCCTTGGTGATGTAGGGGGAAAGAGGCATACAGGCAGTTACCTTGGTGGCTCCTTGACTCTCAGCAGTCGCTGGCCGGAAGTTCACCCCTCCGCCGACCGGAAGTTAGTGCCCTGGAGCTCTGGAGAGCAAGCAGCGTCCCCCAGGATTGAGAGAGGCTTCTCGAGTCCGCCACCGCCCGTCCCCACTCACCGCCTAGATCTGCTGGGTGTCGCTGAGTTCCGCTGGCCAGGATGGGCAGAAACAGCCTATCTCCGCTGCCGCTGCCTAGACCGGAAGTGCGGAGGCACGGGCACTTCCGGTTTTCGTAAAAACTCGATCCGGAGGCTCCGGTAAGTGCAAGGGGGTGTCAGGTGGCCAGGGGGGCCCCGCGATGCCGACAACGGCCCGCAGAGGGTCCGGCTAATGCGCGGTCGTCGCGCCGGCTCTCAAGGTTAGACCCTGAGCAACGGGAATCAGGCGTGGGGAGACTCCGCTGCAGCCGCTGGGTCCCAGTGAGGCTCCGGTGTCCAGTGATGCCGCCCAGCGAGTCTCGGGGGGTCCGAGACTGCTCCAATCCCCGCAAATCGTGAGGCCAAGGGAGAGCTCCAGAGATTCCTGTCCTCCCAGGATGGCTGCCAAACCACGCCCCCCCTGAAGACTATTTCAACCTCCTGTGATCAGGGACTCATTGCCTGATCTTCATGTTACTCACACTGCCGTGGGTTCTGGCTGCATCCCTGACTCTTTGACTTCTCCTGGAAGTTATCGGTTGCCGAGATTGCTTGTCATCACTGCTCTCATCGGATCCTCTGTATACCAGTTCATGGTCATCTACAAGCTGAAACTATCTGTTGATTTCCATCTGCACACTGAACTGTCTCGTGAGTTGCCTATTACATCTGCATTCATATTTGGCTCAACTACCTCTCTGCTCAAGCTGCCTATATTATTTATTGAACTACAGTCAAGTTATCTTGTCATCTGTGGTTCTATGTCTGGCACTGGACTGTTCTCAAGAATATAGTGCCGAGCTAGTAGCCACTTCCGTTATTCAAGTTGTGTGTATGTGATCAGCTGTATCTTGTTAGTAATGAACTCACGTCTCTTGGTGAAGTTGGATTATCTGTGACTCCTAGTGTTACGCACGGTTGGACTGTTATTTCCACGCTGTACCTCTAAGCAACATTCCATTGCATGTTTCCAGATTACTCAAGTTTTTGGACTGCATTAACCTCTCCTGTTCCGCTGTTTGAACCATTGCGTTACCTGTAAACCATCTGCTAAAGTGAATCATATTCCATCTGGATCAGCCAAGTCTATCTACTATTCATATTGGACTTTTAGCTGTGTCAGTGATTCTCCTTTATTGCTGTGTGTGTGGTGTGAAGGTTTCAAGTGTTCTATATTACCATCTCAGCGTTGAACTGTTACTGCCTATCATCATGCCGTTGCTAATGGTTACCATCTGAAGTACTTCCGTGATTGTATTGTTTTATGAACTGCCGTGTACTCAGCCCAGCTGAATTTTATATTACATCTGTTATCTACTGTTGCTGCATCATCAAATTAATATACTAAATTGCAACACTATATCATCGTCTGCGTATTCTCCCTTTGTGCTGCTCCCAAGTTGAACTATCAACCCCAGCGGGTTCTGTCTCCACCATCCTCTGCTTTTACCATCTTGGTAGAGGTTGGGGATCCATAAAATATCCATAGCCGTGACAGTTAGCCCTTTGCCTTTTTTCTCAACCTGCTTCTGTATCGCTGGGATTCAATACAGGACAGACAAGAAGGAAAGTGAATCTAGCTAATTTGAGGGCCTCAAATCTGTTTACAGCAGGATTGTGATTTTTAGTCCGGTTAGATTTAGGCTAGTGGTGCGGCTCATAGCTAAAACAAAAGATGTTGAGATAAACTATAATTTGTTGGCTTTTGAGCTTAAATCACTATATTTAATAGGATTTAGAATGTTTTTGTTATGAAACAGCAAACTTTATTGTATTCACAGCTAGGGTTCGACATTCACATTGAAATTTTTTCAAAATACTATGTAATATATCCATTTATGCTCAAACGAGCTAGAACATGTTCAAAAATGATTTAACATAGTTGATTCTGTTCACCTTATTTCAACTTAGCTCAATTTTTCAGTCTATCTAAATGTCCAGAAATGATTGCAATTTTTTAAATTTTATGATGTTACACTAAAACAAGTGCTCCATACAGAATGCTGTTGTAAAGAATATAGAGATAGAGAAGAATGGGCTAGAAACTGCTCAGTCTTCTCTATCTCAACATTGTTTCTATCTAATTTATGGCTTATTCACAGGTGTATAATATAAATTGTATCTGCTGTTGTAAAAAGCACACAATGTAATATGGTAGTAGTACAAGCAGGGCTGGCACTACCATTAGGTGAACCTAGGCAATTGCATAGGATCCCAATGGTAAGGGGGTGCCTACATTGCTGAATTAGTGACATAATGTTGCTTATCCCCTGTGTTGTGGATTTCCAGACCCTGTTTGGGAGGAGAAAAGCCCAGTAGCTTCTTCTTGTGAATCTGTCAGCTGATGCTCCTTAATGTTAGCTCTGACATCAATCTCAGTGGAGGTCGATGTCAATATTAAGCGCTACATTCCTAGTCTGAAGAGCAGAGGATGCTGCCCCCACCTCCCACCTACTAGGGTAAGAAGCAGCGTAGATGTGAGCACAATGTCCGCAGGAGAGGTGGGGTGCCTCCTAGGGCCCCCCAAGACTTGCACCAACCCATAGTAAAAGTGTCTAAAAGCAAACCTATGTTTAAGTCTCTAGCACACCGCTAGGCAGACTTCAGACTAGTGACACACTACCTTATACTATTACAATTTTTCTTATGGTTTTAACAAGCCATTTGGAAGCAATATGTGGACCATCCCAAGTTGCAGGTAAATGACAGCACAAAGAAAGGAAATACTTGATAAATACAAATACTTACATTTCCATTTCAAATTTTTTTTTACATATATTCATCAATTCAGACTATTTTACTTTTACTTTTTGGGGGAAATACCATCTAAAGAAGGATTAAAAACCTGAGGCTACACACATTAAGTATTGATTCCAAATCACATATCATATTTGCAACTACACGGACCACATACAGTACTTCAATTGTGTCAACAAAACCCCTGCACCTGAGTATTTACTACAAATTAGAAAACTGGATATTAATGGATTAATTATATGAAGAATAACTAATATTAACTGAAGTTAATTAATATTGGGTTACCCAAAAGGATTGTTCTTATTTTTACATAACATTACATGATATCCCTTTTGCATTTTATATTGATGAGTTATTTCAGGTTATTTTCTTTTTTTTATATCCTTTTATTCATTTGAAGATTTTGAGACCTAGAATATTGTAAAGAGTATATAGTTAGTAGTAGCTCATTATAAATTGGTTATATTTCATATGTGATGATTGTAGCAATTGGTCAAAAATAGTTTAAATATTTTATTATGTTGTAAAGCATATTTTGCCTTACATTTTATACTTTAAAAACGCAAATAATTTTGAATAGCTGGATAATTGAACATATAGGGCCTGATTCATTAAGGAAAGTAAAGCAAAAAAAATTGTAACTTTGCACCTTAGCAAAACCATGTTGCATTGAAGGGAGAGGTAAATTTAAAATGTGGGGACAGATTTATAGTTAGGGTAGGGCATGTCCTAGATCAACTTTAAATTTCAGTGTAAAAATAAAGCTTTCAAGGATTTGTGTGCTTCATGAAAAAACAGCCAGTATTTAACTTATGTGCAAAATAATAAACTAAAATGAGGCAAGAGGTAAAGCCTCGGTAAAGCCTCGGCTGTTAAAAAATTGGCATCTCAGGAGATACTTTCCCTTGAGACAAATCTAACTTCTTTGCTTACCCAGCATAAACTACGCCCATTGGCGACACGGCTAACACAGAGTACCACACTTAAGGTTGAGCTAAACGCAATTCTTTCTCGCAGAGCAGCTAACACTCTCAAAAAATTACATCAAACATACTACGATAAGGCTGATAAGGCCGATTTGAGTATTGATACAACAAACTATGCAGGGCCCTCTTAAGAACATCAGTGCACCGGGGCCCCTATATATACAAAAAAAAAAAAAGATTATATATATGGGCCCTGCAGGGGGGCCCGTCGGAGGAAGAAAAAAAAAAACCTGAAAAAAAGAAGAACATACTTACCGTGCTGTCAGCTGGCGTTCCGGCTCCCTCCATGGTCTCCTCCTCCGTTGTGCTCCGCAATGGATGTCGGGTGGGTGTGATGACATCACGCCCGACATGCACTGTGAGCGCGACGGAGGAGGAGACCATGGAGGGAGCCGGATCGCCAGCTGACAGCACGGTAAGTATTTTCTTCTTTTTTTTTTAGGTTTTTTTTTTTTTTTCTTCCTCCGACGGGCCCCCCTGGGCTGCAGGGCCCCCGGGCACCTGCCCATTGTGCCCAATGGGAAGGACGGCCCTGAAACTATGCCAGAAAAAGGCCCGGGGGCTGATTACTGAAATAAAAAAAGTGCACAATTCTCAGCCAGTGTATGACCTGGTGCGGATCGTTCAGGAATTTCATAACTATTATAAAGCATTGTACAATCTCCAACTTCTGCTGACTCTCTTGCCAAGGAGACCACAACATTTTTATCCTCCCTCCCGTTCCCACGTCTTTCAAGGGCTGATCACATTTTTTTAACGCAGATATTACACAGGTGGAAATGGTTTCAGTGATTAAATCACTGAAATCGTCTTCTGCTCCAGGCTCAGACGGTCTCACTCCCCAATAATACAAAAAATTCGCTAAGGTCCTCGTCTCTCGCATGACAGATTTTTTAAATAAAATTCTGACTGGTTCTTCTTTTGATGATGCGATGACCCTGGCCACTATCATTTTCATACCCTAACCAGATTGTGACCGTACTTCTTGCTCCAACTATAAACCTATCTCATTACTAAACGTAGACCTCAAGATTTATGCAATAATTTTAGCCAATCGATTAAATACTCTGCTTCCCTTCCTGGTCCATCCGGATCAGGTCGGGTTTATACCAGGCCGCCAGGCCTTTAACAACACCAGACGGTCTATTGACCTTGTGCACTCTATGCACACCTGTAAATAGCCTTGACGCTGAAAAAGAGTTTAATCGTATTTCCTGGAACTTCATGTCTAGAGTCTTGAGGTCAATGGGCTTTCCTGGTAAGTTTTTAGATGATATATTAGCTTTATACCAATCACCTAGAGTGAAAATGGTGGCCAACAGAGTTGCTTCTTCTCCCTTCTCAATTTCTAATGGTACACGGCAGGGCTACCCCCTCTCACCTTTAATCTTCGCCCTCTTAATTGAACTATTAGCTGGAAAAATATGTTAAAACAATATCATCCAAGGGTTTAAAGTAGTGAAAACTAAACATAAAATCGCCCTATGCGCTGATGATGTGCTATTGACCCTTTCGGACCATTTTGTTTCTTCCCCCCTTCTTGCAGAAATTGACACCTATAGTCGTATTTCAGGATACAAAATAAATTCTCAAAAGATTGAGATTCTTGACTTTTACCTCACGGACGATTTAGATCATCACTCATTCAATAATTCCCCTTCAAACGGCATCAAAAGAAGATTGAGTATTTAAGCATCCACATCACTAAGCAGTACAGCCAACTTTTTCAAGCTAATTATCCTAAGCTGCTCTTTCCAAGTCAAATCTGACCTAGAAACCTGCAATCAACATCTCATCTCCTCTCTCCTGTGGCTCCCTCGTCCTAGCCATCCACAGTCCGCTACTCACCACCTAATTATAGTTCACTGGTTACCCCTCTGGGAACGAGCGAACACAAAATTCAAGCTGGCTCTGTTTCTTAGTCCAATCATTCCGCTCTTCGACAATTAAGTTTCCAACAGGATGTATATTGTCATCTTTTGAATCTTGGAAACGGAAAGGTGTCCGTTATGTTAATGATATCACTGAGACCTTTCCTTCCCTTCATTCGACAACCTAAAAACAAATTTTGATATTGTTAACACATGCTTCTTTCAGTACTTACAATTAAGGAATTTTCATGCTACTAATAAACAAAGACTGCGAATCAGGCCATTGACCCTTTTTGCGTTGCAGGTCTTCTTCCAAGCGTCTCATATCCCTTTTGTATCGGGAGCTTAGGGTTCCTGACATAGGTGACCGAGATTCACATGAGCGGGCTTAGGAGGAAGATATGGGGGAGTCTCTGGATAACGAGAACTGGGAAGTAATAAGAACAAACACTGCCTCTACTTCAATCTGTGTAAAATGAAAATAAAACGCGCATATACTCTTCTATGGTTGGCATTTAGTTCCAACCAAGCTCCATAAAATCTCTCCTGACTCTTCCAGTGCCTGCTGGACATGATGTGTGATGGATAGCTCCTTCCTCCATATATGGTGGCAGTGCCCCAAGCTTGCCCCTTTCTGGATGGAACTTTGGAACTTTGCATCACATCTATTGTAAATTGACATTCCCTTCTCCCCCAGGTTCTCCCTCCTCCCACATGGGATTCCATCTGCCACTATCCATCAAATAAAGATGTTTAGACACATAGTCTATGCTGCTCTATGTCAAATTGCCACTGACTGGAAACAACCACTTGCTCCAACATTGCAAACGATCATTAGCAGGATATGGTACACATATAAAATGGAATATATGACGAGTATCATTCGCAATACATCTAAATTGTTCAACAAACTGTGGGCACTATGGGCCTCCTACTTTCAAATTCAACAACATGAACATGATTTTTAAGTTCTCAGCTCTGTTCAACAAGGAGACCTACCTTCAACTTCTAACCTGCCCTTCCTCTCCCTTTCTTCTTTAGTCAGTTTTCTGCTTTGTTATTTCTCTCTCCTCTCTTTTTGACGGCTTTCCACACCACCTCCCTCTTTTCTAACCCCGTTTCCTCCAATTTCTTTCTTTTTTTCTTTTGAAAAAATGGTTCAGCGCCTACACTTTACAGTTTTTTAGAAGGATGTTTATTGCGTTAAAGGTACACTCTCATATCTACCTACACAGACTGTTTTTTGTTCTTCTCAACCACCTTGCCCTAGTATTATTTATATGCTCTTTGCTACATCACTGACTGTTGCTTTACATTGACCACTGCAAAAATAAAGTCTTTAAAAAAATAAAAATAAACTAATATGCACCCCTTGCATTGTAACATGGTTTGTCCAGGAGAAAACTTACTCAGTTTTTTGCCTTACTTTCCTTAATGAGTTAGGCCCATACTGTTTATAAATGAATATATAAAATGAGATTGACATACAATATATAAAGTTTTATTCTTTCGTAATACTTAATGCTACTGAACCGCATATGGAAGTAAGCACATATAGCTATGTTTTTACTTTGCTGTGCTCAGAGAAGCAAAACAATGTTATGTCATATAACACTTTGAAGCAAAACACCTGAAGATTACCTGGCTCTATGGAAAAAGTTATTAACACTGACAGATCTCATTAACTTTAGTAAACCTGATGGAAGTTATGAAATGTGTTTTTGCTTGACACTCACAAATAGAATTAAATATTTCAATGATTACGAACATTGGGCAATTTGGAGCCTTTGCATATTCACTCAAAACATACCATTTACCATGTGTGAATGTAGCATTTTAAGCCTCTTGGTATGTTAGAGTTGTATTCAGTGTAAGGTAATACTAGAAAAAAATTCTCCATCGAAATACAGGGCAAACAGGACTTCTTCTGTATACAAAATCTCAGTTCCACTGCACATCCTGGGAACTCAACCCCTGTTCTTTAACACAGTTTATAAAGAAGAGATGGACAGATGGACATTCCTAAACTTTTCACCAAAAACTATAATTAATAGGTATTAAGTATATAAATTATGTATTAATTTAGACATTTTCAGATCAGCCAGACACTGCTTTTACTTACCAGTGTAAATTTGTATATACTTAGCATCAGTGATTGAAGGGAAAATTTAGAAGTAGGGGTATGGAAAATATAAGTGAATTAAGTATGAAGGCTTGAATTTTTTTTAACACTTGTCCCCTCTGTGTATTCCCATCCTTCATTACTACTTGTGTTTTATGGTGGCTGCATCCCTGACATTCCTATTCTTAAGTTGTCTATCCCTTTACACTTTCTTTTACCTATGCCCCTGCACCATCTTCTCCCCTGTCTCTTTCACATATCCCCCTGCACCATCTTCTCCCCGGTCCCTCTGACATATTCCCTACACCATCTTCTCCCCGGTCCCTCTCACACATTTCCCCTACACAATCTTCTCCCCGTCTCTCTCATATCCCCCTGCACCATCTTCTCCCTGGTCCCTCTGACATATCCCCCTGCAATATATTTTCCCTCTCTCTCACACATATTCCCCTACACCATTTTCTACCATGTCTCTCTCTCACATGTCTTCCTGCACTATCTTCTCCTCTATCTGTCTCACATATTTCCCTGCACCATCTTCTCCCCTGTCTCTTTCCATGATCCCCTGCACCATCTTCTCCCCTGTCTCTCTCTCACATATCCCCTGCATCTAATTCTCCCCTATCTGTCTCACATGTTTCCCTGAACCATCTTCTCCCCTGTCTCTCTCTCAAATATCCCCCTGCATATTCTCCTCCCCTATCTGTCTCACATGTCCCCCTGCACCATCTTCACCCCTGTCTCCCTCCCATGTCCCCTACACCTTCTTTTCCCCTGTCTATCTCACGTTTCCCTGCACCATCTTCTCCCTTGTCTCTCTCACCTATACCCCAACACCATCTTCTCCCCCCCTCTCGCATGTCTCTCTCCACCATCTGCTCCTCTGTCTCTCTCACCTATACCCCTACACCATCTTCCCCCTGTCCCTCTCACATGTCTCTCTCCACCATCTTCTCCCCTCTCTCTCTCACATGTCCCCCTGCACCTTCTTCTCCCCTATTTCTCTCACATGTCCCCCTCACCATCTTATCCCCTTTCTCTCTCATCTATCCCCCTGCACCATCTTCTCTCCTGTCCTCTCACATGTCTCTCTCCACCATCTTCTCCACTCTCACTCTCTCACATGTCCTCCTGCACTTTCTTCTCCCCTATTTCTCTCACATGTCCCCTTGCACCATCTTATCCCATTTCTATCTCATCTATCCCCCTGCACCATCTTCTCTCCTGTCCCTCTCTCACATGTCGCCCTGCACCTTATTTTCCCCTGTCTCTTTCACATGTTTCCCTACACCATTTTCTCCCCTGTCTCTCTCACATGTCTCCCTGCACCATATTCTCCCCTGTCTCTCTCACACGTCCCCCTGCACCATCTTCTCCCCTGTCTCTCTCACATGTCTCTCTCCACCATCTTCTCCCTGTCTCTCTCGCACATGTCTCCCTGCACCATATTCTCCATTGTCTTTCTCACATTTCTTCCTGCACCATCTTCTTCCCTGTCTCTCTCACATGTCCCCCTGCACCTTCTTTTCACCTGTCTCTCTCACATGTTTCCCTACACCATCTTCTACCCTGTCTCTCTCTCACATATCCCCCAGCACCATCTTCTCTCCTGTCGCTCTCACATGTCTCTCTTCGTCATCTTCTCCCCTGTCTCTCTCTCACATGTCTCCCCACACCATATTCTCCCCTGTCTCTCTTACATGTCCCCATGCACTATCATCTCCCCTGTCACTCTCACATGTCTCTCTCCACCATCTTCTCCCCTGTCTCTCACTCACATGTCTCCATGCACCATATTCTTCACTGTCTTTCTCACATTTTTCCCTGCACCATCTTCTCCCTGTCTCTCTCACATGTCCCCCTGCACTATCTTCTCTTCTGACTCTCTCTCACATCTTCTGCCCTACCTCTCTCTCTCACTTATCTCCCTGCACCATCTTCTCCCCTGTCTCTCTCTCTTACATATCCCCTGCACCATCTTCTCCTCTGTCTCTCTGACATGTCCTCTGCACCTTCTTTTTCCCTGTCTCTCTCACATGTTTCCCTGCACCATCTTCTCGCCTTTCTCTCTCACATGTCACCCTGCACCTACTTCTCCCCTCTCTCTCACATGTCCCCTGCACCATCTTCTCCTCTGTCCCTCTCACATATCTCCCTGCACCATCTTCACCCCTGTCCCTCTCACATGTCCCTCTGCACCTTCTTTTCACCTGTCTCTCTTACCTGTTTCCCTGGACCATATTCTCCCCTGTCCCTCTCACAGCCACGGCAATTCAACCCCTCCCCCTTGATATCACAGTACATCATATTAATTCAAATGCAATGTTTAGTTCATTCTATGTGTACAGTCCTGTACTCTACATTTGTTCATACATGCTGGACAGACACATCAAATATAAATAAAACCACTCTTTAGTGATATATTGACAAAAAAGGTATAAAAATATGGCAGTTGGTTTCAGGACATGGCAGCACTTTGGGTCTAAGCACTTTTTGCGGACAGATCAATTAGCAAACAAACATCAATGACAAAATGTATGCAATCAAATGCCAAATATATATGAGGTAGATCCAAATATGGGCAAAGATATTTGAACTCTATCCCAATTGTTTGCCATTACAGAGGAACCGAATGTGATGTAAATACATTCAAGAAAGTAAATCTGCTGTGGAGTGAGATCGCTTTGCATGTGACCAGTCTTTGCATCATGTACATTTTTTTGGCAAGGTAGTACCTGCATCAGACAGGTTGAAAACTGTAGGGTATTTCATATTATTTTTTTTTACAATGGCACCTCATGTCATGAGCAGTGACTAATGTCAAACAGTTTATTTAATGCATTTATTTCACAGCAAATTGGATATTATTTATTTTATCTGTAAATGTTATTGCAACTGTTTTTTTTTACATTATGTTTTTGTTTTATGTTTCTTTATCAGATCTTGCTTGAGTATATTTAAATAATCTGCTGGTTCTCCTGTCATGCAATATTTTTCAAAATTTACTTCTCCTTGCTATTATCTGGATGTTCTTAGTGAGGCGGTTTGTTGCTTTCCCCTTATGATGTCATGGTTGGGATATTGGGATATAATCTCTGAGTTTCCAGACTTGGCTGCAATTAAATGTCTATATGTGTTTCTATATTTTTTTGCTGGTCAGTTCAGTTCCACAATGTCAGGAGCCCAGAAACTATGTTAAGAAAATAAATCTTACCCCATGATATATTATAAGACATTTGCATCTACACTCATTCCCCCAACTAACTAAGTTTTTCAACAACATACGCAATGAAAACAAGTTCCATTTCCATTCAAAATCATTGTAATTTCTGAACCAGATAAAGACCAAACGATGTGTTCCAATTTCAGGCCCATGTCTCTCCTAAATACAGCCATCAAACTTTTTGTGAAGATCTTGGCAACAAGGCTTAACAGAATCCTGCCCGTTTATATGGAATATCCGTAGTCAATACACTGGTACATAATTCAATACAATGGTACATATCTTAATCAGACCTGATTTATACAGACCAGGTGGGGTTTATCTTTCACAGGCGAATGTCCGACAATATCTGAAGAGTATTTAATCTAATATACCAGATAAATAAAAACTATAGATGTGCACTAACCCCTGTGTTTTGATTTTCGATCTGTATTAACTTCGTGTTTTGGCTTTGGATCTGTATTTTTGGGAAAAATTGCTAAAATATGCTAAAATCACATAATTTTGCTCCTTTTTGGTCTTACATTATTATTACCTTAATAACACTAATGTCCAGTCATTTCCAGTTAATTGGTAGCGACACAAACACACGACAGTTCATAGTGCATCTAGGAAACATTGCCACACAGCAGTGGCAGAAAAGAAAAGTGGTGCAGGATGGAATTGTCCTTGGGACCTCGCACCCACCAATATGTTAAAAAAGGTTTAACAAACTCACAAAGAAAAAGGAGGGCTTGAAGGTACAGTTTAACAAACCAATCACTTCAGCGACAAGGAGTGCCACTTTTGTGTCTGAAGTGCTTGGTTTGTATGGGCCCCCAAAAAACAACCTAACAATGGGCTTAAGGCAGCTAAGCTAACAGTGCTGTCAATGAACTGTAAGACTGCAGGAAGAGACTGGTTAGAGCAATGGCACAAACACACAGCAGTTAATATCACATCTAGGAAACATTGCCAGTGCCACACAGCAGTGTCAAGAAAGAAAAGTGGTGCAACATTGAAATGTCATTGGGCCCTTCCACCCACCCTTATGTTGGATCTTAAAAAGGACATGCACAGTTTAACAAACCAAGCACTTCAGCGACAAGGAGTGCCACTTTGTGGCTGAAGTGCTTGGTTTGTTTTGGCCCCCCACAAAACAAGCTAACATTGGGCTTAAGGTAGCTAAGCTAACAGTGCTGTCAATGAGCTCTACAGTGGCAAGATGTTGTTGTCATCATCTTCAGGCTTATCCTCACCCTCATCAGTGTGTACATCATCCTCACACAATATTAATACATCCCTGCTGAAATCCACCATTACAGAAGTCTCTGTAACTAAAAAGTGAACAACAAATTTTTTTTAAAAAAAAAGGTTTTACCTTTATAAGAAAAAAACACCTCTCTCATAAAGGTGAAAGTTTACTATAGAAAAACATAAAATTGCCAACATGTCATTGTACCTCAAATATTAATAAGCATTCCAGCATCAGCTAGCCTCCTTCTTTCAGCTAGATCCCACCACCTGCAATCTACACTCTCATCATCCTCACCCTCATCCTCGCCCTCATTAGTGTGTACAACATCCTCACACAATACTAATTCATCCCCGCTGGAATCCACCATTACAGAAGTCTCTGTATTTTGATGTAATTGATAATAGTGCTGTCAATGAACTTTAAGGCTGCAGCGAGTTGGCTGGTTACTAATCGACAGAGCAACGGCACAAACACTCTGCAGTTCATAGCACATCTAGAAAACATTGCCACACAGCAGTGGCAGAAAAGAAAAGTGGTGCAAAATGGAATTGTCCTTCGGCCCATATGTTGGATTGCCATAATATGATTGATGGGCAGCAGACTAGACAAGGTTATAATGTCGACAATATGACTTTGACAGTATTATTAGGACAACAATTGACAGAATTTATTAGGTTGACTATTCAAATGTAGACAGATGACAAATGTAACTTTAACCCTGTCCCTATTTCTAGACCTGTTCCTAACCCTGTCCCTGACCCTATCCCTAGACCTGTCTCTAACCCTGTCCTTTTCCCTATCCCAAGACCTGTTCCTAACCCTATCCCTAAACCTGTCCCTATCCCTAGATCTGTCCCTATCCCTATCCCTGTCCCTAGACCTATCCTTAACCATATCCCTAGCCCCTTGAATGAGTACAGCTCCCCTCTGAAAAGCAGATTGTACACTTTCTCCTAGCATGTGTGAAAATCCTGCCTGTTATTGCTCTGAATAAATGCAAATTTAGCTTTTTCTGTTTCTAATGCAATTTCAAAAAGTAGCAAAGTATTTGCTTTATTTGGAAGTGAGTTGCATCAGTGCAGATGGTATTTGTGTTTGATTTGTTTATTTTCTGATTTTAGGTGTGTTTGACTATGGTTAGGACACCTGTATTTATTTATCAAAACTGAATGCAGGTGGTCAAGCATAAAATAAAGTGGATGGGCCTAGTAGCCAATCAGAGCATTTGAATATTAACAGCAGCAAAGACTATTTCACCTCGCTTCATGTGTAAATAAGCTCGCAGTAGCAGGGGTTAGGACAACATGTTGTCAATCTAAGTAGCTAAACAGCACAGAAGCAAAACTGACGTGGGGAAGTTGTGGTGTTACACTCACGCAAACTATTGCAAAATAATCATATATTTTGTCCACTTTTTAACATAAGAAATATATAATACATATAATATTCTGTATATATACCAAATATAATATACTGCATATATATATATATATATATATATATATATATATATATATATATATATATATATATTTATTTATTTATAAAAACACTGTATATATTCTATTTACATTTCCTTGTATAAATATTCTTCTTATTTATAATATACTGTATACAAACAGTATGCCTTTCCATGCATTTAAATTAGATGGAATACAATGAGGATTGTGAGTTCAAAACAGTCTCTAGTCTTTTGTGAGCTACTCTTTTTGTGCAAACCTGAGATTATTTTCTCATATGTTGAACCAACTTTTGTTAGCTGCTTCATACTCCAATAATACATAAAACATTAATGATGTCACTTGGATACTGTTGACAGAGTACATGCCATTTATCCAGATTTTATCTTGAAGGGAACTTGATTCTCTGCCCTGTAGGCACATAACTTTTCTGTGTCCATGGCACAGCAAGATAATGCCACTTACACAAGGTCACATATTGTTCACACACAAAAACATACTTATTGCTATCTTCAAAGACAAAAACATATTGCTCCTACATAGAGCAATTCTTATAATGCATTGCAATAACCTTTCTCAAATGCTACTGTAAAATATATATTAGATATTTGTCAGGTCTACACTTATGAGAGCTCTCAGTTTATTCACTTATCGATAAAATCTCATTTTGTTATATTCTGCTTCTCTATCGTGTTATTGCATGTAAGCACTTCAGGCAATACCATAGTTGCCTACTCTCCCAAATTTTTGGGAGTTCTCCCGGACTCCCGAGAGAGCAGGCAAAAATCCCGGAACCAGCATCTCCCCGTTGTTGTAGATGGTGGGGGCGTAGCCCCACCCCCTGCTACGATTGGGTAGAATTTCCTTATATTGACAGGGGGTGGAGCCTAACGGCGCACCACGCGTGGCCACGCCCCCTCGACGGACCACCTCCCGGACAGCTGGCTTCAAAAGTAGGTAAGTATGGGCAATACATTTGTAATAAGATTATTTCACAAAGCAGTAATGAATATTTGTTTTAATTGAGACCTATAAGAATGCCGGGGGTCAGTGCAGTACAATGTAAAGAAACTCAAAGCATTTATTCCATTCTTCCTCTGCTGGTTTGGTTTTTCTGTGTTAAATAAAAATATATATCCCCTGGTGGTATCCTTACTGATACTACATATTTTGTACACTTCCAAAGTCAACGCCTCTCCTGGTCACGACACTAGGTAAGGACTAGTAGAGGTTTCTGGAATGCATAAACCTTGGATGCCCTCTAATGAAGCAGTACATACTGCTGTTTTGTATTTAATTTTAGCTAGAGAAAGGGAGGGCCACCAAAGGTAGTTGTTCTACCTCCTTGAATCTGGGATATGACTTTATGCCCACTGTTGCTCTTTGTGGAAATTGTTTTTCCCCTCTAAGTTCTATCTTCACAGCTATAGCGACAGCCTTGTCTAAGACGCAACAACGGTCATGGTCACTGATGCAGCTGCAATATCCTCCAGCAGTCCAGTCAGGGAGAATTGGAGGACAACCAGAGGGAACAGGTCTGCCTGAATTTCCAACATGGGCCTAAGAGCAGATTTCGCTTTGTGGATGATGTCTTTCACTCTCTTTCCCACCTTGATAAAACAAAGGCCCACTGTGATACATCAACATTGCTTATTCTGATAAGTAAAGTTCCAGAGAAATGCACTTCAGCTGAAAATAATATGATCACTAAATAGAATAATTAAATCTACTTCTTTATGGGACATGTTACTACTGGTCTGTCATCACAGTCTTGGGATGCCCTCTTCACTTTTACAAAACTATTGACACCTCCTGTCTCATGAAACTCTGTGTTACTCATAGTATTATGGATTTCTTATCAAATGAAATATTTTTTCCAAAATATTACAAAACAATATAGAGATAGCTAGTGTACACTATAGAACCAAATCCCGCATGGCTAGTGTACATTATAGAGGTCATTCTCTGTTGGCCACTATATAATTTAGAAAAAACTATGGAGATTCTAAGGGTGCCTTGAACTGAGAAAGTTTGTGATCCCCTGCTCTAGTGGCTAGCATGCAATACATAGTTCAAAAGCCATGTTGGCTTAAAGATGATACAATGTACATTCCTTTGTGGTTAGTGTTCAATATGGAGTCCTTTCAGTGCTAGCTAGTAATGGTAACTAGCATAGAATAGAGATCCCATTCCCTGGTGTATAGAGTTCATTACAAAGACAATTTTCTGGTGGCTTATATGCTATAAAAATTTACAATCCTTGGAAGCCAGTAATAAGCACTTGTTTTTATACTGGCAAACATGGATTTAAGTTACCGATGGAGTCTCTTTAGGAGGCGCTTTGTTGTTTGATGGTTAATGTGGGTGTATAGGCTGTATATTTAGCAAAACATAAACATTTCTAACATTTTTACCTGGATAAGTAGCTAAATAAATGTAAAAATATATTGTTCGAGATGCAGTAGTGTGAAAATAATCATTTTCATTATAACTTAAACATTTTTTTAATATTTTGGTCTTTAAACCTTATATAATTATGCACTGAGTACCAAAATAAAATGCTATTAAATGAAAGCCTTATCTAACTATTTACCCCACACAATACAATAATATATAAAACTTACTACAACTCATCCCCGGGTCCTGCTATAAAACACCAAGCATTGCATTGTTTAGAGGCATTCATTTCTACAATACATTGACTTGGATCACCAGCAAAGGGACACTTATCGCCTTTATTATTAATTGTATTCTCTGGTATACATAATTTTTCTGAATTAATGGAAAAGGATAATTTGATGTCTGAGTTACAGGCGATTCTCTAGTTATAACAATGCAATGTAAATTGTATGTAATAATATGAGTAAGAAGACACCAAGGCTGTCTTTATTACATGTTTTGCATTTGAACATTTTAATATTTTTAATACATTGGTATTTGTGTGCATAAGTATATATAAACACTTTTTCACATATAAGGGGCTGCTGAGTGCAAAATGCACATTCTCCACCTATTGAAGATCATTTAATTATCTTATTCTGCAGCAAAAAAATCTTAGTTTTGCCTATGGGTGCAGAGTGAGATGCTTTGTTGCACCTATTCCACTTTCAGCAAGAAGATACAAATTTGCCCAATCAGAAGGACCAAAACTTTACATCCCACAGTCATTGTCATCTGGACAAGCTGATACTTGCATCAGCTTTAAAACTGACCACTGCCGTGTAACAATGGCATTTCCCTCTGCGCGGCCTCAATTTCATAACCTCCACTTCTTCTTTAAGATACACCATATAATACATGGAATAGGAGTGAAGGGGAAGACACACATGTGATCCAACAAATCATTCAGTCATAGAAAATTGGCAAAATATTTAACATAGTCTTCTGTAGTTTAGATAATAAAACATTGGGACCAATTAATGAATAATCAAATCTTACAACACGGATATAACTAATGATCCCTGAAACAGAATCTAAACTGAGACCCTCATTCCACTATTCTCCCACATTACTCAAAGCTAGGCCCACCAACATATTATAGAGCTGAGTGTAAATAAATGATTATACTATACTTTAGAGATATTGTGATGCCAGAAATAAATGGAATCTGTTCAATTGAGCTTGGCACCATAGCAGCAGAACTATATAGAATCTAAATGCAGTACCTCTCCAGTATCAGACAATATAAAACATGCCACAGTGAATGCAATGCAATTATATGTACAGAGGCATGGTCTGGTGTACCTAATAAAATCATATTTTAATATACACAATTTATGCTATTTTGCTAAAAAGCAGTCCATTCTCATTGTCAACATTCCAAGCAATTTAGTACATGTTTGCTTAGTCTCAGTTGGTCAGCTATTCTGTATCTCTGTTTCAGTTTAAGTGTTTGGTAATTGTTATTAAATGCCATATACTTGGCTCTTGCAATGTACAAATAAAAGCTGTTCTGTTATCCATAATGAATCAACAACAGACTCCATTGATCCATTGTTGAATGAGAGGTGGTCGCTAATCGCAGGCTGTTTCCACAGGGAAGGTGTTGGCTGGATGTCCACAAACATTTGTAAGCACTTTACACTCTGCTTTTTTTCTGTGAAAGGCTTATTTGTTTCTCTGCGTGTTGCTGATCAAATCAAAGCATCCCACGCCCCAGAAACAATGCAGTCACTCTTACTGATTTTCTGATAGTTAGGATGGCACATAAAAAGGATGTTGCTGTTAAAAGAAACTTCGGGCAAACTATGGAAATGTGCATGTTCTGTCTATCATCATTTATTTATATAGCGCCACTAATTCCACAGCTCTGTACAGAGACCTCACTCACATCTGTCCCTGCCCCATTGGGGCTTACAGTCTAAATTCCCTAACATACACACAGGTGAATTTGTTAGCAGCCAATTAACCTACCAGTATGTTTTTGGAGTGTGGGATGAAACCAGAGCACCTGGAGAAAACCCACCCAAACACGGAGAGAACATAGAAACTCCTCACAGATAAGGCCATGGTCAGGAATTGAACTCATGACTCCAGTGCTGTGAGGCAGAAGTGCTAACCACTTAGCCACTGTGTTGCCCTATCTAGCTATCTATCTGTCTATCTATCTATCTATTTCTAAAAACTTGCTTGCAATCACAGACACCAGTTCTGAAACCATATCTAACACATTACTCTGTTATGTCACTATCTGTTATGCTAGTCTTTATCAAAACCCTAAAACAGTGTAAGTGTACAATAAACAGCCAATTCCATAATGTCTAGTATACAATACAAACTCCATTCTATAGTGGATTATGTACAATGCAACGTCCATGCAGCATCCCAAAAACCCCATTGCGTTTTGTCAAACCTTCTTCAAAAGTTTTATTGAGGAACTATTCCTATACTGTGCCATTAGTCTGTTTTATTCTTTGCAAATATTCTGTACTGCTGTTTATTGGACACGGTGTGAAAATAAAGAGATAAAAAATAAAAGGCAAATGTCCGTTAAGACCAAACTACTATAAGTTCTAACAGTGTTGATAAAAAGGAATGCAGAAAAAAACCCGATTGAGGCAGTAGACAAATAGTCCTTACAGTGGTGAAAATAAATATTTAATTACAATCAGAGTAATTCGCTATAGCAAGCACCTCAGTAATGAAATGTAATAGTTATAGCTAGGAATATCATTTCTTGTAAGAAGGGCATCAAATCGACATTTAAATTGAGATAAAGAATTGACTGTTAAAACTTCCACTGGCAGAAAATCCCAACGTTTGTCCACGCTTACAATATGTTTCTGAGTTTTTGTGAGTATAGCTTGTACCAATAAAATATTTGTAATAACAAAAGTTAGCACAACATTACCCAAATGTATATATGTGGGTCAGAAGTGTCCTCCAAGAGTATTCTTTTAACCGGCAAATTTCAAAAATGTCAATAGCTCTAACCTTATTTATGTTATGAGGATATGGCCCCTTGACATGCAGTTATCCTGTATGGTACGCAAACGTTTGCTGAATTTGACTGTGGAACATTATGAAGTTATAGAATGGCAGCAAAGTATATGGTCTATGAACATAGGAATATATAATCATTGTCTTTGACCCATAAGCAATGTCTTTCAGGTGTTATTTGTGTATTATCAAGGGTAACTGTTATACTGTGTGTACCATCCTACCCCTAGCTTTTTAAACAAAGGTATATACAGTAAGTAGAAGCTAAGCAATGATGTGTTCTTGGTGTCCATAACAGTGATGTTCTTCCATTATACCTTGTGCGGTTAGCAAAACAGGTAAATCCAGCACTGTGTAAGGCTTTTCACCCTTTTGTAATTCTATCTTTTAATCTTTCAAATGATTTTCCTTTACTTTAACCTATAGTAATGTATTATAGATACTAGAAGTAAAAGAATGACAACATTTATACATAAGCTCTTCATCCCCCTCATCACAGCTTGTTTAGCCTTTACATTATTCACTTCATTTTATATGGTTCACTGGCGTCTCTGTTAGTACCCTATAGTAGAACTTTGAGTCTGTACATGTCTACATACTGCAGTTTATTATTGCAGTTATAATATAAAATAACAAAGTGTGTAACTGCTTCTTTGCTTTATACATTTGTACAGGAATGAATTCTAGCTGGGAAATAGATATTATGATTTGTAAAAGTACCTTGACTTTGTTAAATATTACTTGCTATGAAGTTTTTTTCATCAAGACAATCAAATTTGATTTCTGTATTGTTTATCCAGTTGTACAGGTAAAACAACTGAAGATTAAATATTATCAGCGTTCCTGAGATCTGCTTCCCAATATGTACACATTTGAAGAGGGTTCACACTCTCCTTATTTAAAGTAAAAAACATCAATGGTGTACAAACAATAGGCGCCAATCTTTAAACACATCGAAGTTTGAGGCACTTTTTCTTCAATATATAACGATCACCAGCAGTCTTATTATTTTCTCACTGGAACGCAAAAAAATAAAACATAGTGTAGTATGTCCTATGCAATAAAATGTGCTATCAGAAAACACCATTAAAAATTAAAAAAGATAATACACTAGGGGGTAAATGTATCATACCCCGGTTTTGTCAACTCCCGCGAGTTCGGCGTCTTCTCAGCTTAAATTTAAAGCGGTGCTGCCTTGTAAAGGGAAATTTCCCTTTACAAGGCAGCGCCGCTTTAAATTTAAGCTGTGAAGACGCCGAACTCGTGGGAGTTGACAAAACCGGGGGATGATACATTTACCCCCGGATCTCTCCCATTTTTGCTATTTTGTATCTCAAATGGAGATGAAGATGGCTTTTCAGGGAAGGAAAGAGGAGACTATCTGATGTTTATCTGAAGGCTCATATTTATTGGAAACACTGTAAGCATATGTCCACTGGGGACAAGGTGTAATAGAAGATTCACAGACTTTGCTTTGTTGGTGTTGTCTGATTACATAGCACATGGTGTTTAATCGGATTCTTATTTATCTATGTATTGATGAACTGCATTTTATTGGATAGGACATCCTACACTATGTTTTATTTTTTTGAGTTCCAGTGAGAAAATAATAAGACTGCTGGTAATCGTTATATTGAAGAAAAAGTGCCTCAAACTTCGATGTGTATGTACACCATTGATGTTTTTCACTTTATCCAGTTGTACATGCCTATATACACATTTAAAAAACAAGTAAAATGGCAGCACGTGGGCTTAGTGGTTTGCCCTTCTGCCTCACAGCACTGGGATCATAAGTTAATAATGTCATATAGCAGTTATGAGTATACACATAAAAAAACATATTACTGTAATGATTATGTCATTACTTAACGTGTGTTACTGTAAAACAAAAGCACAAACTCGACAATTTTCCCCAAAAATTAAAAATATATTCAACCAATTATCTGTACATATTCAGCACATGCAGTACAAAACAAAACCATGTCTTTGGGGCTGCTGGATGATCTTAGGTTCAGGACCTGCTATTATAAAAGGGCTGTTGTCTGGCCTTAGGGAATTACTGGGAGGCTGGTTGGTTGATGGGTGGGTGGTCTTCCCCTTGGCAGGATTAGTTTTGCTGGATGTTTGATGACTCAAGAGAATTTGTTGAAATTGTTGTCATTATTAATTATTTCTGTTTGATGTTCCCAGGCAGATGATGATACTTCTAAAAAATGTGTAGCTAATTTTTTGGACATATGTCCTAATGGGAAGTCTTCATTATTTTCTCTTATGTATTTTATTTTGGATTGCCGGCAGCAATTAATGTAGACAGACAACTGAGTATGCTGAGAGTTACTACTAAACATATATCATTGGATCACTCACTGAATTCATTTATCAATTTCCAAAGAAAGACATTAAGGATGAAGCCTTTACAGAGGGCTTCAGCGACAAATGTAACTGTGTTGTGTTGGAGCCGCCATTGAATTTTCTTAGACTATCATTTGGTCATTTGTGTCAGAAAATTTTCTGAGGGTCTAAAAGTAAACTTTTACTTGTCAGATAAAACATAGCGATCATCAATAAAACAAGCATACTGACACTGATATATGTTTCTTAACTTTTAGGTTATATTTAATTTGAAAGATGCACTGTTGACTGGACAGTGTATTCCCAAAAGCAAACCCTGCCTACTTTAAGCATCAGTTTACAACTTTACTCTGTCCCAAATAATTTTTATAATAATTGCATGACTTTTATTAAAGTTATTTTATCGTTTACCAATAAACATTGTCTGCTGTAGTTTGTGTGGTTCCAACTCACAATGCGATTTATTAGCACAAGCAACAGAATAATCATTCAATAATATAAGTACAGCCGATGACATACGCGGGCGCTCTGGATCCAGCGTACAGTCATTTAATCCTGAAGTCTGTGGTAAGAAGACTGTCGGTTGGCCCCAGAGCCCTTGCTTATATACAGTTAGTGATACAGTGAAAACAATACAGATGATTTGGCATGTTTCTATAGGTTCAGGCTTCAGGACACTCCAGTGTAATGCAGGTCATTGGCCAGTTCAAACGATGCCCTCCAAGGGTGGGGGTCAGCTCTCCAAAAGATGCATACTAATCTTCCCGCTGAAAGCTGGATCAAACTCGTCTATTTACATTACAAACACAATACCATTCTGATCATTTATTCCCTATAATCCATATCTTGCATACGCAAGGTGTGATCCTTTAGGCCAGTGGTCAGGGAACAGGGGTAAACTACCCCAAATGGGGTAAAAAGGAAATTCCTGGGGGTAATGCTTCCGATTCACATGCTGTCAGATGGATTGTAGACCCCTTTATATGTGAAATTGCTGTTGTGCCAGAAGAGCCACAAAGGTTGGCAGAGGCACTTCTTGAGCTTCGATGCAATAATGAAGCACATATTGCATTTGAAAACAAAGCAGATCTGTCATATTTTTGGATGTCAACAGCTGCAAAGACATTCAAAATTACACATAAGGAGTCAAAAAGTTGCTGCCTTTTGCAACAACCTACCTTTGCGAACAAGGATTTTCCACTCTAACGAACATAAAAACAAAGCAGAGAAATTGATTCAAATTGCTCTGACATCAAAATGCGTATCTAAATATATTTGGGGGTAAAAGGTAAAAAAGTTCCCTGACCCCTGCTTTAGGCGATTGAACCGGACGTCTGAGGATTTTAAGAGAGAGCAGTGGAAGGTATTGGGAATTTTAAGAGATGGAGGCAATTGAAGTCTAAATGCCACAGGGTTAATATTTTTAATGCTTGTGAATGGTCCAATAAACCTTGGTCCAAGCTTCTTACATGGCTCTTTGAGTCTAATATTTTTGGTGGATAGCCACAACTTGTCACCAACCTTTAGAAGACAACCACTATGATGACGGTCTGAACGAGACTTGGATCTGAAAGATGCCTGGTGTAATGCGGAGTAAACTTTTCTCCAAATATTTCTGATTCGTGAGGCCGTAGAGGGCATCCTAGGATAAGCAGAATCCAGCAAAAAGTAGAGAGAATGTGCCCTGGGATGGAATCCGTAATTACAAAAAAAAGGAGAAATACAGAATGAGGAGTGACAAGATCTGTTATAAGCAAATTCAGCCCACGGGAGTAGAGTAGACCAGTTATCATGGAATTTCGAAATAAATATTGTAACAAAGGGAGGCATTTAGCTGGCAATATGCAGAGAAAGCATGGAAGTAAAGTAAAACATTTGTGCAGTAATGCACCTAGATTGATGACTTATATCTGACAAACAATAGTTTAAAGTTTGATTAACTTACATGGTTTGAAATGTTCCTCCTCAGAGCAAACAGTCTTAGTGCAAACAGAACCACTGATGGGAGTTTCCTCTTAAAGGGAAGGTGGGTGTGTCAGCTACCCATCAAGCTAAGGCTGGGGGAGGAGTATCATGTATAAAAGCTTGCTTGTGCCATTTGTTCACTGAGACCAACGCTGGGGAAGCCGGCTGGTCTTGAGAGAGCTGGTCTATGTCTAGCTAGCGTTTAGGGTCTCCAGAATTGCTGTGAAATCTGTACGGTGTCAAAACATTTACCATTCTGACAATAAAACTACATAAAAAGGAAGAAGTTGTTCGCATGTGCTTCAGCAGTAGCGGGCTCTTTCCACAATATATATAAGCGCAGAAATTGTTCCAAGGACTGATTAGTTCTTTCTGTTTGTCCATTGGATTGCAGGTAATGGGCAGATGACAAACTAATCTTTACCCCAAGTAGGTGGCAGAAAGAGTTCCAGAAATGAGCAACAAACTGGGAGCCACTGTCAGAGACGATGTCTTCAGGGATACCATGCAAATGGAACACATGTTGAATGAATAATGAAGCAAGGGTCCGAGCAACAGGTAATTTGGGCAATGGTATAAAGTGGGCCATCTAGCTAAAATGTTCCACGAACACCCAGATGGTATTGTGACCAGAAGACCATGGAAGATCGACACGAAAGTCCATTAAGTGGTGTGTCCATGGTTTGACTGGAATCGGTAAAAGAACCAACTGACCCGATGGGGGAGTTCTAGAGGATTTGCCTCTGACACACTCCTAGCTTCTAACATCAGAAGACAAAGTAGGCCACCAAACCCAATGTGAAATCATTTCGATGGTTTTAAATATTCCAGGATGCCCTGCGAGTTTGCTCCCATGACTTTCAGCAAGTAACAATCTTCTAAGATGAATGGGAACAAATAACCAGCCCACGGGAGTTTGCACATGAGCAATAATTTGAAATTGGCGAAGAGTAGCTCCAAGGTCTTGAGTGAAGTCTACATGAATTGAGGAAGAAGGTATGATGGGCCGCCGGTCAGGAGGAGGAGCATGGCAGGCCAGAATACTTTGAGACAAAGCATCAGCTTTGATGTTCTTGGAGCCTGGTCGGAAGGTGATGATAAACTTAAAATGAGTAAAGACGAGGGCCCAGCGAGCTTGCCTAGGATTCAAGGTCTTAGCTGCCTGGATATATTGAAGGTTTTTGTGATCAGTGATAATGGTAATCAGTTGGGCAGCGCCCTCTAACCAATGTAATCAAAGGCCCATTTCAGGGCCAGTAACTCACGTTTTCCCACATTGTAGTTGGTCTCAGCGGGCGAGAATTTTCGGGAAAGATATGCACAGGGGTGCAATTTCTGAGAGAGTATAGCTCCAGCTCCCATATCTGAGGCATATACCTCAACAATAAAAGGGATTACCGGGTTTAGGTGCCTAAGAACTGGAGCAGAGGTGAAAGCATCCTTTAGGGCTAAAAAGCTGGCCAATGCCACTGGAGACCAGTTAGCCGTGTCAGCACCTTTGTCTGGATACATGGAAAATCCGGATGACGAGATTACGTATCCCACTAAAGTCACACGGGAAACTTCAAACTCACACTTCTGAGGCTTCGCGTATAATTGATGTTGGCGAAGTTTCTGCAGTACTTCCTGAACATGTTGGCGGTGCCGGGCTAACGACTGTGTATAAATCAAAATATCATCCAGGTAAACCACAACCTTTTTGCCCATGAACTCCCGTAATACATCATTGATAAGATCCTGGAACAATGCCGGAGCATTGCAGAATCCGAATGGCATGACTAGATACTCATAGTGTCTGGAGTGAGTATTAAAGGCTGTAGGAATAGAGAGAGAGTATAAACTACCTTTAGGCAACTTAGAGCCAGGAATTAGGTCGATTGCATAATCATACTCCCGATGAGGGGGGGAGAGAATCTGCCTTTTTTTAAAAAATACATTGCAGAATTCTTGGTATGGAGCAGGAATGGGTTCCAGGTCAGGCTGAAGAACTTGGAGAGGTAAAATCAAGCAAGTAGACGAACACTCAGGACTCCAACAAAGGATCTTTCCCTTCCAGTCAATGAGGGGATTATGGCTTTGAAGCCAAGAATACCCTAGAATCAACGGAGCAGAGGGGCACGAGATCAAGAAAAAGGAAGCACTTCAGTATGAAGGGCACCCACAGACAACTGAATAGGAGGAGTCTTGGTGAGAATTCTGCCCCAGATAGGGGATTACCATCCAATCCACAGATGTGATGCTTGATTTAAAGTTGATGGAAGGAATTCCGAGATTCAGAGCCAACTGGATATCCAGGAAGTTACCCACTGCACCACAGTCAAGGAAAGCGGAAACATTAGTTGATTGAGGACCAAAGACTATACGTGCCGCAATCAGAAGAGAGTTTTCTGAAGAGATTATTTGGAGACCTAGGCACAGAGCCGTAACTAGGCAGGTGCGGGCGGTGCCGTCGCCCAAGGCGCAAGCCCAAGAGGACGCAGCAGCCGCCCGCTACCTGCATCTGTGCCCTGGCTAAATCACTGCACACAGCTTCCCCCACAAGAAACTTGTTCCTGGCATCGGAAACTTGTTCCTGTCGGTGGTTCATATTGGCATTCCAAATGCAAATGCAGGAAGCTGTTCGGCCGCAGCTACAGTGCCGTTCACCACTTACTACCACTGTAAGAAAACAAAAAAGGTAATCTCCACAACCAACTGATCTTATAAGAGCAAATTTCTCAATTGTATACCACTACCATTCTTACTCATACCTTCCACCTACCTCCTCCATACCCAATCTCCTATTCCAGCCCACTTATATACCACAACTCTTCCCACCCATCTCTACTCCCACTGATCTCACTGACACCTTATTTTACTCAATCTCTCTCTATTTCTCAACTATTTAATTAAAGTAATTGTAATTTAATTTTTACAATATTCCATTAATTCTTTTCTTTTTTATTTAAAATTTTAAAATAAATTTCTATTGTATAAAATATCTATTTTTATTTTTATGCATATATTTTCGTTTTTATTTATTTTCATCAATATATATATATATATATATATATATATATGTATTTATATATATATATATATATATATATATATATATATATATATATATACGTGTATATATATATATATATATATATATTTTTATATATATATATATATATATATATATATATATATATATAGAAAAAATAAATAAATATATATATATATATATATATATACACGTATATATATATATATATATATATATATATATATATAAATACATATATATATATATATATATATATATATATAATTTTTTATTTATGTTTATTTGTACTTATTTTATTTTAGAACATATGTGAGCTACACAACATAACTTAACTAGTTCCACCGCTGGAACACACAAAAAAAGAGGAGCAGTAAGTCAAATTCTTTTACATAACACACAATGACACGGAGACAGGGTTTAATGGGTTTTGTGAGAGTGTGTGTGTGTGTGTGTATATATGTGTATATACACATATATATATATATATATATATATGTATATATTGGGGCAAGAGCCCGCTACTGCAGAAGCACACGCGAACAACTTCTTCCTTTTTATGTAGCTTTATTGTCAGGATGGTAAATGTTTTGACACCGTATACTTTCACAGCAATTATGGAGACCCTAAACGCTAGCTATACATAGACCAGCTCTCTCTCAGGACCAGCCAGCATTGGTCTCAGTGAACAAATGACACAAACAAGCTTTTATACATGATACTCCTCCCCCAGTCTTAGCTTGACGGACAGGTGACACACCCACCTTCTCTTTACGAGAAAACGCCCCTCACTGGCTCTGTTTGAACTAACAGACACACCCTGTCTATTTGCTGAGAGGAAATCATGTAAGTTAACAAACTTTAAACTACACATACGTTTTTACCTGGTTTAATCTCAACCTAGGTGCATAACTGTGCCAATGTTTTATTCTGTTTGTATACTTTCTCTGCCTCTTGTCAGATAAATGCCTCCCTTTGTTACATATCCCTCCCCCTAGCATCTCCAAGTAGGGGGATGCGGACTTCGCGAGAAGCGCTTATTTTCGTGACAACGCATCTGCATTTTTGTGTAGAATCCCAGGTCTATGTTCTACTGAGAACTTGAAAGGTTGCAGTGCCAAGAACCATCGGGTTACCTTGGCATTTACCTCCCGGTTGTTCTGCATCCATCTTAATGGTGCATGGTCTGTTATTAAGGTGAACTCTCTGCCTAGGAGATAATAGCACAGAGCTTCTGTAGCCCATTTTATGGTGAGACATTCTTTCTCCACAGTGGCATATTTTTGTTCCCTTGGAAGCAACTTACAGCTTAGGTACAGGACAGGGTTTTCTACTTCATTCTTCTCCTGTGACAAGACTGCACCTAAGCCAACACCAGAAGCATCAGTTTGGAGGAAGAATCTCCGGGTAAAATCTGGTGCTTGTAGAACTGGAGAGGAACAAAGAGCTAACCGAAGATCAGACCAGGCGGTTTCTGCAGAGGCAGACCAGGTTAATCTATCTGGACAACTTTTTTTTAACATGTCCGTAAGTGGAGCAGCTTTAGTGGCGAAGTGGCTTACAAATCACCTGTAGTAACCTACTATGCCTAAAAAGGTTCTTAACTGCGATTTTTTTCGGTCTTGCCCAATTTTTGACACTCTCCAATTTGTCTAGGTGGGGTTTTACATGCCCTCGATCAACAATGTACCCCAAATATTTGGCTTCTCTCATGGCTATGGCACATTTCTCTGGGTTAGCTGTTAACCCTCCTGACCTTAATGAAGCTAAGACCGCCTCAACTTTGGCTAAATGTGATCCCCAGTCTGGGGTATAAATCACTATATCATCCAAGTAAGAGGCTGCATAAGCTGTGTGAGGTCGTAGCAATTTATTCATGGCGCTTTGGAAGGTGGCAGGTGCCCCATGCAACCCAAAGGGTAGTGTTAGGAACTCCCAAGTCAGTACAGTGAAACTCGGGAACTACTCAGAAGGCCAGGTGTTCGCTGGAGCCCCTAGTGGTGGGGAGAGACTGGGCTGCGGGCCGACCGAGGCTCGAGTAGCGTATACTGACTTAAAGGAGTTTCCCAGAAGTGGAGTGATTGGTGGACTGTAGTATAAGAGAAATCCAAGGTCCAAAGGTCACAGGCACAGATGCAATATCCAAGGGCAAGCGAAGGGTCAAACTCACAGGCAGAGAAGCAAAATCCGAATTCCAGGCAAAAGGTCAAGGTCAGAAGAGAAGGGTCACAGGTCCAATAACAAGCAGGGGTCAAACACGGGTGGTCAAATCTAAGGTAGCAGAAACCTAAACGGATAGTACAAGCAGGCAGCAGGACTGAGGACAGAACGCTATAACCGGCAGTGAGGCTCAGTCCTCACTGCCTTAAATAGTACAGATGGCCAATCAGGACACAGTCCAGAATGTGTCCTCAGCTGCAGTATGATAAATATGCAGAGCCTGCAGCCAATGGAATAGGCAGAGTGCCAGCAGTAAACTAATCTCTAATCAGCCTTGATTAGCTGATCCTACACAGTCTTGCAGGGCTGGCCCTACCTAATCCTGTGCGCACGCGCCCGACTGTTTGACACGTCAGAAAGACCAAAGCGTCCCGGTTGTGGCCCAGGCAACCGGGACACAGAAACCGGAAGTGACGCCCTGGTTGCCGTAGCAACGGCCGGGGCGTCACTAGGAGCAGCAGGAGAGTCGCGGCGGTGCCCGAAACCGCCGCGACCACTAACAGGTAGGACTTTATATTGATAGAGACCATCAGGGGTGGAAAATGCAGTCTTTGGCTTGACCGTGGAAGTCAGGGGAACTTGCCAATAACCCTTTGTTAGATCAAGGGTTGTTAAATAATTGCTACCAGCAAGATTTTCCACTAGTTCATCCACACCTGGCATCGGATAGGCATCAAACTGCGACATACTGTTTAGGCGCCTAAAGTCATTGCAGAACCTAATTGTCTCATTGGGTTTCGGGACAAGCACAGTGGGACTATTCCACTCACTAGTGGACTCTTCAATCACATCTAACTGGAGCATCTTCTCGACCTCCTTTCTCACGTCCACCTGTCTGGCTTCTGGAATATGATATGGCTTCTGCTTTACAATGACTCCTGGCGCAGTGACAATGTCGTGTTCGATTAAGGTAGTGCGCCCAGGAATGGAAGAGAAGACATCCCTGTTTCAGCGAATCATTTCTTCAGTCTGTTGTCTCTGCTGAATGGACAAAGCTGGCTCTATGGGCACTTCAGACTTTTCAATGGCAGTACTCACTACCTGAGGAGAGGTTTCCTCATCATGCCAAGGTTTAAGGAGGTTAACATGATATACTTGCTCCTCCCTTCTCCTACCTAACTGGCGGACTCTGTAATTGATAGGACCGACAGCCTCTAGAACTTCATATGGACCCTGCCAATGCGCGAAAAGTTTGCTTTCCTGGGTGGGAACCAGGACTAGGACCTTGTCCCCAGGCTTGAAAGATCGAACAACAGCACTTTTATCATAACTTTTTCTCTGTCGTTCCTGAGCCTCTTTTACATGTTGCTGCACAATGGGCCCTATCTTTCCTAGCCTCTCATACATTTGGGACACAAATTGTACCAGATTTGGCTCCCTGGGACCTTGCTGCTCCCACCCTTCTTTTAACATATCCAAGATACCACTGGGCTGTCTCCCAAACAATAACTCAAAGGGACTAAACCCTGTTGAAGCTTGAGGTACCTCCCGGATGGCAAACATCAAATAGGGAATAAGAGTGTCCCAATCTTTTCTCTCTCTTGAGCCACTGCTTTCCTGAGCATGTGCTTTAATGTGCGGTTAAAGCATTCCACCAAGCCATCTGTTTGTGGATGGTATACAGAGGTGTGAAGCGCCGTAACCCCTAGCAACTGGCACATGTCCTTCATCAGTTTAGACATGAATGGAGTACCCTGGTCTGTGAGAATTTCTTTGGGTATTCCCAAGCGTGTAAACATCAATACAAGTTCTCTAGCTATGGTGCTGGACTTTATGTTTCGTAGGGGAATTGCCTCTGGATACCTGGTTGCATAGTCAAGCACCACTAGTATATATTGGTGCCCACGTGCAGATTTTTCCAGTGGCCCCACAAGGTCCATAGCTATCCGTTCAAAGGGAACTATTGGTATTGGAATGAGAAATGCCCTGTACATGGGTTTGGGACAGGTTCTCTGACAAATGGGACAGGACCGGCAATACTTTTTCACTGCCATGTGTACACACAGTAAAACCTAAGCAGAACTAGTTTCCGTGTTTTATCCTCCCTTAGGTGACCCCCACAGACATGTGTGTGTGCTGCTTTTAACACTATGGGTACATAGACCTGAGGAACCATTAATTGTTCTACTTTTTCCCCCTGTACATTAGCAACTCTATACAGGAAATTATTTTTAACAATAAAATATGGTATACCTTCTGCAGGCTGGGTGGCTTTCGCTACCCCATTTACCTCAGCCACACTTTTAAAGGCATGTTCCAAAGTGGCATCATTAAGTTGGTCTCGAGCAAAGTCCTGCAGAGGAAATAAAATTGGTATTGCGGACCAGTCCGTTTCCTCACTGACAGTCGGGGTGGGCTCATCTGCGACATCACCGACCAATGCTAGTTTGGACTGTCCATGTTTCCCCGCAGGTGGATGCTTTTGTGGAACTCCTGCTGTGACTCCCAGGATGGAATTCCGGTTTGGCGGTTCCCAAAGATCGATGTCCAGATGTTGTGGATTCTTAGGTGGTTCCTTTAAGACCAGACTTCCGCCTGTTGCATCAGTTGCCGGCATGTCCGGCCGGATCCACTTACCGAGGACAACATTAAACAGTGGGAAGTCTCGCCCCAAAATGAGTGGATATGGGAGTTTAGGTGCTATGGCAGCTACCACCATAACAGTTTTGTCTTTGAGTGTGACTGGTAGTATTGTTCTTTCATACTCCTCTGTTGTGCCATGTACGCAAAGAACCTTCACTTTGGGCAACCGAGAAGTTATGGTTTCGGGTAAGGCAGAGCTGGAAACCAATGAGAGTTGACTCCCCGAGTCAAACAAGGCCAGAACAAGGTTTTGGTTGATTAACACAGTCACCCGGAACAAACAAGGACTTCCTGATGTGGGTCTCATGGTAAAACTGCTTGGAAATGCAGGCCCAATATGTGCCACGGAACAGTCCATGGGTTCCTGTAGTTTAGGACACTCTGCCTTAAAGTGGCCTGGCTCACCACATTCAAAACACTTCAGATTAGACATCTTTGCACCTGGCCCTCTGTCCGTAGCAAGGATTGTCAAACCTGGCTTTTGGCGTGGCAGCGGCTTTGGCACAAATGCAGGTTCTTTAGTCATTTGCTGTAGCACACAAAACCTTTCTACCACGGTGGCAAGCTCTTCATAAGTTTGTGGGTCTGATTGCAGAACCCACCTAACTGCATGGGCTCTGAAGCATCCAGCTGGGTGGAGTAAGGAACTGGCAGGGAGCCAGAAGGATAGACCCATCATTTTCCGCTTTTCTCACCTTGAACCTATGGTCAATCTTAATCACCAACTGCATTAGGTTTTCAAGAAAAGTCAGTGAAGGGTACTGCACTAACGCATCTTTAATTTGTTCAGAGAGGCCTAGGCGGAATTGATTTCGGAGAGCAGGGTCGTTCAATTCACTATCCGTGCACCATCGCTTAAACTCAGTGCAGTATTCTTTGGCAGTGCGCCGCCCTTGTTTCAGGGCTCTAAGATGAGACTCTGCCGAGGCCACTCTGTCTGGATCATCATAAAGAATACCCAGGGCACTGAAGAAGGCATCAACTGATTGCAGAGTGGGACTTGTGGGTAGAAGGCCAAACGCCCAGGACTGAGGGTCACCCTGAAGCAGGGAGATAATGATGCAGACTCTTTGCTGATCAGAGCCAGAAGCGCCTGGTGTTACGTACGTCTAGTTGCTATCCAATAACGATTGTTGATTGCCGTAATGTGGTTCCAAAGCACAATGTAATTTAATAGCCAAAAGTAGCAGAATAACAAATCAGAATAAAATAAGTACAGCCGTTACTAATCGCAGGTGCTCTGGATCCAGTGTACAGTCATTCAGGTCTGAAGGCTGTGGCTAAGTAGACTGTCCACTAGGTCCAGAGTCCCTGCTTATATACAGTCAGTGAATACAGTAAAACAATGCAGATGATGTGGCTTGCTCTAGTTTAAACTAGTCTATTTACATTACAAAGACAGTATCATTTTAAACATTTATGCCCTATCACCACTAACTAGAGTATGCAATGTGCGATCTCTTTGGCGAATGAACCGGACAACTGAGAATAAATAAGGGATTAAAATGATACTAAACATGACATATTTCCTGTAACCTGAACTTTTGATTTCACTAACATGTATATAACTTATAATATTAAACATAAATATTGCTACATTTCAACATAAATAACTATGTGTTGCAACTACAATTAATGTGTACTAATTAAAAATGTGTATGTTCTTGTGAATGCATGTAAAAGTGTAAAACCTATTATTGCCACGTGTTGCGGCTGGAAACGCTTCTCCATGCCGTAGCGTGCTCTACGCATAATTTTCAGACATGACGATCAAGTTTGCTAGATATTAATTGAAATGACTTTATCCAATTTGCTGACTTCGACAGTGGTCTCAAGTGGAAGTAGAGTTTACAGCTCTCCTTAAAATTGCAAAAAGAACCCCTGTCACTGGAGAAGCAATCAGGTAGATTCAATGTGGGCTCCATTGCAGAACCTGGAGGGCCTTGCTGGGCTTGCAAGGCTCTGGAGGTCTCTTCCTGGGCAGACAAACGCTGGGATAGGTTTTGGACCACTTGTGATAGGGTCTGGATCTGGCCTGCCAGGACTTGGGCTGGAGAGGGGTTCGTCCCATTTTCATCCATGGAAGCGAACTCTTCCAAAACTTCACAGGCCGGTTATAATGTTATGGCTATCAGTATGATCATAAATTTGTAGAACAAGGTGGAGAGGTCTTCACCTATAGCAGCAACCTTTCCCGTAGACCTAGACGTGCTCACAGGTACTCGGATGCCCCCAGGTCTTATACTCAGAGTTGTAAAAGTTTATGAAATGTACCGTAGCTCTGAGTAGCGGGAGATGGAAGGTGCATAGTCAGGAAACAGGCTGAGGTCTCAGGTCCGAGGCAGAAACCGTGGTCAGGGACAGGCAAGATGTCAGGGCTGGCAGCAAACAAGGAGAGTCCAGAAATGTAGCAGAGGTCAGGAGGCACAGACAGAGAATCAAAGTCCAGAAAACGAAGCCAAGTGTCAAACACGGGAGAATAGTAAAGATACAGAGAACAGGAGCTGGTCAGGTAACAGAAGCTGCAAACTATAACCGGCAGGAGGCTAAGCCCTCCCTGCTTTTTATACACAGGTGAGCCAATGGGAATACAACCCCACACCTGCAGGAATCAGCCCAGCAGGGTGTCAATTAATAGGCCCCCTGTTGCGCACGCACTGTGTTGTCTGATTAGCCAGGCCGCGGCAATGAGTGAGAAAGGCGTCCAACAGCCGGGACGTGTGGGCGGAAGTGACATCCCAGTCATCATGGTGATGGCCGGGACACTAGAGACAGATAAGAGCGAGCCGCGGCAGGCAGAAGAGCCGCGGCTCGTGACACTTCAGTTGGCAACTGTGTCACTGTCACAAGTCCTTCATGTAATGTGAGTGTGCTAGTCATGAACTGCTATTGTCAGACAAGTTCCTCAGTCGCCTCAACGTTGCCCCCTATTCCAGGAAAATACTGAAAACAAATGTATATCAATTGATTTACCAACTCACATGCCATTCTCAATCCCACAAGTTCAGCTACTTGGCTAAGTGAGGAGGGCAAAGGGGTAAATTTCTATAGCACCTTTGTCAATTATAACAATATCCAGTACATGTCTATCTAACTATGAAAAATATAAAACATGAAAATTTTACATTTTCTAAAGGGTTTCACTTATGTCAGGTCTTCTGGCAAAAATCTTAATCAAATGTTCTCCACAGAGATCCATATCTATATGTCTACCTAAATCTTCAGCGAGTCTCCTGTCTCCTTCCACCCTTTTGTGCATCTAAAGGCACACTTTGTACACTTTGTTCAGGATACATATGTAGTTTAGGAAGAACTTAGGAGGGCAGATACCACCTGCAATCTATAAAACAAATCATATTTCCACACCAACACTCCTGCTTAAAATCAGCAGCTTCTATAAACATAAAAACAAACCCTTAGCTACTTCTGTGACTATGTCAATGTAGTGTGTGTACCCCTAATTCTGTCCGATGTGAAAAACGTCTTAGCCCCATGGGTGAGACAATGTCTACATATTTTTTTATCTCTTTATAAGAAAAGAATGAGATACTGACAGAGATGTAAAGAATGAGAAATAGGACAGCGAAGAATAATAATAACAAAAGGATTTGCAGACAAACAGAAAAGCAGAAAAGCAGAGAAGGAAATTTACAGCAAAATGACAGCTGGATTGGGCACTATGGGGAAAAGGCTCTACTATTTAACGAATCCCTTTAGCTATTAACTAATCTATGACCCCTCCCCCATTCTTATTAATTTTAACAGGGAGTTACATCACCCATCCAATAGAATGTCGTCCATCAGCTTGTAAGAAGCCCAGTAAATATCATAATAACTATATAAACTTGTGATGGACTCGTGACTATAATGGAGAAGTGCAAAATTAACTCTTTGTGACGCATACTCTGTATCTCCCATGTGTGTTCCTGGAATACATAAAACAACATTAGAGCAGAGTATATACACACTTCATTTTAAATAATGAATCTCAGCCAAATAAATTATCATGAGCCACTGCAATTAGAAGAAAGAGTGTTACAATGACCAATTGTTAATTTGTCGTTCAAGAGAAAATTTTGTACTTCTCCTGTAATCTCCTTAATTACTAAATATATTCCTTTGTCTGTCCTTATCTACAGAAGAGAAAAACAACCCAAGTTAGTTTCAAATGACAACAAAAAAAACAAACATCATATTTATTTTACTTTTCAATCCTTATCATCTACCAGCTACAGGAAGGTAAACACAAGACAACTGAAAAAGCAAACACACAAAAAAATGAAAATATACATTTAAGTTACCTCTCTTTAAACCTGAACAGTTACAATTATCACAGATTAACATTTAACCTACCGGGCTGTAGAATTATAGGTATGACCTGACCCCTGGTGTTGGCTATTGTTCTCCTGCAAAGCATTTGCTGCTATAATGTGTCCGGGCAACCGTTGAGAAACCTCTGGGACCTGTGTGCGCCTTCTTTGTGGGTATCTATGTGATTCTCTCCTAAGTGGCTGTGATCTTACCCCTCTACAGTGCTTCCTCATGTGTCCCTCTTAAGGCAGTTAAAACACTTCAATGACTTATGTGTCTCTCGTTACTTATGATATGTGTTATGAGTCTGTGGTTGTGTATGTAGTTCTTTTACAGCCTGAATACTTACCATCATTAACCTATCACTCTACGCTTCTTTATTCTTGCTTATATTTTTGTCATGCTTGACGGCAGACTGTCTAAGAGCATCTACCTCTAATTAGGTAAAGAGGTTTGTACCCTAGTCTTTAGATTCTCCTTGAGACCATCCATTAGTACTGTAACAGCTACTTTCCTGTGGTGCACATCATCCTTTCTGATATCCCTGTGTAATGGGTTATGGCTGACAGAGCTCTGGCAAAATAATCTGCTGCAATCTCACTATCTTTTTGTTTGATAGTAAAAATTTTGCTCCAATTTACTACCACTGGAAAATATATGGCCAACTGTGAGATTATTCACTTAATATTTTTTTGGCTATCATCATCTGTGAAAGATCTATCCTCCAACATACACTCCTTAATAAACTTTTGTATATCAAAATTGGGAGGAAGATAGGCACACAACACCACTCGCCAATCTTTATTAGTTGGCTCATGCACATTACCGAAGTCTTTGATGAATTTCTGACACCTGGCCAATTTTTTTTGGATGTAGCTCAGACCTAGTCCAAGGATAATGCATTGCTACATGTTTTATAGGAACTACACCATCTCTGTCCGTTTTCCCATTGGGAACTGCTATTGTGCGGACAGGATGCAAACCAACCGAATCGCTACATTCAGGATTAATTGCTGGAATCCCTGTTTCGGTACAATGAATGTTCCCCCTCCTATTACTTTTTCCACTATTCTCACCAATTTCAGCCGCTGTCCCTGCTGGTGAAACCGCTCCCTTTCCTTGTCTGCGCTGTACTTCTAGCATGTTGATAGCATGGGCAATGGCTGAAATAACAGTGGGTTCATCATTTTCTTCAGAAACATTACCTTCAAAATGACTAAATACAGGATATAAATTGCTCGTTTCAATTTTAACATTTTTTAAATCGGCTGTGCTTTTCTCCCCAACCGCATGTAGCGGCGAGTGCATGCTTGCGCTCACTTCTCTTCGTTTTGCATTGTTTCCATCCGGTACGCATGTGCTACCCTGCCTCGTGTTCCCTTCCTGTTGCCACAGTTTTAAGCAGTCATGGTGTTTAATTCTTTTTTTCATTGATTCGATCAAACATATTTTATCTCTAACAGTACTTAGTGCCTCTGAATCAAAACTACCAATTTTGGGAAAAGGTCTCACACACTCCCCGGTCATCTTGACCCATTTGTCACAGTACGCCATTGCGTACTCACCAACTCACCATATTTCTAACACATAATATACCTTGCCGAACCAATCGGCCCATCCTTAGGGAGCACCTCATTGACCATCTCTAGCACACAACTACCACTAGAGAATTTTTATTGGCCGTGGACGAATTACACAAGCTGTGTCCACTCACTTTTTCTCGACTAAGTACAACTGAACAACAACACTCGATTGTCAGCGTACCCAACGAGGAAAACCTAACACAGAAAGTGGGAGCACAAAAGTTCCAAGTTTGCAATACCCTGCCTTTCCAGCATACTTGTTTGAGTACTTTACAACTGGTAGCACTAAGTATACATTAATACCAGACTTGCCAGCATATTTCCCCCTGCAAACTCCCAAGTCACAATAATGGTTTCACACTGAACATTGCGGTCCGATCACACCGCTTAGTGATACTAACTATCAATAAACTTTGCGATTACTATTGGGATTGCGACTAAAACCTCTTGTTTTCGCTTCCAGTACACCTGGCGTGTATACTACGGCATCTCTTTATACCCTGGTTTCTTTTCAAACAAAACGCCACAAAGGTCTCTTTATACCCTCAAACAGAACCTTTGTCCCTGTCTCTTTTCAACAGTAAATCACACAGTTCACATACACCTCTGTTTTCTGCGCTAAAAAATAAATTCCTCAAGTGTTTGTAATAACTTTTCAGAGGCTTTAACAATAGATCATACTATAAATATAACAGGACTATGTATCAAAATGACTGACTAAACACGTGGTAACAATACCGGAAATACACATACGCAAAGCAGGAAGTACACATACGCTATACAAAACATTTTAAATTAAAAACGCACAGTGACAATAAAACTGTTTTTTTCCTTCTTGTTCCTAGATTCAAATCAGCACTCTTTTGATTACACAAAAACGGACATTGGGTTTCACAACACAGAATAATAAACAGGCTTCGAACACATTGCGTTCTTACCCGTATATGACACATCTCCACCCTTTGTTGAGAAACGGAAATCCGTAGATTTGCAAATTAAAGTTATTTTATAGCTTACCAATAAACATTGTCTGCTGCAATTTGTGTGGTTCCAACTCACAATGCGATTTATTAGCACAAGCAACAGAATAATCATTCAATAATGTAATTACAGCCGATTACATACGCGAGCGCTTTGGATCCAGCTTACAGTCATTCAATCCTGAAATCTGTGGTCAGAAGACTGTCTGTTGGCCCCAGAGCCCCTGCTTATATACAGGTAGTGATACAGTGAAAACAATACAGATGATTTGGCATGTTTCCATAGGTTCAGGCGATTGAACCGGACGTCTGAGGATAAATAGGGGATTAGAATGATACTAGACATGATATGTTTCCTGTATCCTGAACCTTAGATCTCACTAAAGTGTATATAACATTATAATATTTAACCATAAACTCTGCTACATTACATTATAAATAACTATGTGTTGGAACTATTTTTAATATGAACTAATTACAAGTGTATGTGTTCGCGTAAATGTGTGTGTGCATTATTTATTGTGCGATTGCATAATAACACGTGGCGTACTGATCTCAATCACGCGGTAAAACAATATTAATCAATTTGGTTTACTTCATTCAATTATTTGACTTCGACACTTTCTACAGGTGATTACATAAGAGATTGTATGTAGCTGCCTACAGAAACATATGTTTTTATGATAACTGCCAACTGTCCCAACTTTCAGCATCCAAATGAGCCATGGCCTTCTCATATTTGCAGTGTAGGCATGGTTTGTATGCAGGTGTCATGGCTTGGTTTATCCCAATTTTTTGTTGTTAAATATGGTTGTATGGTGAGGCCTTTCATATAGATAAGGTTGCAACTCCCGAACAAAGACTCCGCCATGCACACCTTACTTAATTAGTGTGCTGAATGCAGCCAGAAGGATGATTGCAGATTCCTTAAGACTTAATTAGTTAAAGCTGGAAGGGGCGCTGGTCTTTTCATATAAAAAAAAATCAAGAAATGAAAAGAGTGTATATATATATATATATATATATATATAGAGAGAGAGAGAGAGAGAGAGAGAGAGAGAGAGAGAGAGCATTGGCCACCAGAGCAGGCCACATATCTGCTTTAGGTACTTCCCCTGCAGGTGGAGGGCAGTGTCTCCCAGCATGCAGTGGGAAAGAGGAGCTGGTGACGTAGCAGTTAGAAAACAGCAGTTGGAATTCTGAGAGTGACTGAGAGGGACTGAGATGGAGAGGCAGCGGTTGGAAGAGGAGAAGGAGTATGGAGGAGAGTAGAGATAACAGTATTGAACAAGGGCTAGAGCGGTGATGAGAGAGACCAGCGCTGTATAGACAGAGGAAGATGCCATAACAGGAGATAGTATAAACTGGACTTCTGTGAGAGATCTGAACAGAGGAGCAAAGAGAGAAAGAGAAAGTCTGATAAGTACCAATGTTTTGTATATTGTTCAAATGATTGCACTGAGCCATATTCATTAGTTAGATAGGGATAGTTAGCTAGGATGATTGGACTTAATCAAATCAAGAGAAAGCTGCAAAAGTCTTCTGTTGTACATGCAATATTTACAAAGAGGAGAACATTTATTTGGCAAGAAGACTATTATATGAATTTGGACATTGTCTTGTACTTCAGGCTGCAAACTGCTTTATATTAGAGCTGAAAGAAGAAAGGGGCCTATATTCCAACTAACTAATGATTAAGCTGCATATCCATATTGATATATATGTATTTGCTTCTGGACTGTATTACTATATTAAGTGTTCATTGATGTTTAAAGTGATTTAGACAGATATCTGTATATAGCTTTATATCAATATTTTAGTATAGCAAGTATTATATAAGTGGTAGCTTTACCTCTAATTTATAATATGTCAGAGAGATCTGTTTTAGGTATTATGCACAAAATGTTCTACTATTCTTTTTGTTAATTTTATGTGTTTTTTATTGTTCACACTATAATAGTCTATTTTCT
The DNA here is from genome assembly GCF_038048845.1 of Mixophyes fleayi. Taxonomy (NCBI): domain Eukaryota; kingdom Metazoa; phylum Chordata; class Amphibia; order Anura; family Limnodynastidae; genus Mixophyes; species Mixophyes fleayi. The sequence continues at coordinate 274,845,964 of NC_134404.1, read as the reverse complement.
TATAAAATTCTAAATTTAATTCATTGTGTTTACATTATATGTATGTACCTGTGGTCCAGAAAAGAGGGCAAAGGGTTTCTTAGTCTCTCTCTGGTGTTGCTTAATCCAGGACACTGCCCAACGAAAACCCTGGTGTGATTTGACTAAGGTGGAGGCCTCAGGACACTACTTTTGAAGAGAGAACGTTCAGACCACCCATACAGGACACACGCATTGACATGCTTACATACACGGCCTAGCAGTACAAACTGGTGTTATGGTGTTACATATATATATATATATATATATATATATATATATATATACCTCCTGAGGAAGTCCTGTTGAGGACGAAACGCGTAGAGGCTCTTTTCCAATTGTTCCTGTGTATATTTGGGTCACCATACCATCAGTTAATCCTGTGCGGAAGACTATGGGAGGTTCCTGCTGTACCTGAGGACATGGTATATCTGATACCTGAATTTCAGATAAGCTTGCATTATTATTACTCTTTGTGAGTGTGCATTTTATATGTTAAATTCTGATTAAATACTGTTACCTTGAAATACTACACCATATAGTGTATTATCTCCTTTTTTCTTACCTACTGAGTGGAAGAGAGATATGGTGTTTACAGTATGCTGATGTTTTATGACTGGAGACCAGACTTGCAGTTGCTGAGAGTGCTGACCACACAATATTGAAAGAGAAGTGGTTGTTAAACTGTGTTCCAGTCTTTGGATTAATCATACAGATAAGCGATATAATTCCTTTGGGTGTGTAATACTATGGTGATGGGTTATCACTAACACGCTGCTCCTACTAATCCTATGCCTATATTATTCTGTCTTTTTATATGTGCAAATTGGATTTATACCCTTGGTCCTATAAGACCGTCCAGCAAGCGTGGAACTTTGATTTATTGACTATATTACTACTTCCCCACTGAACCTGGGATAAATTCCTAGTAACACACCATTGTGCGCCGTATCCTTGTTTGACTTTCTATATATATATATATATATATATATATATATATATATATATATATATATATATATAAAAGGAACGCAGGTGACACTTATGATAGTAGCATTAGCATTATTCACAGTTTTGTCTCGTGAATTGATCCTGAAGACGCAGAAAAATTGTGAGACAACAATTTTCCTATAATTACTATACATAAAGAGAGATCTCAGACTATTTTTGAATTTATGTCTATTGTTTAATACTTATCCGGCTCTACATATTTTCAACCATAGCTAGCCCCTATTGAGCTTCAAAAGAGGTGTGAATTTAAAGGGTTGTTTGATATATATTCTTCGCGATACACCTTAGGAGACATTTCCTGCTAAAATGCCAATCATCAATAAAAAAGTATGTGTCCCATGTATAATATGTACCATCATGATTAGTGGTTCAAAGTTTTGTCATCCTCAAACTAGAAGAATCTTTATATAGGCTGCAATCTGAAAACAAGGCAAAACGTAATTTCCAGCAAAATGTCGGCTCTTGTGAGTTTTGGATTGATATCTTCTATATATAGTTCTTTCTCCTGTTCTCATCTGTCATTTTAGAAGTGATATCATGTGGATAGGAGTTTGGCTAAAAAAAATATGTGCTAAGAAAATCAATTGGAGATGGTTGGACAGGGTAAAAGAGGCTATTGCAATATTACAGTAGCTGTGATTGAGCTGCAGTTTATTTAGAGATCACTCTGCTAGAATTTTGTGCAGAAAGCAAGAAAATAAAGAGAGGCAGACAGAAGAGTCTGTCTCTGAAATCTACCAAGCATATGATAAAAGGTAAGTGTGGGAATATTACTTTATATGTGGTTGGCAAGTTATTTGATGATGGGGACTATTTCATTTAATGTTGGGTCATACTATTGAGTATTAATTTAAGGTGCTGTGTTGGCATTATATAATAAATGCTAGAGTGGTTTGGGGGCTATTCATTTAATGTGGGGCTGAGTTGGGGGAGAAGGAGGGCTATTTATTAATAGTGAACACCAATTATTTAATATTGGGGAAATTTGTGGAGAAATAGATTTTATTATTAAATGAGATTACTAATTATTTAATATTGGGGTTGTTCAGGGGGAAATAGTGTTATTAAATGTGAGTAGCATTCATTTAATGTCAGGGCATGTTGGGGAGAAAGTAGGTCTATCTACTAATTCTGACTGCTTGTTCAGGGCAGTGCGACTGCAGTATGACTGCCCTTAATGAGCAAGGGGCTAGCTGTGTGTTCTATTGTTGGATGGAAGCAGCTTACCCTTAATAATAAATACAGTGTAAAGCGGGACATTCCTCCCAACTATCCTTGCAGTCCGAACAAAGTCCTAACTAAGCTGGACAGTCACAAAATTGGGACTGCCCCACCAGAATGAAAAGTTATTTGCAATCATTGTCTGTGTATTTGGAATGGATGGGAAGAATTGGAGAGCAGCCTTGAATGGTCTCAAATGATAGCCACGCCCCTTTCATACACTCTGGCAGCATGGTATACATCCCCCCTTCCCTCTATAAATCCTGGCCCAGGCAGTGGCTACTGGTTATTGTAATAGTGTATTATAGTATATATATATATATATATATATATATATATATATATATATATAGTATAGACATCTAAACTATTTAGTGGAGAAAAAGCTGTATGAGTGCTGTATGACTCTGAGTAGCACACCCCAAAAAGCAAATTGATTTCTTGCTTTTGAATCCGAAGTGTTCAATCTACAAGCAGTTGTGTGAGGGGCAGTATCAGTGACATTTGAAGTATTTAGTGGAAAAAAATCATGTTGTCGTATCTTTCTTTTTTATGTATTACCACAGTACTGATCTGTACTGAAGCTGTGCATACTGACCCGCTTACTAACCATTCCAGAATCTGTCTGACCCCAAAGGTAATAGAAGTGAAGGGGAACAAAAACCCATAACTTTGACTCATTGACCGGCATTATTACCTGTAAATGACTATTGTACATATTTAATATTGGTCCATGCACCAGATTGCTGTGTCTCTGTCATTCATACCTACTTCACTATAGTCTTTTATTTCCTAACGTTTCATATGGACAACAAGGTATAACTTAATGTAAACATTCATGCATTTGCTGGCTTTGCAATGAGTGTAAAAATTCACTGAAAAAGCCAAATGACTAAGTATAACAATGATGCACATGATATATATGACTCTATTCAGTTTAGAGTTATATTTTGGTGTGTCTATATAGGATGGCCCTCCTATCTCAAAAAGAGGGAAATTAAAATGGAAACAGAAATATGTAGTTTTTTCTGACTCAAGAAACAAAGCCTTAAATATTCACTGTATTTTCATATCTAAATTAAAGCTTAGCAAATCGCAGTAACTTTTACCCCAAAATGCTTAGTTCCCTTTAATGTAGCTGATTGATCCCATTGATATTTGAAGACATAAATATTATTTACCATAAGGCAGGTGTTCACTTTCATTGCCTAATACTATTTAAGATGGCACATCAAAAGTATACAAATAAAACTTAAAAGGATAACACACTTCAAAAAACACAATTTATTTTATTTTCAGTTACAGAGGAACATGTGATGAATTTTAACATTACATAGTCATATATTTCTACTCATAATCGAGCACATTCAAAACTACAGCTAGAAGATGGTTTATCTAAATGGCAGGTACAGACGTCTTTCATTTCAAGTGGAGGGGTATTGCTAGGACTTCCCACCCCGGAGTCTTGACTTTGAGCTGCTTGAGCATCTTCTGGCGCCCCAATATATTTTGGTTCTCTAATATGGGGGGCGGATTCTTGTTTGTGCTTTAAACGTTTAAAACGTTTGAGCCTTACTGGGTCCCTGCCACTCGTCTTTGTGCATGGAAGCAAAATGCTTAGATCCTTTCTGAACTTGGAGCTCATTCCAAAGTAGATCAGAGGATTATAGAAACTGGCAGATTTTGCAAAAAGGCTTGCTAAAATACTGGTGAGACTGGGGACATAGCATCCAAATGCAGACCAGATAGATATTACAGCGTATGGAGACCAGGCAATTATGAAGGCTGTGCAAATGACAATTGATACCTGGAAATACAAAATTAAATGAAACAAATAAATAATTGTTCATCAATATAGGCAGTAACATGTTATATTACTGGAGGAAAAAAAACAGCTTAACCTTAATATTTTTTAATGGAATCTGAACTTACAGTTTCAGAATGACACAAGTATTGGTTTTCACAAAGCTTGCTGCTTCAATGTTTTTAGACCTTTTTGTCACATGTTGCTATGGTATACTGAAGTAAAATTACAAGCATTTCATATCAAAGTATCAAAGGCTTTTACTGACAATTAATTACCTTAAGTTTATGCAAAGAGTCAATATTTGCAATGTTGACCATTCTTTTTGAAGACCTCTGCAATTCGCCCTGGCATGCTGCCAATCAACTTCTGGGCCACATACTGACTGATGGCTGCCCATTCTTGCCTAATCAATGCTTGGAGTTTGTCAGAATTTGTGGATTTTTGTTTGTCCACCCGCCTCTTTTAGAATTGACCAAAAGTTCTCAATTAGAATTAAGGTCTGGGAAGTTTCCTGGCCATGGACCCAAAATTTCGATGTTTTGATGCCCACTTAGTTATCACTTTTGCCTTATGACATGGTGCTCCATAATGCTGGAAAAGGCATTGTTCGTCACCAAACTGTTCTTGGATGGTTGGGAGAAGTTGCTTTTAGAGGATGTTTTGGTACCATTCTTTATTCATGGTTATGTTTTTAGGCAAAATTGTGAGTGAGCCCACTCCCTTGGCTGAGAATCAACCCCACACATGAATGGTCTCAGGATGCTTTACTGTTGGCATGACACAGAACTTATGGTAGTGCTCACCTTTCCTTCTCCGGACAAGCGTTTTTCCAGATGCCCCAAACAATCTGAAATGGCATTCATCAGCGAAAATGACTTTACCCCAGTCCTCAGCAGTCCAATCCCTGTACCTTTTGCAGAATATCAGTCAGTCCCTGATGTTTTTCCTGAAGAGAAGCGGTTTCTTTGCTGGCCTTCTGGACAACAGGCCAACCTCTAAAAGTCTTTGCCTCACTGTGCATGCACATGCACTCACACCTGCCTGCTGCCATTCCTGAGCGTGCTCTGCACTAGTGGTGTCCTGATCCTGCAGCTTATTTAACTTTAGCAGACGGTCCTAGCGCTTGCTGGACGTTCTTGGGCGCCCTGAAGCCTTCTTCACAACTACTGAACCACTCTCCTTGAAGTTCTTGATGATCCGATAAATGGTTGATTTAGGTACAGTTTTGCTAGCAACAATATCCTTGCCTGTGAAGCCCTTTTTGTGCAAAGCAATGATGACTGCACGTGTTTCCTTGCAGCTAACCATGGTTAACAGAGGAAGAACAATGATGTCAAGCACCACCCTCCTTTTAAAGCTTCCAGTCTGTTATTCTAACTCAATCAGCATGACAGAGTGATCTTCAGCCTTGCCCTCATGATCACTCTCACCTGTGTTAACAAGAGAATCACTGACTTGATGTCAGCTGGTCCTTTTGTGGCAGGGCTTAAATGCAGTGTAAATGTTGTTTTGGGGATAAAGTTCATTGTCATGGCAATGCGGGACTTTGAAATTAATTGCAATTCTTCTGATGACTCTTCATGACATTCAAGGGTATATGCAAATTGCCTTCATAAAAACTGAGGCAGCAGACTTTGTGGAAAAAAATGATATTTGTGTCATTTCCATAACTTTTGGCCTTGACTGTACATCGCACATCTGTCAAGTATTCACCAGCCTTAATTTTTTTTATACCAGTATTTGAAAACACAATGCAACATTTGATTACTAAGCTAAATAGAAATTAAGTGTGTCTGAATGAAATAAGACTGTAAAATTGGCCCACAATCCTCCACATTACTACAGTGGATAAATTTAAGGGCCCTTAGATCTCTGCAGTCCTGTAGATTGGCTACTCGTGTTTTAACTGCGGTTCATTTTTTTTGTAGCACACTGGAGAACAACATTTCTCAGATCTCATTCATAGGATTGACTGGACAGGGTTTTGAAAAACTTCTGGTATCAGCATCAAGGAACGGCTTATAATTTTAACCTGGAGTGACTCCCATGCACTGAGCTTATGTCTGCTGACAATTAAAATGGTTGATTGACCAATGTGAGTGTGGTGAACTTATCACTAAATGAACATGTGTTTCCCATCCCTGTATTTTGTTCTAGTTAGTCTTCATACATTGAGGGGTATATTTACTAAACTGCGGGTTTGAAAAAGTGGAAATGTTGCCTATAGGAACCAGATTCTAGCTGCTTTTTGAAGAATGTATTAAATAAATGATAAGTAGACTCTGATTGGTTGCTATAGGCAACATCTCCACTTTTTCAAACCCGCAGTTTAGTAAATATACCCCCCAGTCTATCTTTAATCAAACCACAGGTAATGTTTTTGGATACATACCGTGGCTAATATTGGGCTTTAACACTTTTTTTTAAAAAAAAATCTTATCATATGATTTATATTTGTGTTTTTGAATGGGTTCTATACTCAGAAATATTCTGTCTTACTTAATGGAAAAAAATTTAATGAAAATTATATAATTTTGCAAGTCATTTTCTGTATTGCTTATATTGCCAGAAAATTCAGCACATTTAAATTGTAGAAAAGAGATGGGTGATTTCACGAAACAGAAGCAGCCCTTCAACCTGCTCATGCACTTAAAAATGGGCAATGACCAAAGAGTAAAAGTGTGATTTCCGGCACATGTACTATTTCTTCCCCCTTTTGTGATGTCAACTGCCTATGATTGCATGATTGCTCCTGTTTGTAAAGGTAGATTGGCATGACAGAGCCTACAAGGGTGTAAAGAGAGAGAGGAGCTGGGCAGATTGGTGAGTTCCTACATGATCTGGATTCTCTCTATTACTGCACCTCGTACTGCACCAAGTGTAACAACTGGATTTTGTGTCGATGGCTGAGATATTCTAATAAACTTAGATGTTCAATCTCCACTGAGAGCATTTCTATCCCCACAAAATTGCTTAAGTGTTACACTACCTCATAGTACCCAGAGATCAGGTGTCAGCCATAACTTTCAATACAAACCCTTAGCCCTTAGCAACACAACCTTTCAGGTACACATTATATGGGAAAGTGCACTGATATACATGTAAACGCTAGTGTAATTGAAAGCTATGAATATATAAATGGGTAGCAGACAATGGCACGTAAAACAAAAGTATTGTGCGTTTCTTTTAAAAACTTGCATGTCCATATTCATCAAATAGGGCATGTAAAAATACACCTGTTGTTGAATACAGGTCATGATCCACTCTGCTCTAATAGACAATACACTGCAGGATACGTCCAATACATATATGGAATATAATTCATTAAGGAAAGTTAAGCAAGAAATTGAGTAAGTTTTCTTACTTAAGTTTTCTGGACAAAGCCATTTTGCATTGCAAGGTGTGCAAATGAGTTTATTATTTTGCACATAAGGAAAATACTGGCTGTTTTTTCATGTGGCACACAAATACTTGATAGCTTACTTGTACACTGAAATTTTAAGTTATTTATGTGCTACATGAAAAAAAACAGCCAGTATTTAACTTATGTGCAAAATAGAAAACTTTTTTACTTAACTTTCCTTAATGAATCAGGCTCATAGTCATTAACGACAAAACATTAATCTTGTTTCCTTTTTCATGAAATACATTTAATAGGATGTTATGAAAGTCTTCTGTACATGAAATGCATTTTTACAGTTGTTCCAGATTGCAAACTTATCTACTAGCTTGCATACGTAACTGTAATCACTATTAATTGGCACTTACACCTGACCTGTAGCAAGTGCAAGTGATATGACAAAAAAAAAATATCTTTGAGATGCCCAAAGCTTAAATCGAACATTGCTGCATGCGCTACAGCTTGGCACACCCTTACTATGCATATGCCCAAAACCCTCCCCTTTCCGCCCCTGAATTCGCAAACTGTAGTAAGGGTCCTTTTTTGATCAAAGTTGAATGGACAGTTTTTGTGTTCACTGGCGTGTCGTCCAGTTCTGGGCATGTGCAGAGCAATTTTACGCGAAATACGACACGTATCGACATTTACGTTCCTTTATGAATCAGACCCCTGGTGTTCACATTTACAGTATTTTAAAAGTAAGAAGGGACAGTAATTAATTAAGAAGGTGATCAAAAGTGAAGTCAGGCAGGACTTGACACCATTTTTACTTATGAAGGATAACAATTACTTAAATGATTGTGCAAAGCTCCTGCAAAGAATAGTTTTCAAATATCGGAATGACTGCTGTAAATATGTATATCTGCATGTTTTCCATTTAATATATTAAAGGATATAGTTTGGAGATTTATGGATACTCCACCACAAAACTGACAGATTTTAGAAATATGCCTGAATAAAAGTGGTAACATTTGTAATAATAATAATAATAATAATAATAATAATAATAATAATAATAATAATCGCAATAATAATACTTTAGTAGTAATAGAAACATATGTGCCTGCTATAGTGTATTATATAGGAACACTGAAGTCTGTGAATATGGAACGGGTTCTGATTCAAGAGGGGAAAAGTTAATTTGGTTGACAACATTTTAACTCTGTTTATGTTCCAATTAATTTTATTCCATTTTATTTGGATACCAGTTTGTTAAAAAAAACATTTTATTTAGGTCTCAGATAATTTGCCTCATAGACTATGTAATTAGGAATTAGGCACTGGGGTTTAAGGATTTGAAAAAGGGGCTAAGGATTAGAAATTGTTGATTGGAGTTGTGGTTTCTGTTTGGGGACTGAGTTTTGGAACCCTAATGTGGAACTGTGTCACAATGAACAGTACCCAATGTTACGAGCCGCGGCTCCCCGACAGGCCGCCGCGGCTCCCTTCCGGTTCTCCCAGATGCCCCGGCCGTCTCCTTGATGACCGGGACGTTACTTCCGCCCTGCGCGTCCCGGTTGCCTGGGCAACAACCGGGACGCTCTGCCTCGTCTGCCGCAGCACCCGACCAGCTGTCCTACAGCCGGGCGCATGCGTGCAGAAGAAAATAAACACACTATGACACATTACAGTTTCTTAGACGCTATATTATTATGTAGAGAGATGAACAGTTCAGAGTTGGGTTATTTACAACACTAACAATGCTGCAGTTTAATATATCTACAGCTATAGTAATATCATTGCTGCATTATTGGGCATAGATTATTAGTCAGCCTTATCTGCACTGTTGGGAGGAGTCTCGCTGCACTCTGCTCCTATTGGTTCCTCTCACTACTTAAGGCAGTGAGGACTGAGCCTCACTGCCAGTTATAGCTCCCAGTGTAGCTAGGCTCCTGTTCCTTGTTTCCCTGCTCCTGTGCTGTATTCTAGTTTGGATTTCCTGTGTATGACCCCTGGCTTGTTTCTGGACCTTGCTGTATTGCCTGTGACCCCTGACCTTGGCTCGTTATCTGGTATCGCTGTCTGCTGCCGGCCCTTGACCTTTGCTTGGATCTCACACTGCTGTGTACTACTTCACGCTACCCCTGGGTTCTCCCCAGTCAGTGCACATTTCACGACCCTCCGTTCGTCTGCAGCCAAGTCTGTCCCCACCACTAGGGACTCCAGCGAACACCAGACTTCGGAGCAGACTCCGGGTTTTGTCGTGCTGACTGGAGGGGTTCCTAACACCCAAATCTAACATAAATAAACTTGAGCCCTGAATGACACAGTAGAAAATGTCAGAGGCAACATTTTTGTGCTTAAATGGTAGATACTGACATATATAAATAGAGGTGGACATAGTTATGCCAGTCTTTGAAATTATGAGATTCTCAGAAAAGCCCTCCCAGGCCCCCATCAGTAGTGTAATCAGCAGTGCATGATGTTGTGTGTGTTACTTGCAGATTGACAACCATGGTAGTGGGAGAGTGATATTTACAAAAAAGTAATAGTGGCTCCAGTTAGACAAACGTCACCCTGTTTCTTCTAATCCTATGTGAACTCTTGACTCAATCAAGCACTTTAGTTTGGGTATTTTAATCATCGTTAAAAAGTACCTTAGCATGCAAATGCATTGTGGTGAGAACACACAGCAAAATGCACTCCAGTGAATGCAGTAAAGACATTTTTGATATTTTGAATTGGAATGAGCCTTAGTCTGGCATGACTAAATAATTCATACATTCAAAGTAACTTACAAAGACAGTTATAGACAGGACCATCAAATAAGCAGGATAAACCAGGCCATGCTACAGCCCCTGCAACATTCTGAGATGACCTTTGGGAATATTCTTTTATGTTTAGTATTCATAAGTGCATAAAAATAGGATAAAAGTGCATAGCTATATTCCAACTAATACATCTGTCTTGGATTCTGGCTGCTGTAGTATATAAATGCATAGCTTGTATTGATGAGGCCAAGTAGATTGAAACAGTTATGTACATATTGGAACAAATGCATCTGTTCTGTATTTGATTTGCTATGTTACATCAGCATAACCCATTCTGATGATCTGTCCAAGTCTTTTTCAATAATTATGTTTATTATTAAAATGTTTTAGTTATTTGCTCTTAGTTTTCTGTATTAAACTCTATACTTTAACATGTTTGGAGAATTCACATTTTGGAATTCCTAGTTCCCACCCTCCAACATTGTGATGGGAGTTCTGTGCGCAGGTGCCCTTCCCCTATTAACTACTAATAGGTCACCATGGAGGATAGTGACTTTGTTTCTTCTGTAATTGTTTTGTAAACTTATTCCTATTAGCATGGCACCTGAACGTCATGAGTGACTGATAATGTCTCATGAAACACACAGTACTGCTAACATTATCACAGCTCAATGTATAAAAGAATAAGCCATGAGAAAGCAACACAGTCTTCTCTAATGAAACATACCCTGGTTACATCGCGCTCCACCTTCCTTTGTCTCTCCGTTAAATCTCCTTCAGTAGTTAAAGCACGACTTGACTTTACAGTGTTGATTATGGAGACATAGCAAAATACCATGACTACTACAGGTAGGAAGAAAGAGCAAATAAAAATGGAAACGATATACGACTTATAAATTGTGGAGAAACTCGCTTTGGTCCAGTCAATTTCACAAGTTCCATACATACGATCTGAGAAAATCAGAAGATTTAATGTTAGCAATTCAAAAACATGTTATGGTGCAGATTACAGTAGGTAAAAGCCAGGGGAGTGCTGACAAATTTTAGCCCGGAGGTTAAGACTCGACTCAGCAGCCTATTAAAGGCAAAATAATGCAAGTGGCCCAGGGCCCAGCACAAGGTACCCCACTATGGGACCAGCCCGGGTGGGCAGATGTCCCCCTCCCCCCCAGCCCAACCAGCCCCTGGTAAAAGCATTACACTTCAATATAACCCCGCAGATTTGAGAGTGATATTGAATTGTTCTATATGTATTTAGTGAAACTTTTGTTATTCCCATATTTTTTTTAAAAAAAAATCATCAGTATTACCTTATTAATCACAAATAACAAATAATACATATTTGTATTTAATTCTTCTGCAATGAAAAAGTTAAAAACTTATTCTAATGAGCATTTTACCCTGAAATGTATTGAACTCTGATGTACAGCAAGTAGTTTCCAGATTGGTCAGGAAGACCACTGGGCTGCTTCCAAGTGCCCTAGGCCACAGGGATAGCAAATTATTTCATGAGCTGCGTAATATGTTGCCATTATATAAATAATAATGCGGTTAATAACTGAAGATATTCGTAGTTCAGGTATGTTGAAACACTGAATGGATATGCATTAGCTATTCACCTCTCTGATTGTCTGATGACAATCCAATCCACTGCAGTAACAGTCATACACTATATAGGCATATTGCGACATCTTTAGAGCTCTTTGTACATTTTCATTTTAACTATTGAGGCAAATTTATGTGCTCTCCAAATGCTAATAGGATTCCTGCACATACATATATTTTCAGCCAAGGGCAATATCTGGAATAACTTTCCTAGTTCTACTTAAGAGTGGAGCACATGATCAACTATGTCATATGAAATTATAGATTAACACAATCATGAGTTACATGGTAATCATGCATTTATGATCTGTTACATGAAATTATTCATGGAAATTTTCTAAACAATAACATTTAAATCTAATAATATTTAAGTATCATGTAATAATATTTGTGTTATTATAGCCAGTACCTGAGCTTGTTGGTCTGGTGTTTTGTGCCATTAGTGTGTGTCATGTTGTCCTCTGCTAGGGAATTTTTTGAATATCGTTTGAAATTTTTTATGCTTGTATATGATGTTTTTTATGGTGAGTGCTACATTAAACTTATCTCTTCTGTTGGTTTTATGAGGGTCGTTCATATCTCTTAGGAGTGAGCATTATCATCTGGAATGTGCACTTACCTCTATAGCTTCCCCAACCTAGTAGAGGAGCCACTGACCAAAACATGGCTGCAATCCATATCAGTACCAGTGATATAGTGATGCTACTGTTGCTAATGCAAGTAGCTGAAATAATAAGTACAGAAACAGGTAAATATTATGTATATGTAATACACACATATCATACTAAAGATAATTATATATAGGCATGGAATCTATTATCCAAAATGCTTGAGGTTTTCCAGACGAGGGGGTATATTTACTAAACTGTGGGTTTGAGAAAGTGGAGATGTTGCCTATAACAACCAATCAGATTCTAGTTATCATTTATTTAGTACATTCTACAAAATGACAGCTAGAATCTGATTGGTTGTTATAGGTAACATCTCCACTTTTTTAAACTCGCAGTTTATTTGTTTTTCTTTGTAATTTGAAGCACCATGTCTAAAATATTCCAAATTCCATTTAGAAATGACCCCTGAGTGAATGGAGAAGCACTTGAAGATGATCATGTCTGTGTGTTTAAGATATCACCAGGATGCATTCTCACTTTCATTTACTATTCATTCTGGTTTTTCTCAAGCTACTGGGTTTCCAGGTAAAAGATTCGATAAATAAAGACATAGGGACATAACTTATTTTGTACAGCTTTTCCCATCTCTGTCAAGAAAGAGTGTTACTCAGTCTCTTGGTGACCTCTCAAATAAGAACCCTTCTCACTCAGTTTTGGAACATGGCCTGTTCTAGAAAAATTAACAGTTGTAACACATTCTCTTACTTTCTTTGATGAACTTGACTATGCTCGTGGGGATGTTAAAACTCTTTGCAATGATTGAAATATTTGTATATCCTTCTACTGTTTAGTACTTTTCCATAATCTTTTTTTCGTATTTGCTTTAAATGTTCTTGGAGCTTCACGAGGAAGCTCTTGTATGGAAATGCATAAACTAATGCTGGAAGCTCTCACAGACAGAAGTAGTTATTTTAAAATCAATTGAAACACTTTAATTATACACAGATGGACTAAAATCAATTAATTAAGTAACCTCTGGAGACAACTCTACTTTTGTTTCCCTTCTTAGGTGATATAAAAGACCCAAGGTAAACCTAAACCATTAATCTCTTTTAAAGAGAACAAAAGATGAGAAGGCTGCCTGATAGATATTTGAACACTGAATAAGCTTTGTGGGAATCTTGGTGAATACCACTCACTACACTGACATAAGACAAAATCATAGTCCATTACACTGATATATTCCTTATCAATGGCAGAAAACCAGAAAGCAAATTCATCTAGTATTCACATTGACAATAGGCAGAGATGGTCCTAGTCAAGCCCTAGGCACCATATCATGGGAAATTCATTAGGTGGGCACCCACCACTCCCACCCAAAAAAAAATTGTTGTAATATACACCTGGATGTCTTTAAACTCCCATAGGGCATGACCTTGATCCAGGTTCTCTCCTGTACAATGTGTAATTAATATTTGTCTGCAAATGTGAGTTTTCTTCTGCAGTCTACAAAAGTGTGAATGATGTACTACTGGATTAGAAGATGTCTGTCTGAACTCCTGTAAGGCTTGCCTGGGACTAAGAACATTAAAAGATAACCTGAAAATATACTACACTCCACTTAATGAAAAAATAAGCTGCACCACACTTAAACAGATAGCAAAATCAACCAAGCAAAGCACTCAGATTGGTAGCTGCTCCAGTCAGTAGTTACAAGTAATACAAAGTATGGAACATGTTTGTTGAGATATGTATTCTTTTAAAAGTTCTAGGATGCAGTGAAATAGGGAAGCAATGTTATAATATTTGATAGAAGATATAGAAAGGGGAGCCATATAGTGAGCACAAAACCCAAGCAAAAGGTACAAAAGTGTATATGTGAATACATGACAACTTATAATTTCCACTTCCAGTATGCATTAAACATTAGTGCATATTCCACCTTTTGCATGCCAAAATAACGGCATTATTATATAGGCTCTCTTTTTTTTTAGTACAGAAAAACACAAATTAAAAATACAAGCTACAATCAAACTTAATGCATGTACACACATGTTACAGTTGTGATTTTTTTTAGAATTGTGAAAATAAATTTGAAGCCCAAAAGTTAAATAATATTATTGTGTAAGGCTACAAGCATTTAGACCACTTGGTAGCATTGGCACAATATATACTGATACCATATTTTCTCTAGCCAAAACTATCTAGATGGCAAAAACAGACTACATATGTAGAATAGTTTATGCCCATATATTATGCTGCTCATTAAAAAATAGAAGACAAACAATCCTTATAAATAGGAGATGGTCAACATTAGGACTGCATAATTCATAGTTTCCAAGCATGATAAATGTATTACTTTATCAATATCTATCTGTTAATGCTATGTTTCCAAAGGTCTTTATAATCATGCAAGTTACTACTACTGGATTTTAGGATTTCAAGACTGATATGTGGACAAATCCATAAATTACATCAATAAACTGGTTTGAGGATGCCTAGAATAAAATATTTAATTTATTTTGTGACAAATTCATCATATATTTTACTATCTGTTCCCCTGATTTGAGTCTTACCTCTTTGAGGATGACAACCTTTAATATAGCGAGTTACACTGATAAGAGTGAGGGTATTTATGCTAGCCAGCCCAAACAGTAGGGTAAGAAATCCATCAACCTGCAATAAAAAAACATATAAATTTAGGCCCTAAAGGGGTTGTTCACCTAACTTTTTTTCTGTAATAAAACCCTCTTGTACTGACAATACCTACCTAATAACTTAACTCCAATGATTACCATTACTTCTAATTTTTACATTTAGTACTACAAATATGATACAATAATAAAAATAATAATAATAATAATAATTATAAAATTCCTTTCCCTCCTCCTGCTTTGCTTTCGCTGGTAAACAGGTCAAATCCAATACACAAAATATATTTTTATAATTTGTTTTACTTTTCTCTTTAGCGGAATAATTCTGCAGAAACTATTGCTGACAGTATAGTGTACATTATTTCATATGACCCACTAAATTATTAAATTATTTCCTGGGAAGCTTCACTTTAGCTTTCATTACAATTTTGACTATGTTGAATTGTGCATTTTTTATACTAGGAGGTATATTTACTAAAATGCAGATTTGAAAAATGGAGATGTTGCCAATAGCAACCAATCACATACTAGCTGTCATTTTGTAGAATGTACTAAATAAATGAGAACCAGAATCTGATTGGTTGCTATAGGCAACATCTCCACATTTTCAAACCAGCAGTTTAGTAAATATGACCCTATATTTCTTTGAAAAAAAGCATCTTTGTTTTATGAATTACCCTATCAAGTTAATTAAAACTGTTCTGATTATTATTTCATAACTTAATAAATATGCCACTAAAATGAAAATAGGAAATGTCTGAACGTTCTGGGCACAAACAGGGCATGGTTTGTTTACAGGGGGCTATGTAGTTACCCATTACTTTTCATATTAGAAATTCACACCTATGTGTGAAAAGTTAAACACAATTCTTGGAACATAAATTATCATCATAGTTAAGCAAATCCTTACATAAAGTTTGAAGACATCAGTATGATTTTATATAGAGATGACCGATCCAATATAGAATAACTATCAAAGCAAATACAATAAGGGGATTTGTAAGTGTTTAGTATACACATCAAGATCATATAAAGACGTGTGTATCCCGTGTCTATCAAACTGCTGACCCATGTATATCTGTGAGCGGAGGGGGATGTATCAAACGCGTTTTTCATAAACTGTGATATTTATTTTTCTGGTTTGGTTTGAAAAACTACTTGATATGCATTTCTTTAAACTGTTAAACCGCATGAAAGACACATTTTAAATTGCGCTTTGGAACAAACTCACTCCCTTGTTCTCTAAATGTGATATCTACTATATAAATGCCTAGTGGCGTGTGTGAAAAAAAAACAAAACAAGCTGCAGCGCCACCTGCTGGACAGAGTTATACACTGACCTATATATTTCTTGAAAGAGAAGTGACAGTTGGGAGTGGTTGGTGGTTGCCGGGGGTGACAGTGGGGAGTTTTTAACACCTTAAGTAGCTTGATGAAGGATGTAGCGATGAAGATGAAGGATGTGGTGATGGAGAAAAATGATGAGGTGGTGACATGTTGTCAAAAAAACGTTAAAAAAGGGCGCTTGCGTCGGGAAGTAACGCTCTTCCCCTGAGGAGGCCTGGGCTAGGCCCAAATGCATGACAAGAACCTTTTTAACACCTTAAGTAGCTTGATTTGACTAGAATGCATGAGTATCATGCACGGGTTAACTTGTCTATAATATAAAAACCTAGTGGCGTGTGTCTGTGTGTGGAAAAAAAAACCAAGCTGCAGCGCCACCTGCTGGGCGGAGTTATACACTGACTTACTAAATTCTTAGTGTGTGTGGAAAAAAAAACTCAGAAAGGGCTGACATTTGGTATACTAAGTTGTTTTTAATTTGTTAATTTAATTTGTTAATTGTTAAAAGTGTTTATAAAGATTTTAAAAAAATATATATATTTCTTGAAGGAGAAGTGACAGTTGGGAGTGGTTGGTGGTTGCTGGGGGTGACAGTTAGGAGTTGTTGGTGGTTGCCGGGGGTGACAGTGGGGAGTGGTTGGTGGTTGCCGGGGGTGACAGAGCAAGAGGAGTGTGATACTCAGGACCGCTGAGAGAGATCCCTGTGTCTGGATAGACATCTGGATAGATGTTGGCGATAAAGATGATGGATGAGGTGATGGAGAAAAATAATGAGGTGGTGACATGTGGACAAAACCATGTTAAAAAAGGGCGCTTGCGTCGGGAAGTAAAGCTCTTCCCCTGAGGAGGCCTGGCCTAGCCCCAAATGCATGACAAGAACCTTTTTAACACCTTAAGTAGCTTGATTTGACTAGAATGCATGAGTACCATGCACGGGTTAACTTGTCTATTATACATATACATATGTTATGTATAGTTCTGGCAGAGCTACCTTCGGTGCAGCAGATGTGGGGACCATGGAGATAATGGGGCCCGCTGCATGGGGAACTAGGGAGCTGTGGACCCCAGTTCCCTCCTCACTACTCCCCTGCACCAGGACCCACAGCTCGCTAGTTCCGCCTCTGGTTTTGTGTATGTATAAACATGTTATATATTACTCATGATAGTTTCTATGTGACATGAAGTACATAAATGTAAACATTTCTTTAATTTAAGTTTCAAACCAACAAAATTAACATAAATGTTACAATGAATTCAGTTGCTGAACAAAGAACCTTAACTGTATCTGTTACTCTGAATAAAGCCTTGTCTTGTGAGTGCTGCATCCAGGGCCAGAGTAACCTGGTTCCTCGTACTCCAATCACTTTTCAGGGACAGGATCATATGTTTTTTTAAATAAAACACCAACATATATTTTATAACTCCCAACAGTCACAATTTTCTTAGAACAGTTCTGGGGTGTGGCCTCAGATAATAGGGGAATTCGGGTGTGGCCAAATGTTGCCCCTTTTTATCTGCAGTGTTGGGAGGTATAAGATTCTGCTTTTCAAGGATGGTTCTTAAAATAAAAAGAAAGAAAATATCCCCCCCAAACAGTAGGATACATATATTGCCGCAAATCAACGTGATTTTCCTTCCTATAGAAAAGATTGTAATCACTATTTGTATTCCAAGAAATAATATTATTTTTAACCTAAATAATGCTAATAATCTAATACTTTTTGGGTGGAATTTGGAGTGTGACACTAGTCTATATCACACCATTAACCAAAACAGGTAAATATTATTATTTAGCTCCAAAACTAGAAAAACTATAATCTGTCTTTGGGTGTATTGTTAATATCAGGAAGAGGTCACTGCCGATACTCTATATCCATTGGATGTATATGCTGAGTCAGATGTTAGTGGCTTGTTTTACTTTTCACAAAATTAAATATAATGGATTTACCTGGAGTGGACCAGGGCAGCCACGTGACATGACTTGTATGGGCAGGATCAAACAAAATAATCTGTACAATGTAACAAAGCTATGTTATATTATACAATTATGTATTGTGGTATCTGGTCTCCTTAATGTCTCTTGGCTGTGAACTGCTGTTGGTCAGTATCTTACTAGTGTAATTTTGGCCTGTTCTTAGACACCTGCCTGCTCATTGCTTCTCCCTCTTAGGCTGGGTACACACTGCAGAAAATTTCTCCCGATGCGACATCTTAACAATTTTATAAATGACAGGAAAAAAAAACGTATGTCCTGATCAGCATTGCGATACATGTGTACACACTAAACACATTTTAGACGATATCTGTGATTTTCCTCTGTCTGAAAAGATGGTGACTCTGCACACTCTATAGAGATCTATGGACACTGCTGGTCATGGTAATGATACGATGTGCTTTGGAGCAATAATGGTTGATCGTTGTAGCGTACACACTAATGCGATATCGGACTGATTTCTCGATTATCGTGTGACTGGTAGGATAATTGTCTGAAAACCCTGTAGTTTGTACACAGCCTTAGACTATTCCTCTGACCATGACTTATATGTCACTGATCACTCCAATCTGACCATCTCCAGTAGTGCCTAGCCCTCTGCCTAACTGTCCCTGATTGTGGAGCTCTGGAGTCACAGAGTTCACAAAGGTGTATTCTAGGGGAAAAGGGGTCTGTAATACCACCACTGATATCAGAGCTCTACTGGCAGACATTAAACTTATCCATGAATGTCAGAATACGTATAAAGAGCTTCAGCCTAAACACAGATTTAAAAAAAGTTTTTCCATTTGGTTAAATGGGTAAGTAGCACCACTGAACAAGGGCACAATCCATTCACATATTGCATTTCTTTCACTTTTGAATCAATATTATTTATTTTTTAATAGCTTTCTTCAATTTAATCTGTCAGTAACTATTAGGCAGAATGATATTTTAAGGAAAACAGAGAAATAAATTCAATGTGACCTTTTCACCACAGAAATGTATGATTCATCACTATGCTAAAGGCATTTGACATCATTCATTTGATCAGTCACAACCTATCCCATGAGACCAACAAGACGTCTCCTTTTCCAGTTAGATCACATTTCAAATACATTAACACTAAAGCCTCAGGTAATAAGAATTTTGTCACTTTCATATAATGATTAATCAGATTTCTAACTTAAGTCAGCTATTGTTTTATTTGGCCCATGTTAAAAAAAGATAATAGATATCTCAGGCAGACAGTGTCAACTGCATTATGCACCATCAACTTTAGTAATTAGGACACTTCATATAAAGAAGGGGCGATACAGTGAGGGCCGTGGGCGCAGAACCACCAAACCGCTATATTTTACCATCAGCATTGCACACGGTAGCAATAAAATAGTTAAGCATTTATTGCCGAAGGGTGTAAAAAAAATATAGAGGTAAAGAAAATAAGAGACATTTCTAGATGTATAGCGTAGTTAAGTTGGACAATGGATTTTGTTTTATGGAGAAAAATATCTCCTAATTTGCATATTTCATTCTGTAAATTGGCCTGATTGTTCTGTTTTGGTAAACTTACTCAAATGTCTTATTTTGCATGGAAGCAATGAGATACGAGAGACGTCACTTTCTATTTCACAGCATATTAACATATAGTTTTGCAGGTTAACAACCCTGATTGAAAAGGGTGGAACTTTACAGTACTGATACGGTTTACAAATTGTTTTAGAAAAGTTCTACATATCTTGTTATAAAATATATGGAGAGGTTTAGGCCAGGGGCGGATCTAGAATTTTTTTTAGGGTGGAAGGGGATGTAGACCCCGCCCCCCTCTTTTACTGTTATCAATGGACGGCCTGCGGCTGCACACTATGTGCTGTGGGTCCCAGACTATGCTGCCCGGCCGCTTTAATTGTGTCTGCCAACCCGAACCTGCAGCACATACTGTGCAGCCAGACCTGCTGGGGGGAAATATTGCCCTGATCGCCCCCTCAGATCCGCCACTGGTTTACGTACTGTTATCCAAAAAAGGGACATTTTTGCTGCTACTTAGATATACATACCAGCAAGATCACTATGTGCCTTTCCTTCTTTCAATGTTGGACAGATCTGCTTAACATTTTAAGGATGAGTAGAAAGATAGTGTGAGGAAAAACAGGGATACATTTTACATTTTATTTTGTATATTTTAAGCATGGTGTTCCAAATTGCAAAAAACAACAACCCATAAGTCCTAAAAAGCCCTTCTGAATAATAGATTCCTATATAGTACAGCATTTTGTAATAACATACTACTGTATTTGTGCATTAAAGAAATGGATATGAAAAGAACATACAGAAAGGGCCACTAGCTAATTAGAGACATAAGGCTAACAAAACCACAAATATAGCACTGATGAGAATCCCTTATATTGCATGGAGTTGAGTAACTTCAGAAGGATTCATATTTTACTGACCATCGCTATCATTTTCTTTTTCTTTCTTTTATTTTTTTCATACATTTGCTGGATCCACCCATCCATCCTCCATCCAGCATACCTGTGTGGCCTGCAGGTCCGTTCTACATAGGGTTAAATGATCCTTATTTGAAATGCCAGTTATGCTGCGTTCACCGAGAGGTGAATGAAGCTCAGGTATAATGTTCCACAGGTACAGGGAAGGCACCTGTATGCATGAACCCTAAAGCAATTTTCCAGAATCATGTCCAGAATCTTGCTCAAAAGCTGAATATTTATTTCCAGTGCCAGAAGCACCCAAAACCCAACAAATCACTGCCACCAACAATCAGCAGGTGTTCTTTCTTTGCAAGGTGTTATATAACTGTATGAATAGCAAAATAACCTAGAATTAGGAAGGCAAACTGAGTGTGCACTTGAGTATGTCATTTTGAACCTTGTAAAGCTCGGTTTGCATAGGTCTCACAATCCCATCTCAGATGGGCTGAAAATACTTGACCAATAGATGTACACATTTGTGTAACATGCATTCTTCTTGCCATTGTAAATGACTCACACTGTATTCTAGGTATGCAGTCAAGCAGAATGACTGCCTTACTGTAGAGACTCCCTACTTATTGGTGCTCAATGTGGGACGGGTCCCCCGCAACAAGGTCAGAGCAGGAGGGATGATATCCTTCTCGCACCAGAACATTTCAGGTAACCTGCCGGAAAAACATCTAATGCTTCCCAAAACTACATGTCGGTGGAGTGAGCCTTATGTTTATTTCAATAATCTGACTGCCATTTAGAAAAATAAAAGACACTCTTACATTAAATTGTATAATCTTTTTTTACAAGTACTGTTTCAGTCTAGCCTACATCCTTTCTCCTATCCGACCTGGGTCTAATCTGCTACATAGAGAAGAAGACTTCTGTAGATGAAAACATTAAAATGATTGCTCCCCCACCAGGGCCATCTTTTCCATTGGGCACGATGGGCAGCTGCCCGGGAGCCCCACGGGCAAGGGGGCCCCATAGGCACGGCTCTTAATGAGAATAAATAATCCTGCAAAAGAAAAAAACCTGCAAAAAAACCCTTCAAGGGTCACTGAGCAAGTACATCTATCTATCTCTATCTCTATATATCTATATATCTATATCTGTATCTGTATCTGTATCTGTATCTGTATCTGTATACATCTATATATCTATGTCTATATCTATATCTAGGGGCCCCAGTGCACTGCTTTGCCCGGGGGCCCATAACGTTGTTAAAATGGCGCTATCCCCCACCCCTACAAAACAAATCCCTCCTTCTCCAATAAATAAAATGATTGCTTTTGTTATGCTAAGATACTGTATTTCTACTTTGCTACTGTTAATTTACGGCATTGCAGCCGTCACAGAATATGTTATCAACATCGTTCTACTAATCCCTTTTTAACAGAGTTAGGATGGACTGAAAACAGATTGTCAAAGTAGCTATTGTGTGTCAATTTAGTCTGTAGTTCTAATCCTTCCATTATCTGCTAATAAAGCTGCTACAGAAGTCACATCCGATATTTTTTTGTCAATTGGTTTTTGCTGAGTTTTATTTCCTATTCGGTGAAAAAGAGCACACATTATTGTTCTGTAATCAAAGACATCTATCTGTGTCACTGGTTTCCAAATAATGACCTAGTATCTCAAGCTTGGAGCACAAAAGGATTATTTGTGAAGTTTCGGCTTTATTAAATTCCTCATTAAATTTCATTTTATTTTAATCTAAAAATCATCCACATTTAATGGTATAGTACACATAATGATAGTTTTAGAAAATAAAAGCAAACAAACACTTAATTTATGACTATATGTAGTATGCACCTAAATGATGGAAAACATTTTTGCATTTTTGTGTTGTGAGTGGTATGTTTAGCTAGATTACTCTAATATAAGAGGTACAGATAGAATACTGTGTATTGCAGTGAATGATGCATTATAGCTAGGGATTAAATTAAAGTTAAGGATTAAATGTCATCTTGTGTCAGATCTATGTTTATGTTATCTTAAATTATTCTACATAATTGTAAAATAACATTCTGTGCCATGGCATGCCATTCACTGCAATACACTGTACTCCTTCACTATATTGACCTGGTTCTGACACTAAACTTGTTCATTTGGCTTCACTGCACTGTCAATGGGTACTCAGAAGAACTTTCGTTGTGCTTTGTCAAGTGGAGACGTACAAGGGCGCACGGAGCATTTTTAAGGGGGCTATTCCCCTCCACCAAAAAAAAGCAAAAAAGCGAGAGAGCTGCCGCGCTTGCGCCCGCTTAGGCAGCACTGTACTATACAGCAGCCGCGGCGCTGTCAAAGAAGCGTCCGTGTCGGTTCTGTATACAATACAGCACCGCCGCGGACGCTTCTTTGAAAGTGCCGCGGCTGCTGTATAGTACAGTGCAGCTATATAGGGCACTTTTTTAGCGGAGGGGAGGGGTTTCTGGAGACCCAGAAACCCCCCCTACGTGCGCCACTGACGTAATCAAGTTATAAGAGTCCTCCCCACTGATGCACAAACACACAAGAAGCCATGCAACATCATCATGTTTAATTTTTGGAGCCAAATTCTAGTAGCGCTTCACACCTTTGTGTGAAACGCTACTAAAATATACCAATTTGTTGCCATTTAACCACATACTTAATTGTGGAAATGTTGCTGGAGAATATGAGTCTGTATGACATATTCTCTGTGAGCATCCTAAGTGGTTATTCTGCTGATTGCATAAAAGCCTTAAAAATTTCTATTTGCAGAGTAAAAAATAATACCACAAAAATATGTTGTCCTAGGTGAGCAAAGTAAATATACTCTAAATAAAAAATAAAAATAAAATAATTGGTTGTTAAACACCAAATAGAAAATTAAAAAATAGAACAAAAAGGAAAAAATAAATAATACTATCATAAACACATTTATATGATGCTCTGAACTGTGGTGCCTTATGTGCCTATAGTACCCTTGTAGTATAGCAAATACAGCCCTAAATAAGGAAATATTGCAAAAAAAAAAGGGAAATACCTGTCAACTTAACATTGCATAGAAAGGCATAATATCCCTTCCACTGCAGATTCCTGGAATCATGCATGGTCTGTAAAAACACATTTCTTACTTTGAAGTACTTTACCTGTACATGTAGTACTATACAATAATATTCAATGCAAATGAGTTAAAATATATACTATTAGATATCATTTACAACATTGTACATTGTAGAGTGATGTCTCTTTGTTGTACATCATTTTGCATCATGACACTCAGCACTTCACATCAAAGATGAGAGATAGTGCAAAGATTGGAAGCTGGACAACTTTCAATGGATTGTTAGATTTAACCAGGCGTTCTGTTGTGACTTTACCTCTTTGCCAAATGATGCTAGAGATGGGAGAACCTGAGAACCCTAGATTTTCATTCAACAAGTGGACTGAAAAATAACATTTGGTGTCTCTTGCAGATTGAATAAGAAAGAAACACACAAATATTCCTACCTGACATGTCCATATTGAGGTAATGAGAAAGCCATCATCTCTGAAAAGATTAAAGATCTCTATGATGCCCCTGGAGTAGCCAAATACAGAGATACTGGCATCAGACACTGCCAGGTTAAAAGTTAGATAGTCTGTGGGCAGCAAGCTGGCCCTCTGTTTGTATAATATGAATATTACAATACTGTTGCCAAACCATGACATCCATCCTAAAGAAAAAAGATAAATGTTATGTGTTAGTATAAACAGATGACTATATGAAAATGAGCAGAATGATTTTTTACAATGTAGTTATTTATTATTAATTTTATTTCTTTCCTCACTCCCTCCATGCGGGCCAGCTCCTTTTTCTCCCTCTCAGCACCAGGATAGACTTCTATGCTGCCTCACTCCCACACAGGGCCTGTTCCCAAAGTGTGACAGCGCCGCGGCACTCCTGGGAGCCGCGGCGCTGTCACAGGGGTGCTGCGGCCGGGAAGAGAAGGAAAACAAATAATAACAAAAAATTTAGCAATCCGGCGGCGCCCGGGACCCAGCATCCTCCCTCCTCGCTTCTCATTCAGTAACAAGCGGCAGGAGAGAGGAGGATGTTGGGTCCCGGGCGCCGCCGGATTTGTAAGTTTTTTGATGTTTTGTTTTTTTCTTTTCCTGGCCCCCGGGATGCAGAAGGGGCAGAGTGAGGGGACATGCAGAGGGGGCCAGAGTGAGGGGAGATGCAGAGGGGGGGGCACAGAGTGAAGGGAGATGCAGAGGGGGCACAGAGTGAGGGGAGATGCAGAGGGGGCACAGAGTGAGGGGAGATGCAGAGGGGGCACAGAGTGAGGGGAGATGCAGAGGAGGCTCAGAATGTGTGGAGATGCAGAGGGGGCACAGAGTGAGGGGAGATGCAGAGGGGGCACAGAGTGAGGGGAGATGCAGAAGGGGGGCACAGAGTGAGGGGAGATGCAGAGGGGGCACAGAGTGAGGGGAGATGCAGAGGGGGCACAGAGTGAGGGGAGATGCAGAGGAGGCTCAGAATGTGTGGAGATGCAGAGGGGGCACAGAGTGAGGGGAGATGCAGAGGGGGGCACAGAGTGAGGGGAGATGCAGAGGGGCACAGAGTGAGGGGAGATGCAGAGGGGGCACCGAGTGAGGGGAGATGCAGAGAGCGCACAGAGTGTGTGGAGATGCAGAAGGGGGCACAGAGTGTGTGGAGATGCAGAAGGGGGCACAAAGTGTGTGGTGATGCAGAGGGGGCACAGAGTGAGGGGAGATGCAGAGGAGGCTCAGAATGTGTGGAGATGCAGAGGGGGCACAGAGTGAGGGGAGATGCAGAGGGGGGGCACAGAGTGAGGGGAGATGCAGAAGGGGGCACAGAGTGTGTGGAGATGCGGAGGGGGCACAGAGTGAGGGGAGATGCAGAGAGCGCACAGAGTGTGTGGAGATGCAGAAGGGGGCACAGAGTGTGTGGAGATGCAGAAAAGGGCACAGAGTGTGTGGTGATGCAGAGGGGGCACAGAGTGAGTTAGCTGTAAATTACTCTTTGACAGAAATATATTTGAAAAAAAATATATAAAAATATTCTTTTCCCTTGGATTTATGTATATTATTTTTGCATACAACTAAATAAGTATTTCTGTCCTGACCTAAATACTTATTACGTTTTTTTGACCCAACTGCTTATAAAACGGGACTGCACAGTAATTATTTTGGAGGGGTGCCTTGAAAAAATTATGGAGACACTCATAGCGCCCCCTTGTCTACAATGTCAGTCTAATATACAGTATGAAAAAACAAACTTGCCCTTATTTAAAATCCTGCTTCCTTCACCCCCTAACAATGTTTACGTTTGCTCATTTTCGAAACTCAGCTCTACTTGATGTGTAAAAGGGCCATAGCAGACTTTGTTACTCAATTAGTCTTCATTAAATTCAGAACTTTATGGCAGAATGGAGGGAGCTGTCATGCTGTATCTGTCACTGTCCTTTTCTCACCTACTCCTTTATATTAAATAGCCAATTGACCATGGGAATACATCAAGATTAAAACCAGGGATGCAGCATTTAGCATGTTTTGATGGGAGGAGCTGGGAGGATTTCTTTTGCGGGAAAGATATTAAAATTATATTTAACTTGCAGGGAAAAAATATAAATGTTTTGTTCCATTACCTTTGAAAAACAATAAAAAGTTTTGGTTAAAAAACCCCACAACATAACAAAAATAACATGTGGAGAGGGTGCATTCATGGGTATGTTGCATAATTTGTGGGTGGATGCATGTTTGTTGGTGTGTGAATGGAGTGGCATAGGGTTGGAAGGGGCTCAAGTACTAGACATGCCTCAGTTGTAGCTTGCTCATTCAAGCTTGCTAATTCATCCTCTGGTGTTCATACACAAATGTGCACTCAGTGGGACTATCAAAAGTTGTCAGCCAGCCCCTGCCTCCACCTCTCCAAGAGGTTGCATGTGCAAGATACAGGCAACTCTTAAACTCTAAATATGGAAACAAGTTGTCTCATGCACACTGCATCAATTTTACACCAAGACGCATTTTTACATTTTTGAAAAAGCAAATTGAAGTGCGCTGGGATGACCAACCTGAAGCACCAATGCAAAACCAGGCGTTTTATGAAAAAATATGTAAATCAAGTGTACTTCATAAATTGTGCCCAACGGCTTGAGCATTTTGAGGGTGAGCAATTATTCATCAGTTCCATTAGGAACCAATGACTTCACAAGGTCTAAGACCTCTGAGGGGATGGATGAACATGGTGTCCTTCTCTCATTTGAAATTTTGAGTTTCATAAGATGGACATGGTGAAGGTTAGAAACACGTTAACCTCAAAAAGTTTATTATATTTTTCACATTTCAGTGTATGTGCATTTGTGTTCTTTGAGGGCTGGTACACAAATATGCTCTGGGAAAATAAGCAAGCATGAAAACTAGCGTGCGATTATACACGTTCTAGCAATGTGTTTTTAATACTTTTTCATGTCCTCTACATGCACTTATTGCAATACAAACTTTTGCACTAGTAGCATGCATTGATGCATGAGAAATAGGAAATATTGCATTCTAAAATAATAAATGTGGCATTAAAATTTAAGAAGACAATGATGGAATGAGTTCATAAGAAACCATTCATCCTCTTTTTTTTGCGATTTTCAGGCTTCCGCAACTGAAAAGTGGAGGAACAGAGAATAGGTGTGATCGAGACCTGAGTTTATGGTATAAACCAGTGGCTCCCAAACTGTGCCCTGTGGCTTGCTGTGGTGCCACGATGATCTTACATGGGTGCTGCGGCCAGGGCCGGTGGTAAGCAGGGCAGGGGACTACTTGGTACTTATTTTGGCTTTGGGGTGCCTTGAAAAAATTATGGAGACCCTAAGGGTGCCTCGAGCTGAGAAAGTTTGGGATCCACTGGTATAAACACATAATAAATTTTCCTGAGCCTTTAGCCTCTGGTCCTGTCCTTTAGACTGCAAACTACTTTAATATGAGCTTCCATTTGCTTTTAGGAAGGATGGGATTGGATCAATTAGAGGGAGTAAAAAACCCTTGCATCTTGCATCAGTAAGACAAATATTGATAATGATTAAGCATGACGTGGCTGTTATGTTAGCTGCAGGTAGTGGTATTGGTTATAAAATAGAGCTTTCACTCTCTCTCTCTCTCTGGATCTGTAGCTGCTTATGCAGAAATAACACTGTTAGACATTGACACAGATTTGCATTTGTGTATTATCACAATTTTCCTCCCAGTCTCCTATTCATTTATTCTCTATTGCTCTTGGGTTCTGCAAACATCTTGCTTGCAGGTTTATGTAAGTGAAACATGCAGTGAGACATTGGTAATTTTATTGACATTATATATGTAATTAGACATGAGTGTGGTGAATCAATTTGCTGCTCAGTCATTTTGACAGACCTACTTGTGCTAATGACAGATCCACTTGTGCCTGATCACAATTACGCATATAGTATACCCCGGCAGGGTAAGCTTGAGGAAATTACGTTACTGTATAAGATGAATGTAAAGTTTCCTGCAGTCACTAGCAATTTA
The DNA here is from genome assembly GCF_038048845.1 of Mixophyes fleayi. Classification (NCBI taxonomy): domain Eukaryota; kingdom Metazoa; phylum Chordata; class Amphibia; order Anura; family Limnodynastidae; genus Mixophyes; species Mixophyes fleayi. Next base: position 274,817,615 of record NC_134404.1, on the reverse strand, counting down.
GCAACTTGTCTTTTGGATGTGAGTGATATTATTGAAAATCTTATTATTATACTGATGTATCATGGTAGATTAAAGTGTTTTAAAAAAAAATAAAAAAATAACCATAATATAAATATAATATGATAATAAACTAAAAGAAAATATGTCAAACCATGAAACAATTATATCATATTTTGTTTTCTTTTAGAAAACAACTGGTGACCCTGTCGATGCAGATGACATAACATAAATTATAATTTATTACTAGCAACATTTATTTTTTCAATAAAACTTTTGATCTTAGTTATAGATTTTAACAATATATTGGTCACTAACTATCTTTATGGAAAGTTGTAAAAAAAATAGTTTAAATAGCACATTACTGTCCTCTGTTGTACATACCCAGGGTCAGTAGATAGATGCCTATGACAGTCTCTCCTTGCTCTGAAATTGGGCTTTCTTTTTGCAGCAGAGTCATATTGTTGTTCCTCCATGGTGCTGGTCTTGGAAACTGTATGGACATATTTTGCACTATTTTGCTTGTTCGGGGTAAATATAATGGATTCGCTATCCTATTGCATGAATTGAGTGTCTACTGTTCAGCATTTAGTCACTAGCTGCTGTCTTGCATTCCAAGATTAACAAATTAAGAATGGCAATCTTCTCAACAGACAGAGAGCCGTGTAAATGTTTGACCCCCTCCTTATTCTCTAATCCGTTCTATAAATACATCACTTACTGTCATTGCACAAAATATAATAGATGGTTCTATGAAAAGATGTCGTCTAAGATTACGGGATATACATCAAAGTAAGATAGGGGCAGGCTGGGTCATTATCGTGTAGGTTTGTGTTCTCTAAGCCGCCATTATCCCTGTTAACCAACAAGATATGTGTGTCGTAGATGTTATATAAATGTGTATAGCTCATTGAAATGTATATTTTTGTTTTGATTTTACAGCAGTGATAGTTTTCTCCAAATTCAGTGTCCCTAAACTTTCTGACTGTGTACTTTCCTTATCTAGATAATTTAACAGATAAGAGTTGTATTTTTATTATATTAATATTTTATACTGATGATATCTGTTAATGTCTGAGTAAATAATTGTTCCTTTAAATATTATTATAAGGTATTGGTTTGTGACTAATTGATTAAATACATATACCTAGTTGCTTCTATGGTATTTTTATAATTGAATTTTCTTATTAGCCCATTTGGCTAGTAATGGTAAGCACCATAAGTGGAGATTCATATTTATTTCAATGCTCCCATACAATGGGGACCTAATTGAAATGAATGAGACTATTCATGTTAATGCTTCTAAAGCTTCAATTCTTTTTTTATCACACTCATCTCACTAATTTTTGAACTTATCATGAGTGTCTGAAACCAGTGAAAATATCTTTAGTGATTTTATCAGTCATTGATATTTCATAAATTCGTCTGTTCTATACTTACCATTAAAATAGGTTGTTATTATTATTATTATTGTTATTATTATTACTATGAACATTTATTTATACGCCTGCAATTGAGAACAAACACAATAACTTGACACAGTTCTGAATCAAGGATGATGCCTAGACAGCAATTTCAATGGTTTAGCTAGTTCCACTGGTGAAAACCGGAAAATGTGTCATTTATAGGCAAAAACATCTGATAGATTCCATAATTAGATAACCACTAAAGAAAATTGTGATTTTAACACTATGGGCTTCATTTAGAGTCGGACGCAATGTGTGTCTAAGACTTACAAGAAAGAGCAGGAGTGAGAGTGTGCCGCAGCTTGGTAGGGTATTACTAGTGGCAGTCCCACTCGTAATATCCTACCAAGCTGCGACCAGTTCTCACAGCTAGCTAACTACTTGTGCCACCTAATTCCTGTTGCACTTTTTTCGTCTTGTTCGACGTGTGTTCCGTCTGTATCTTGATCCGACTAGGGTAATTTTTGTGGGTAGACACCCATAGTATCTGAATTATTCACAGTCACGCCTACATAAATCCGAGTTCCTCCCTTTCCCTCGTACTGAGACACAAGCTGTCGCAGTGTACACCTGCGTCTGAAAAGCAGACGGAACTGCAGGGAACTGTTGCTTACTGCACATGCCCCATCAGTGGAAATGTGCAGGATGCGCTTGCAATGGACTTTGCATCCGACTCTAAATGAGGCCCTATATCTTCAAAATCGACCCTTAAAAATCTTATAAATAATTTGTAACTTTACTGGCACCATAGTGACTGTTGTTTTTACACTAATGGCATTTTTTCCCAATTGCAAAACATGAAGAGTAGCTGCAACTGTATCCCCAAATTATATGTCTTCATGAAAAACAAACAATAGTACAAAATCCCTGAGAAACTTATTTATCTTCATATCAGTGATTACTAGAAACACAGATTGGAACTATTCACTAATAAAAAAATATGTTCTTGCCCATTAAAATGTTGTCAGCAGTTAGAAGATGCACAGCTACAATGAACAGCTTTGAGCAGGCTGCTCACTAGTTACATCACAATTAGCTTCTATGATGTCACTCAGTTTGGGCATAAAAGTCTGTGCCTGACATAGAACAGTCAGTTATCAGCTGCTGGTGAGCACATGTCTGCTGTGTATACTCCATCTTCTAGACAGGACCTTATTACTAAGGTAAGTTTGTTATAGTCCTGAAATAGTTTTTTTATGTATAAAAAAAAATATCATTGCTCCCATATTTGGAACATACAATATTGTATCAAGGGTAAGCTTGCAAACTGTTAGGCACTAGTGACGATAATTTTTAACCGAACTTTTCAATGTAAACACATATTCAGGACCTAACAATTTGGCAATAATAAACATGAATATCAGTGAACAGCGCTATGTGAATAAATGAGGTGGATTGGTGACCATAATTTAAATTTACAACATTTTCTGTTTGGAACTTTGACATCTTATATCTAATGACATAGTGAAAGGTTATATATGAGTGAAGCTTTAGAGCTGAACTGTGTGAGTTTTTGGGGTAGATTTACTAAAGCTTCTTAAAGGAAAAGTGGAGGTGTTGTCCAGAGAAACAAATCAGATTTTAGCTATCATCTATGCTGTACATTCTAGAAAATGATAGAAACTGATTGGTTGCAATGGAACACCTCCACTTTTCCTTTAGTAAATCTAACTATTAATCTCTCTTTTTACTAAAGTTTGTTATGATTTCAGTATGACAAACCACTGCCTTTAGATGATAAAATGATGTTATCTCTATGACTAGAACTGCAAAAAATTCCATCCAGCCTTTACCTGTTTTTACACAACCTAGTTTAGTTGATTTTGGGCCTTAAATTGCTCAAAGGTTTTGCTTGGTCATGCAGCACAGTGCTTCAGTGTCACTGCTGTACATTAGAAGGCAGAGTCGTAGCTAAAAATTTTAGCGCTCGGGGCAAGAAGGAAGACTGATGCCCCCCTTGCCTTCAATTTCAACCAAATGAACCTAAACTATTCATAAACTGTTCCCCCTTCAGCATTACTGCCCTGGGCGGTCACCCCCTTCAGCATTACTGCCCTGGGCGGTCACCCCCTTCAGCATTACTGCCCTGGGCTGTCACCCCCTTCAGCATTACTGCCCTGGGCGGTCACCCCCTTCAGCATTACTGCCCTGGGCGGTCACCCCCTTCAGCATTGCGCCCCTCTTGCACCGCCCTAGTTAACACTCTGCTAAAAGGGAAAATGTGTTTAAATGTTGGTATAAACTTACTATCAAGTGGCAAGATGACTTAATTTCTTTTTTACTAGATTTGTGACTATAATTTCTATTGTGATGTCCATTAAGTAAGAAGAGGAAGAAACCAGACATGATTTTTACCTCCATTGGTGGAGAGAGGAAAATATAGGTGTTTCAATTTATTTCCGCTGGTAAAAGCTGGAAAACTTGTGTTTTATAGGCAAAAACATTTGATAGGTTCCCTAATTAGCTAACCACTAAAGAAAATTGTGATTTTAGCACTATTTCTACAAAATTGACCCTTAGTAGAGTCCCACTAAAAATCTTATAAAACATTTAGAATTTTACTGACACCATAATGACTGTTGTTTAACACTAAGGTAAAAAAAAACACATTAGGTGCCACTCTTTCCCAATTGCAAAACATGAAGAGTAGCTGCTACTGTTTCCCCAATTTATATGTCTTCATGAAAAGCAAACAATAGTACAAAATCCCTGAGAAACTTATTTATCTTCATATCAGTGATTACTAGAAGCACACATTGGAACTACCCACTATTATATAAAAAAAGGCATCCTTGTCCATTAAAATATTGTAGACGGTTATAAAATGCAGGCAGACCTACTGTGAACAGCTTTGAGCAGGCTGCTCACTAGTTACATCACAATTAGCTTCTATGATGTCACTCAGCTTGGACATAAAAGTCTGTGCCTGACATAGAACAGTCAGTTATCAGCTGCTGGTGAGCACATGTCTGCTGTATATACTCCCACTTCTAGACATGACCTTATTACTAAGGTAAGTTTGTTATAGTCCTGAAATTGTTTTTTATGTATAGAAATAAAATAACGGTGCTCCCATATTTCGGATATACAATATGTCCTCATGGGAAAGCTTACAAACTGTTAGGCACCAGTTAAGATAAGATTTAAATGCGCTTTTCAATGTAAACACATATTCAGGCCCAGTTTGACAATAATAGACATGAATATCAGTGAACAGTGCTATGTTAATAAATGAGGTGGATTGGTAATTGCATTTGGAATTAGTTCATCTAATTTAAATTTACAACATTTTCTGTTTGGAACTTTGAAATCTTATATCTAATGACATAGTGAAAGGTTATCTATGAGTGAAGTTTTAAAGCTGGACTGTGTGAGTTTTTGGGGTAGATTTACTAAAGCTTCTTAAAGGAAAAGTGGAGGTGTTGTCCATAGCAACCAATCAGATTTTAGCTATCATCTATCTTGTACATTCTAGAAAATGATTGCTAGCATCTGATTGGTTGCAATGGGCAACATCTCCACTTTTCCTTTAGTAAATCTAACTATTAATCTCTCTTTTTACTAAAGTTGGTTAGAATTTAAATATGACAAGTCACTGCCTTTAGAGGATATCTCTATAGTTACGACTGAAAATACAAATATAATAGTCCACCCAACTTTTCCTCATTGGCTCTTTCCCTTATTCCATCCAGACTTACCCTGTATTTACACACCCTAGTTTAGTTGATTTTTTGATTGTTAATTGCTCAATGGTTTTGCTTGTACATGCAGTACAGTGCTTCTATGTCATTACTGTACACTAGAAGGACAATTGTGTTTAAATGTTGGTATAAACTTGCATCTCAAGTGGCAAAATAAAATAATTACATTTTTATTAGATTTGTGACTATAATTTATATTATGATGTGCATTAAGTAATGTGTTTCAATTTATATATATATATATATATATATATATATATATATATATATATACACCATACACCATATATTTACCTCTTGGACCATGTGTCAAACATCAGTGTACTATAGAGACTGAGACTAGGATTATGATTAGGATTATAGACACCACCATGATAGGACAGAGAGGACAGAGAGAGACAAACAAGTAAAAAAGTATTCAGTTAAGTTGAAAAGTAACATGGCAGAGACAGACAGGACTTGGAGATACACAGATAGGTTGTAAAGTAACATGGCAGAGACAGATAGAAAGTGACATATATAAAAACTGTTGCTCCACAGCACAAAGGCCATTTACTGACATTATGCATCTGTTTTTAGTGAGTCCACACATTATTATGGGATCTCGCATAGACTAGTGCATACATTTTTGTTTCGACAGGATAAGTGTCAGCATTTCCAACTCCTGGATGTCGTACTCAACCCAACTGGAGACACATACACAAGATAGGGAGAGACAGACCAAGGAGGCACACAGGGAAGTGTGGGACATACAGAGCAGACAGACAGGACATGAAACAGAGAACAGGTTAGAGAAAGGCTGACAGGGAAGGAAGACGTAGGTTAGGAAGACACAGATTGGATAGGACAGAGTGGGGGCAGACTAGATATGAATGCATCTTTGTATACTGAAACAGCAATTGGACTCTATGAACCTCATTTAGAGTCAGACGCAAAGTCCGTTTAAGAAGTGTAGGAGTGGGAGTGTGCCGCAGCTTGGTAGGGTATTACGAGTTGCAAGCAACCCCAGTTGTGTCCCACTCTTAATACCCTATCAAGCTGTGAGCAGTTCCTGCAGCTAGCTAACGCTTGCGCCACCTAATTCCTGCCGCACAGCTTTAGCCCTGTTTTGACATGTGTTGCGTCTGCGCCTCACTGCGACTAGGATGTATTTACATGGTCACGCCTTCACAATTCTACGTTCCTCCCATTCTCTCGTAGTGAGTCTCAAGCTGTCGCAAGTGTAAATTGCCTCCAAGATGCAGGCGGATATGGTGCTTTCTGCACATGCGTGGTAGTGTTTTTTTGCTGGATGAGCCTAAAATTAACTTTGCGTCCGACTCTAAATGAGGTTCTATATGTCAGTTACACTATGTATAAATTATTGTAGCCACTCTACATTCTCCTCTTATTTCCATCTCAGTATGGCTATAACAAATTACATTAATTTTATTAATGCTTTATTCTTTGAGTAATGCATTTTTAATGATTAAAGATTTTTAAATATTTTACAAATGAACATAATTTAAAAAAAATATATTTTAAAACTTTTTTCCCTACTTTAGCGGAACTGAAAGCCCAAATCTGTCAAACTGGCTCACGTATGTGCAAATCTGCATAGAATGGACTGTTTAAGGGGTATATTTACTAAACTGTGGGTTTGAAAAAGTGAAGATGTTGCCTAAAGCAACCAATCAGATTCTAGCTGTCATTTTGTAGAATGCACTAAATAAATGACTGCTAGAATCTGATTGGTTACTCTAGGCAACATCTCCACTTTTTCAAACCCACAGTTTAGTAAATATACCCCTAAGTGTTAAATTAACCCTCATCACTCTGGGCCAGTATCGCCGGGGCAATATTTTTTTGATAAACTGTGGTGCTAATACATAGCCACCTTTATCTTTGACATGGTCTCTGTTTATCACTGTTTATCAAACTATAATACTATAAAAACACTATAATACTATAAAAAGACAAATAAAGAATAAATTAGTTTTTAAATGTAGGGTTTAATATAAAGAGAGCCCTTAAACCGTCTGACACCACTTCCCTGCACTGCCGGTAGAAGCTACAGAGGTGAAGCAGATAGGCCAGAATATAAGCTGCAAGGTAGGGGGTCCTTAAATTAATTTTGTTTGCCTAACTTTCCTTAATGAATCAGGCCCAGCTTGTCTAGTTTGTTTCTCCTTAACTCTTTATTCTTAGCTGTCATCATAGGTAAAACATATATTTTGGGGGCTACAATGACAAAAGTTGCTCTAAAGATTTATATATATATATATATATATATATATATATATATATATATATATATATATATATATTCCAATATCTTAAGCCACACCTGTCATAGTGTGTATTTGAGAAACAAAGAGGCTTTTGTTAGGCTGCTGGTGGTCAGATAAACTAACCTGCAGAACAGACTGGCGGAGGTCTTCACCTATAGCAGCTGCCTTTTCCGTAGAGCTAGACGCGCTCACAGGTACTCGGATGCCCCCAGGACTTAACTCCAAGTAGTGTAGGTTCGTTATACTAAACCGCAGCTGCAGATCAGGAGACAGAGGAGATGGTAATGGATGGTGAGACGAAAGCCAAGGTCAGGGGTCACTAGCAAGAAGAGTAGTCAGGAAACACGCCAAAGATCAAGGTCCCAGGCAGAACAGCAAAATCCAAGGTACAGGCAAAAGCATCAGGGTCACAAGTACGCAGGCAGGGTCCAATAAACAGGCAGAGGGTAACAACGAATAATCAGCAATCCAAGGGTCCAAAGCAGGTCAGCACAGTACATCATTGGGACGCTATAACCGGCAGGGAGGCTCAGCACTCCCTGCCTTAAATACTAATGGTAGCCAATCAGAGCCTAGCTCTGAAAGTATCCACAGCCCCAGCATACAACTGATTAATTAAATTACTTAGCCCGCAGGCTGGTGTAATGCTTGCTCATGCGCCCGGCTTTCTTACATTGCCGGGACGTGGCGCTGAACAACTAGCAAGGTGACAGCCGGGATGCTGGGGAGCACAGGAAGCAAGTTGTGGCGGCTGTGAGTACCACCACGGCTCATAACAGCTTTATAAGTAATAATAATTTCGAGTGCAATTGGTATAAGCTATATACCAAAAACTTTAACTACACCTGAAATTATTTTTTTCTTTGAAGAAGAGGTATTTAGAAGACAGACAACTTTTAGATGCAGTTGGTACTATATATTCCAATCAGAGATTCCTGAAACAATAAATGCATGGTTTGATGTCACCCTGTTATTCAACTGCTAAGACCTTACATCTAACTTGAAATGTAAAGATCGCCCCAAATTGTCTGGGCTCAGTGCCTTTTTGAGTTTACTGTGATACAGAAAATATGCTGTTTAAGATTAAAAAAACAAAGATTTTATAAGAGAAAATTAAAATATTCTCGCTGCAAAAATAAACTTTCCAAGATATTTAATTAGGTGGATTTTAATATTTTGATACATACAGCATTTTTGCAAATATAGCAGGAAGATTATTATTGTTATATAATATACAGCTGACATATACTGTATATAGAACACTGTGTTGCCATTTAATAACTTTACTAATTGACTAAGCAATAGCAAATATTTGTCCTAGTTCAATGCTTGTTTTCATTATGTTGTAGAGAGATTTAATGTGTTTTATAAAATTACTTTCTTTTGTATATGCTTGAAGGCAGAGTAGTCACTGTAGATACAGCTGGTAAGGTATTTTGTTATTCATTTTTAAGTTAAAGGTGAACTCCGTGAAAAACTGTCCTTCATCTACTGATTGTATTTTTCACCTTGTACTGGAACCTCAGATTACGCCATGCACTTGTTAACCAGTCAGCTTTGAACTGACAACTCTAAAGAGAGCAGTTTCAGTGCTTACTTCTCCAAACTATTAATCTAGTGATTCATTAGAGCTGAGGTGCCAACAGCAGTGAATGTTTACCATCTAGAACAAGGGGGATCAAAGTGTGAGACCTCCTCTAGGGCAGAGTTACTCGGGGTAGGACACTGTGATAGTCTATCTTTAAAAGCAACTTTTAAAAATAGTTCATTATTGTCTCAAGTTTCTGCAATCTGTAGACTGAAAATTTCAGCTGCAGTACAGCTTGCTCTCTCTGTTTATGGTAGAACAAGACCCGACAAATACATTTAATCATACCTGTCAACTTGTAAAAATGTATGTACAGTATGATTCCAAAGAATATTATATGCAGTACAAAAAAATGTGTTCCATAGTATTGCATATAATGTGCATGTTACACTAAAGCATTATTTCTGCAAAGCTTATAAATACATTTTGGAATGGCCATTCAATGGAAAGGTGAAGAAAATGCAGGGCTCATTGCTTGCATCTCTCTCTAACTTTGCAATTTGTGCTACCATGTGCGCCACCTGTGCCCCTACCCAGCCCACTCATGCCTCTGTTTGTTACATGTTTTTCATGCTCTTCCATTGGTTTCTTATCTGTTTCATTCCCAGGTATCAGAAGTTGCTTAAGCAAATCTCACAGCCATAGTCACACAACTGATCTGTAATATTGTATCTTGCAGTAACGATCAACAGTGTAGCAATCACAAGTGTGTTAAATCACATTTATTGCACTTCATAGTCCTGACTCCATCCACTGTAGAAGATCCTAATTTAGGCAATCTTTCTTTAATTTTAAACTTGAATTTAAACTTTGTGTTAGGAATCATCAGGACTCTTTTTATTACCTGCCTCACATTTGTGTGGTTGAACTTTTATTACAGAACATTTTAAGTGCACTTACCCACTTATCATGTGTGGAGCCATGGGCTGTAACACACCACAAATATATTCCAAAGTCTAGTAACTCCTGTGGGTTGAAGGAAACTTCGCAGAGGTCTGGATGCACACCAATTAGGATCAGTAGGCCCTAAATTTTACAACCTTGAATTTCATCAGGTACCCAAAGGAAACAATTTTATAAAGCCCCTATCTCCATCCTTCAGGCATTACAAATAGTATGCAATTCCTTTAACAGCAAAAGCTGTTAAACAGTTGATTGAACTGCTGAATGTCTGCAGTATTTATAGGTATTGATCTGCTTCTAAAAGCAAGGAAAAATAATCATTCCATTGTTAATTATAGAATCTGGCAAACATTCAGTTTGTGGTGTAGATGATCCCACCTCTGCCATAGTTACAATTTGTTTTGTAAGATGGGTTTGACAAGACCCTCTGGGCCTAATTCATTAAGAAACATAAATCCTGATATGTGCTGTATTTTGTATAAAATTGTGCATACTCCAAAATGGGCTATTGCCAGTGAGTGCAAGTGCATCCAATTAATGTTCGAATGCAAAGGACTTTTCCAACTGACATTTTGAAAAGCGTAAAAAAGGAGGGAAGGGGTGTAGGCATGTAAGCAATGTACAGTAGGGACATGCCAAGATTGAGCACATGCCTACAAGGGGAGGCAAATTTGTGGGCTCAACAAATACTGTCCAAGCCATGTCAACATATGACTCCACCATCCACAGTGAAATACTGTCACTGTCAATATTTTCTAATTCCGGCTTAGCACCACCTTACAAAACAACACTTTTACAGCGTTACTTATGGTGACCAACACTGCAGCCAAATTAGTGGCATCTCTATACATTACATACACTAAGACTTGTGGCTGAACAAGTGCTTTGGTGCTATGGGATGATTATCACTCTATACAGGACCACAGACCAGGGCCATCTTAACAACATTATGGGCCCCCGGGCAAAGCAGTGCACCGGGCCCCTAGATATAGATATAGATATATAGATGTGTACAGATACAGATATAGATATAGATATAGATCTAGATATATAGAGATAGAGATAGATAGATGTACTTGCTCAGTGACCCTTGAAGGTTTTTTTTGCAGGTTTTTTTCTTTGCAGGATTATTTATTCTCATTAAGAGCCGTGCCTATGGGGCCCCCTTGCCCGTGTGGCCCCTGGGCAACTGCCCTTTGTGGCCAATGGAAAAGATGGCCCTGCCACAGACATAGGGTCTAAATCATTAAGGAAGTATCTGTTTTTTGTGCATATCGTACGCAATTCCCTTCTGCGCATGCCCAGAACACGGACACTCGGCCGTCAACGACAGTTACAGCGGTCTATGATTTTGGGGAGTGAACAGGGCAGGAAAGGAGGCTAAACTCAAGCGAATGCAGCCATGTCGGAATGAAGAGCTGTGTCTGAGACAGTCTCTTGTTTTTCTGCCGTATCTCTTGTACCAGCTAAATGGCTAGTTGTCACGGGCACTAGGAGTCTTTACCCAGGGATCACCAGGTGATAGGCTTACCAGAGCAGTATAGGTGGTAATATGGTACTCTGGTAGCAGGGTGATCACGGAACAGGAAATAGCAGATGATGAGATGCTCAGGAAAGTCTATGACTAGCAGCACTGGCAATATGGAGGTAGTAATACACGAGGAACTGTATGGACAAAGGACACGTGAAGGTAGTCAGTGGTCTGCGGTAGCAAGTTGTACCACTGCTATAGTGAGGAGGAATGTCCAACAGAAACGAGGAGGTGATGAGAGTCAGCGGTCTGCGGATAGCAAGTTGTACCGCTGTCTGAGTGAAGGAATGGAATCCAAGTGGAGGTATCCGGGGAGTCAGTGGTCTGCGTTAGCAAGTTGTACCACTGCTATGTGAGAGGATACTGGAGCAGGTGAAACTGGAAACAGGGGTCAGTGGTCTGCCACTAGCAAGTTGTACCACTGAATATATATGTGAGGAGGTGCACGGGGAGAGACTGCAACACAATATATACACGGGCACCTTGACTTTGATCCACAGTAATATGCACAATATAAATGTATAAATGACTGAACAACACTGCCAATATAGAAAGTCTCTTGAAGTAATCCAGCATGAGATAACACAGTCAATGATGGCAATAGACTCAGCGGATAGTACACTCCAGAGGAGAACCAACACAGTCCAGCAAGGTATGCAATACACAGCACAGTCAATGGGAAGTATGCATACCGTGGTTCAGGAGAAGGCAGTCAGACAGAAGTGCAGAGATACCTGAACGGCAGGAGGCCGGCAGGATGCAAAGTCCCTGGATGGGTGAAGCGGTGGTCTAGCAGGTGCAGCGCACAGGTAGGTAGACCAGCAGGGAACCCAGGAAGGCGTGGAGAGCGGATCAGCAGTAGATGGATGCGTAGCGCTGAGAAGTAACAGCAGCGGGTCTCTGCGGGAACACGGAGGTAGCCAATAGCAACCAGCAGGTGCAGTAACGATGGGACACCAGAGCAGAGTTGAACTGGAACAGTTGATCACGGAGAGTAGCGGGTAGCAATAGTGGCAGCAGACTCAAGGAAACACGGGAGAGTTGACAAGGGCTGAAGACTGAAGCGCACAGAGGCGACGGATAGGAATCAGCTAAACAGTCACGATGAAACACAGACGGGTTGCAGGTTGAAGACTGTAGTGCACGGAGGCAGCGGATAGGAATCAGCTAGCAGTCACGATGATGAAACACAGACGAGTTGCAGGTTGAAGACTGTAGTGCACGGAGGCAGCGGATAGAAATCAGCCAAACAGTCACGATGATGAAACACAGACGAGTTGCAGGTTGAAGCCTGTAGTGCACGGAGGCAGCGGATAGGAATCAGCTGGCAGTCACAATCATGAACAGGTGAGTGGATGTGAATGAAAGACTGTAGTGCACGGAGGCAGCGGATAGGCATCAGCTAACAGTCCCAATGATACAAGGTAGAGTTGAAGTGGTTAGAAGACTGTAGTGCACGGAGGCAGCGGATAGGAATCAGCTCACAGTCACGATGATACAGTAGATGGTAGAAGTGGTATGGGAACCACAGTAGTAGAAGTGGTTTGGAAACCACAGAGGTAGAAGTGGTTTGGAAACCACAGGAATCAGCTGGGCTGAATAAACGAGGAAACACAGGAACACCTTCAGAGACTCATGGGGAATGAGACTCCAAGATCAGGCAACGTGGTGTTGACCACAGGTGCTTAATATAGGGAGGTTGCCTGATCTGCCAATTGAGTTAAAGGGACATACACTGAAGTATAGGAAAGGGCTGCGCATGCGCAGACCCTCAGGATGGAGGACGGCCACGGTTCCTAAATGTCCGGGAAGAAGCACTCACAGTCCGGTGAGTGACAGTACCCCCCCTTTTAAAGGTGGGCACAGAACGCCTGGAACCGGGCTTGTCCGGATTTTTGGAATAAAACTTCTTCAGAAGGGCAGGAGCATTAAGATCTTCAGCTTTGATCCATGAACGCTCTTCAGGACCAAAGCCCTTCCAATGAACGAGGAAACGGAGGACTCCTCGCGATATTTTTGCATCCAATACCTCAGTAATCTCGAAATCCTCCTCCTGATGAACTTGAACTGGCTGCGGTGCTGAGGGAGGAGTCGAGAAACGGTTGATGATGAGAGGTTTGAGCAAGGACACATGGAAGGCATTGGAAATCCGAAGATTCTTAGGAAGAAGAAGTTTAACACATACTGGATTGATAACTTGAATGATCCTATATGGACCAATAAAACGAGGGGCGAATTTCATAGATGGAACCTTCAAACGAATATTTTTGGTAGATAACCAGACACGATCTCCAATTTTTAGTGGTGGAATAGCCCGCCTCTTCTTATCTGCGAAAGACTTATATTTATTAGATGTCTTCTTTAAACAGGTTTTGACCTGAGACCAGATATTTTTGAAGGTTTGACAAGCAGTCTCCACAGCAGGAACTTGGGTGGGCGGGAGGGCAGGAAATTCCGGAAAAGACGGATGGTGACCGTAGACCACAAAGAATGGAGTTTTGGATGATGACTCATGGTACATGTTGTTATGGGCGAATTCAGCCCAAGGGAGCAATTCTACCCAGTTGTCTTGGTTGGCTGAAGAGAACATCCTAATAAAAGTCTCAAGATCTTGATTGACTCGTTCCGTTTGTCCGTTAGATTGCGGATGGTAAGACGATGAGAGTGCTAATCGTATGCCCAAGGTTTTACAAAGGGCCCGCCAGAATCTGGAAACGAATTGTACTCCTCTATCCGACACAATCTCAGACGGACATCCATGGATGCGGAAGATTTCTTTAATGAAATGTTCAGCCAGAGTAGACGAGGAAGGTAAACCGGACAGAGGGACGAAATGGGCCATCTTCGAAAATCTGTCTACCACTACCCAAATAGTATTGTGATTCTTACTTGGTGGCAAATCAGTAACGAAATCCATACTAATATGGGTCCAAGGCTTGGACGGAATGGGTAGTGGTCGCAGCAACCCTGCTGGAGTTCTGCGGGAGGATTTGAACTGAGAACATAAATCACAGGAAGCAATAAACTCTTTGACGTCTCTCCTCATTGAAGGCCACCAGTAACTACGAGAGAGAATCTCAAAGGTCTTGTGTTCACCGGCGTGTCCAGAAAAACGAGAGGCATGGAACCACGAAAGGATTTTCCTCCTCAGAGTAGGAGGCACAAGGGTCTTCCCAAATGGTAGCATTTTGGTGGATGAAGCAGCCAGAGAAATACATTTGGGGTCTAGAATAGCATGGTTGGGAACCTCTTCTACATCAGAGGACGTCACAAAAGCTCGAGATAGAGCGTCAGCTTTCTTGTTCTTAGCGGCTGGTTTGAAGGTTATAATTAATTCAAAACGGGAAAAGAAAAGAGACCATCTTGCTTGACGAGGGTTCAAGCATTGAGCAGATTGCAAATATGACAAGTTCTTATGATCCGTGAAGATCGTCACCGGATGGCGAGCTCCTTCCAACAAGTATCTCCATTCCTCTAATGCAGCTTTGATGGCCAGCAACTCCTTGTCCCCGATAGTATAATTTTTCTCTGCGGGCAGAAGACCCCGAGAGTAGAAGGCACAAGGATGTAATTTTTGTTGCTCCGAGCGTTGGGAGAGAATAGCTCCTAAGCCCACATTAGAGGCATCTACTTCTAGGAAGAAGGGGAGTGTCACATCAGGCTGTCGCAGAATGGGAGCAGACGAGAAGGCCTCTTTGAGGATTTGAAAGGCTTGGAGAGCCTCAGATGACCATTGCTTAGTATTAGCCCCTTTGCGAGTTAGGGCCACAATGGGAGATGCAATGGATGAAAAGTCTTGAATGAAGCGTCTATAGTAATTGGCAAAACCTAAAAAACGCTGGATGGCACGAAGAGTAGTTGGCTGAGGCCAATGTAGTACAGCATTTACTTTGTCTGGATCCATCTTCAGGCCAACTCCGGAAACTATATACCCCAAGAATGGAATCTGGGGTAACTCGAATGAACATTTTTCCAATTTACAGAACAACGAGTTTTTCCGTAGTCTGGAGAGGACCTCTGCCACATGTTGGTGATGAGAAGGCAGGTCCTGTGAGAAGATCAATATGTCGTCTAGGTAGACAACGACACATACATATAATAAGTCCCGAAAGATCTCATTGATGAAACCCTGGAAAACAGCGGGGGCATTACACAGCCCGAAGGGCATTACTAAATATTCGTAATGCCCATCTCTGGTGTTAAACGCGGTCTTCCATTCGTCACCGGAACGGATTCTAATTAAATTGTAGGCACCACGAAGATCCAACTTAGTAAATATCCGAGCTCCCTTGATGCGATCAAATAGCTCAGTGATCAGCGGAATGGGATACCGATTCTTGATAGTAATGGCGTTGAGTCCACGAAAATCTATACAAGGGCGTAATGATCCATCCTTCTTTTTGACGAAGAAGAACCCAGCTCCAGCGGGAGAGGTGGAAGGTCGAATGAACCCACGCTGGAGATTCTCCTGTATGTACTCAGATGTGGCTTGAGTTTCAGGTAACGAGAGAGGATAGACCCGACCCCTGGGAGGAGTCTTGCCAGGTAGAAGGTCGATCGGACAATCCCAAGAACGATGAGGAGGAAGACGTTCAGACTGAGCTTTATCAAACACATCGGCAAATGAAGCATACTGAGGAGGGAGTCGCGGGGAGGAAGATGAGATGGAAGATCGCTGTACTTTAAGAGGAATAACTTGAGAGAGACAACGATGGTGACATTCAGACCCCCAAGACGTAACTTGAGGGGTGCGCCAGTCAATCTGGGGAGAGTGACACTGAAGCCATGGAAGGCCTAAGACAATCGGACTTGTCGTAACTGGAAGAATTAAAAACGAAATTTCTTCATGGTGTAGTACACCAATCTGAAGGGTTACTGGAGACATACTCTGGGTGATGAGACCATTGATGAGGCGTGATCCATCTATAGCCGTCACAGTAATGGGTGTTTTTAAAGTGATCACTGGTAGGGACCATTGATTCACTAGTGATTTAGAAATGAAATTTCCTGCTGCTCCGGAATCAATCAATGCCTGTGACTCAAAGGATTTGGTAGCAAAGGAAATCGTAACATCAAAAGCGCAGACTTTAGATTTCATAGACAATGGAGAGGACTCCAGGGACCCTAACTTCACCTCTCCAGAACTAGTTAGGGCCTGGCATTTCCCGATCTCTTAGGGCAAGAGCTGAGCATATGCGTGGAATCAGCACAATAGATACAGAGTCTATTCTTTACTCTTCGTTTCCTTTCCTCTGAAGATAATTTGGAACGTCCTATCTCCATGGGAATCACAGAGGATGGAGCTGGACGAAATTGAGGGTTTAAACGAAGAGGTGCTTTGAAAGCTGTTGTTTTCTCAGACTCTCTTTCATGAAATCTCATATCTACACGATGGCAAAGAGAGATCAAATCTTCTAGTGACGAAGGAAGCTCTTGGGTAGTCAGTGCATCTTTAATTTTATCGGAGAGCCCCTGCCAGAAGGCGGCAACTAATGCTTCAGTGTTCCACTGAAGTTCAGAGGCTAAGATCCTAAATTGAATGACATACTGTCCTACTGTATGGGAGCCTTGTCGCAAACGAAGAATGCTGGAAGCAGCGGAGGTCACACGACCTGGTTCATCGAACACACTTCGGAACGTGGAAATGAATTTGGCACTATCTTGTAGAATTGGATCGTTTCTTTCCCACAGGGGGGAGGCCCAAGCCAGGGCTTGTCCCGAAAACAATGAGATAAGATAGGCCACTCTGGAACGATGGGTAGAAAAATTTTGAGGTTGGAGTTCAAAATGGACTGAACATTGGTTAAGGAAACCTCTACAAGTTTTGGGGTCCCCGTCATATTTTGACGGAGTAGGCAGGTGAAGCGTAGGAGCTGTAGACACCTGGGATGGCACTGGGGAAACGGAGGAAAGCACAGGAGCTTCAATATTAGCTGTAACAGTCTGTCCAGATGTTCCTTGGGAGGTTAATGATTGGTAACATTGAAGTAACAGCTGTTGGCGAGCATCCTGTTGCTCCACACGGCTGACCAGATGCTGCAGCATCTCTTTAGCGGTAGGTTCCGTATCTGGGTCTGTCATGGCCTGATCTTACTGTCACGGGCACTAGGAGTCTTTACCCAGGGATCACCAGGTGATAGGCTTACCAGAGCAGTATAGGTGGTAATATGGTACTCTGGTAGCAGGGTGATCACGGAACAGGAAATAGCAGATGATGAGATGCTCAGGAAAGTCTATGACTAGCAGCACTGGCAATATGGAGGTAGTAATACACGAGGAACTGTATGGACAAAGGACACGTGAAGGTAGTCAGTGGTCTGCGGTAGCAAGTTGTACCACTGCTATAGTGAGGAGGAATGTCCAACAGAAACGAGGAGGTGATGAGAGTCAGCGGTCTGCGGATAGCAAGTTGTACCGCTGTCTGAGTGAAGGAATGGAATCCAAGTGGAGGTATCCGGGGAGTCAGTGGTCTGCGTTAGCAAGTTGTACCACTGCTATGTGAGAGGATACTGGAGCAGGTGAAACTGGAAACAGGGGTCAGTGGTCTGCCACTAGCAAGTTGTACCACTGAATATATATGTGAGGAGGTGCACGGGGAGAGACTGCAACACAATATATACACGGGCACCTTGACTTTGATCCACAGTAATATGCACAATATAAATGTATAAATGACTGAACAACACTGCCAATATAGAAAGTCTCTTGAAGTAATCCAGCATGAGATAACACAGTCAATGATGGCAATAGACTCAGCGGATAGTACACTCCAGAGGAGAACCAACACAGTCCAGCAAGGTATGCAATACACAGCACAGTCAATGGGAAGTATGCATACCGTGGTTCAGGAGAAGGCAGTCAGACAGAAGTGCAGAGATACCTGAACGGCAGGAGGCCGGCAGGATGCAAAGTCCCTGGATGGGTGAAGCGGTGGTCTAGCAGGTGCAGCGCACAGGTAGGTAGACCAGCAGGGAACCCAGGAAGGCGTGGAGAGCGGATCAGCAGTAGATGGATGCGTAGCGCTGAGAAGTAACAGCAGCGGGTCTCTGCGGGAACACGGAGGTAGCCAATAGCAACCAGCAGGTGCAGTAACGATGGGACACCAGAGCAGAGTTGAACTGGAACAGTTGATCACGGAGAGTAGCGGGTAGCAATAGTGGCAGCAGACTCAAGGAAACACGGGAGAGTTGACAAGGGCTGAAGACTGAAGCGCACAGAGGCGACGGATAGGAATCAGCTAAACAGTCACGATGAAACACAGACGGGTTGCAGGTTGAAGACTGTAGTGCACGGAGGCAGCGGATAGGAATCAGCTAGCAGTCACGATGATGAAACACAGACGAGTTGCAGGTTGAAGACTGTAGTGCACGGAGGCAGCGGATAGAAATCAGCCAAACAGTCACGATGATGAAACACAGACGAGTTGCAGGTTGAAGCCTGTAGTGCACGGAGGCAGCGGATAGGAATCAGCTGGCAGTCACAATCATGAACAGGTGAGTGGATGTGAATGAAAGACTGTAGTGCACGGAGGCAGCGGATAGGCATTAGCTAACAGTCCCAATGATACAAGGTAGAGTTGAAGTGGTTAGAAGACTGTAGTGCACGGAGGCAGCGGATAGGAATCAGCTCACAGTCACGATGATACAGTAGATGGTAGAAGTGGTATGGGAACCACAGTAGTAGAAGTGGTTTGGAAACCACAGAGGTAGAAGTGGTTTGGAAACCACAGGAATCAGCTGGGCTGAATAAACGAGGAAACACAGGAACACCTTCAGAGACTCATGGGGAATGAGACTCCAAGATCAGGCAACGTGGTGTTGACCACAGGTGCTTAATATAGGGAGGTTGCCTGATCTGCCAATTGAGTTAAAGGGACATACACTGAAGTATAGGAAAGGGCTGCGCATGCGCAGACCCTCAGGATGGAGGACGGCCACGGTTCCTAAATGTCCGGGAAGAAGCACTCACAGTCCGGTGAGTGACACTAGTTTAAGTCCTGACTCAGTATCGTATGCATGCTATAACATGTGTCTGCAATCAGGAGCAACTGTAAAAATGTATTTTATGTACAGTAGACATTAAGGACAGCCTAACCCTCATGTTTATCAACGGAAAAAAACATTTTTTTTATACAATTTCCATTTCTAATCATAAGTGACTATATTATTGACAGGTAACATTAATTGATTAATATTTATTTTTTCTGTGCGTTCTTTTGAGAGTTCATATTCCACATACGTATTGTACGCATCTAGCAGTGACTGGTCTAGTACAACAGAGTGAACCTACACCCATTGTCAACACCACACATATCTTGAGATCCATTCCTTGCTGACTCCGGGAGTATGCGGAGCTGATTTACGTGCCGTTGAGAACAACTGCGCGATGCGCTCAGTATGCGTGCCTTAATGACTCAGGCCCATAGAGTTGATGTTACTGTTTTGTTCGGTAGTGTTAGGGGTACCAGTGACAGAAAAAAGTTTGCCATTAAAGGCTACCTTAAGGGTCATTTACCAACTACAAAAGTTCAAATCTGCAGCGCACATGCTCTTTTGTAATGCTAAGCATCTACTTTTGCGCAAGTGCTCCTAGTTTTCACAGTTAGGTGTATGGATTTTAAGGCCAGATTGTGGTATATGTAGGGTTGCAAAAGTTTTCACCTTCTGAAGGCAGGAATTGGGCAGGACGGGGGTGTTCCTTGCTGATGTATGAGTGAGCCTATTTTTGCACCAGTATTCTAAAATTGTGTTTACCAAGACATGATTATTTAACTATGATAAAGGTTTGGAGATAGCATTACAGGGGTTTTCCATGCTATTTTTCCAGGAATCCTACACATTTAATAAGATGCATTTTGCACTTTCTCATCTCTATTCAAAAAATATAGTAAAAACTTTCAAAAGCATAAAACTGGCACATGAGATAAAGACAACTCTTACTAAATATGGCAGTTCTAAAGTTTGAACTTTAAAGTGCTGCTTCTCTTTTTCCATTATGCTCATTTTCAGGTGCATCCACAAAGCAAGGTGTAATTTTATTTTTACGGGGGCAGTTCCAAGGACTGGGAAATGGGTGTACCTTAAAATGTACATGATGGGGGAGTAGAAGCAGTGAGGATCCACATGTTTTGTGGTTTTATTATGTCTCCCATCCATGTTATATTTTTACCAGTGAAAATATATTCTTCCAGTAAATGTATTGCCCTTTATATAAAACCTTTACTCCCAGCATGAAACAGGTAGATGGTTGGCCTACGCTGCCAGAGAGGTAACTAGGAAGGTTTGCACCGTGGGCATGGAGTTTTGTAATAGTGCACTACTTTCTAATTGTAAAATGTTAGGGCACACCCACTTTTCACCATGTTACGCCAGGTTTCCAACATGCCATGTCACCAAGGGCTATAACAATTATAGTGTAATAAAACATTTTTAAAAATACCAGCATTATAAGAAAAAAACAGATATAAATACTTCCATCTTCATTTTGAAATCACATTACACAGATTCCATTGCAATTTTATAATTATGTTTACACCTGATCATCAACTTGTCTTGTCTGGACATTCATTGTCATGCCCATACTTATACCTCTGAACATGGTCATTCTTCATAAACAACTTAAAGGGTTAAAGCAAAATCCAAGGACAAGATTATTATTGCTACTTCAGGTTCCTGGTAAGAGGACCTTAATCTCATTAGGGGTTAAGCTGTTTAAATCACATGAGAAATAAATGAGGATTTGCATTTAACTTTGTACAAAACATTTATGCATTTTACACAAAGCTTCATTATTTCCAAAATTAGTGTTCCCAAACTCCATTTAAAATGCTCTTCAGCAGTAGGAACTACATTGATTTTGACCACACAAACCATCTGCTTTAAGGAGAAAGCTGTCTACTATTTGGAAAAGAGTAAAAACAAACATACCCCAAGACTACTAACATACATATATCTTCAAGCTAAGCTTTAGCAAAATACTGTAAAAATAATGTAAAAATACAATTCTCACGAGACTACACAGTTACTAAGGCCGCACACAATCAATGTAGTTGTATATTTTATAGCAATGATGTGAAAATGCATTCCAAATTATTTAATGTATGTTTTTTGTTTTTTATTGGTTTACTCTGCATCTATCAGAACAGTGCCTTACACTTTGTGTCATAATGTGATATTTAATTTATTAGTTAATGTACATGTTCTTTCTCTAAATAAGAACTACAGCCAAATTTACATTTAGATATTAAACCCCTCACACATCTAGCTTTCTGCAGTTTATGACTAGAGGGGGTCTAAGACTATTGCTAATGACTATTACAGAGACCAAAATTGCACATACTGCTTCAGCATGAATACTGCACAAGAGTTTGTTGATGAATGAAAAAAAGATACTCCTATGTTAAAAAGATGCTTGTTTTTAATAAAATAAAGGTTAATTATTAATCTGTAAAAAAGATGGGCTACAGGGCAAATGAAGTATTATGACTTTATGTACCATTTTTTTGGTTAAATGCACCCATTTATATGGTTGAGATGCAGGGTCATAACGAGGACACTGCGATTACCCAGTGCGCAATTCCCGCCTGCTATTTGCCACATGTCTATATAAATATGGTGCTGACAAAGAGCACCGGCCAGGTTCACAGCAGCGTTGTGACGTCACAACGCTGTTCGTGGAGAGGAGCTGAGCGGAGGAAGGAAGCCAGGAAGAAGACAAATAAGAAAGAAGAAGCAAGAACAGAGAACCGGACAAGACGAGAAAAGAAGAAGAAAAGGTAATTTTACTACTTCATAGAAAACGAAGGGAGAATGGGCTACAGAATATTGGGGAGAATGGGGGATGGGGAAGTGGCTGAACAGAACAGGGGTGGAGAAGAGACTAAAGAGAACAGGATGGGAATAGTGGCTGAAATGAACAGGGAGGATACCTCCCATCCATCGGACATGACGGTCCCGATTTGAGGGTTTTGTCCCGCTGTCCCGATTGGGACATCTTTGTCCAGATCGGTGGCAAGGTTGGGGAAGATTCTGTCCACTGCTGCTCTGTATGTCAGAGCAGCGGTAATTGGTTGCCATCCGCACTGGTGTGCAATGCAATGATGGGGTTACGAAGGGAGGGGAGAAGAGAAGGGCAGCCTACGCACACCTCTGTGGAGTTTGGCCACACCCCCAATATGCCATGGCCATATCCCCAGCAGGCTGTGGTCACACCCCCAGCATGTCACATCCCGTCCTGCTGCCGGTGATATCAAGGTTGGGAGGTATGGAGAAGTGGCTACAGAGAATAGTGGTGAAGAGGTGGCTGCAGAGAACATGGGGGGAGAGGTTGCTGCAGAGAATGGGTGGAGGAGGGATGGCTACACAGAACAGAGGGAGAAAAGTGGCTGGAGATAACTGGGGGAGAAGTGGCTGGAGAAAACAGTGGTGGGGAGAAGTGGCTGGAGAAAAGGGGGGTGGGGGAGTGGCTGGGTGTTGGAGGCAATGGAAGGAATGTCTTTGTGGTACATAAATATATGATACATAAGTACTAAAAAACATAATAAGTAATAAAATCTAATTATAAAAAAACAATATTCAAAAGATGGTGATGTCTTTATTAGCAATTATAGTCTCAATTAAATGTGGGGGATGTTTGTAGGCTATTAATTAGATTTTTGGGCTGGCATTATTATTAAATAGGAATGTTATAAATTTAATGTCAGGGCTGGTGGACCAGGTTTGTATGTTTCTTAAATGGGATTTAATTTAATGTTTGGCTGGTTAGGGGGAAGGAGGCCTAATTATTAAATGTGGGTGCTTAATTGAAGGCCAGGACCATATGGAGGGAAATTTATTTACTAAATGTGAATACAATAAACTAAATTCTGTGATTGATTAGGTAAAAGAAGGCCTTTTTATTAAATAAAAAAAGCTACTAATTTAACATCCTGCTAGTTTAGAGGGAGAGAGGTCTAGATTGTTCACTCACTGCTCAGCTTTCCAAGAGGTGAATAACAGCTATCTCTTTACCAAGCGTTCCAGGATCCAGCAAAGTAGCAAGTGAGGTTAGGCATGCCCCCACCGTAGGATGGCTGCGCCTTCCCAGCAGCATCTATTCTCAGCATCATCCAAGGTTGGTGGGGTGTGGGATACGGCAGGGGGGAAGGGGCACAAGTATTCTTCCTTGCCTAGTGCTCTAAAATATCTAGCTACGACTCTGGTACGATAGTTTGAGAAGGCAGCATCTTCGGGGGTACAAAATACTGCATCTATGGTGGCAGAAACTGGGTGGATTGGGGCATAACTTGCTGAATGTGGAACTGCACATGTGTACCTCATATTGCACTCACATGAGACAGTGGAATTTCATTTTGAGTTTTGAGGGATGAGAAAGTTAAATGAGATTTAAGTGATAGAGAAATATGTTGGATTATCAGGTGGGTGCAGAGCCTTTGCACTTCACAAAAGGATTTGCTTTTTATATATACATGGAGGTGGGGGAGATTAGTAAATCTTTTGCACCTACCAGATGCATTTTATACCTGAAAGCACATGTATATGTGCAGGGCCGGTGCTAGGGTCCATGGCGCCCTAGGCAAAATCGGCGCCCTCTCCCCCCCCGCGCATAAAATCGGCGCCCTCCTCCCTCCTCCCCCCTACCCCCTCACCCCGTCTTTTCTTACCTTGTCTCACCACCGCCGCCTCTCTGCTCCGTCTCCTCCCGTCCACTCATTGACACTAGTGAGTGGAGGGGAGAAGATGGAGCAGAGAGGCGGCGGTGGTGAGCAATAGCCTCTTCCCCCCCTCCCCATGCATCTGAATGCTGTGCGGCGGCCGTGACAGGTATGGTCAGCGGTCGCCGCACAGTTTTAAAATTAATTTCCAGTTCTGTGGCGCCCTCCAGAGCCCGGCGCCCTAGGCAAGTGCCTAACCTTGCCTAATGGGAGCGCCGGGTCTGTATATGTGCAGTTTACTTACATACAAAAACAAATGTATGATAGTGACATGATATCTCCACACCCTCATGATTTATTTAAGGCATAAATTAAACTTGGCCAATCTGTATTGTGGGAGAATAATTCAAAACTGTATATAAATTTGATAAACAGGATCTAAAGAGATAAAAATCAGGACTTTGAAATTATAGTTTACACATTTGCTGGCCCTCTGCTTTAATGGGAACCAACCCGGACTGTCTAGTGCTGGGGCTGATTGAGGAATTTGTGAGAAGAGGGCTCAATTTTATATATTTATTTATTTATTTAATGTACAGTGTTTCTCCCATTCATTTCATTAGACCACTCATTTCAATGAGGTTTTTACATACAGTGCAAATGCTGGAAACCCCATTGAAATGAATAGCCCCCAATGTGCAATGTTGGTTATTGGAACTATACTGTTCCACTTTGCCTAATTATGTTTTACATTAGATGTAAATAATATGCTTGCCATTTAAATCTATATAATATGCTGGTTGTGGCGAAATGACCTTAACCAGCCTGTCCCTCGTTTCTCACAAAATATGGATTATAACATGTACTTTTTATAGCCCTTGCTTTTGTTCCCCAGCTCAACAGAGTAAAACTGCAGTGTCAAATTACATGTGGATAAGGGGACATTGTAGCTCATTGTAAATATGTATATTGTTTATTGTATATTATTAATATTGCAGTGAAGCTGTTAATTATTGTTCTTAAAGTGAAGCCAAGTGGGTTATGGGTAAGGATGAGATTCTAGGATACAGGAGAGGGAGCTGTAGCTACATTCATGCTCCCCTCCTTTCTCAACAGGAAGCAAGGAACAGCTGGGGACCCTGTGACATCATAAAGTAGTGTAAGGGGTTAATTTTAGGAGGGGCTGCTGACTGCTACCCTATCTTTGGAGGTGGGGGCGGCCAATTAGTATCCATTGTTCTCCATATGGACTAGTCCAGACATTTTGTCTGCAACCCAGCAGGGGGCTTCAGTGGAAGCATAACTCCACCCCCCCTCCAAGCCTCTGACCCAGCACCCACCAATGGTAAAAGAAAGAGAGATAGCCAGGGGTTTCCCAGGGAGGTGAAAAAACTGTGGAAATGTGACCCTAGATATAAGGAGCCACACCAGGGGGGAGGTAATGGGCATTCTGCGGATTGATTCCTGGAAGATGCAAGGTCTGGAGTTGAGTTGCTGTTCTCTACCAGAGACCACATATGTAGCTGAGAGAGATCCAGGGATCTGCAAATCAGGACAGCCAGGTGATTGTAATTCCTTAAGCTAGTGGGGTAAGGGACAGATTAGTTGGTAAACTTGCCTGGCATTTATTTACTGTGTGTACATAATATTCTAGTGATTGTTGTTGTTACAATAAATGTTCTGTTGTACTTTTCTAACTGCATTTGCCTGAGTGACTAATAAGAACCCTAGAAGGTACTGGGTAGGCTTCCTTGGCATAAGAAGGCACCCCTGGGTGGCCTGCTAGAGTAAAGGTGGTAGAATTGGGCCAGAAAACCTGGTATCTTCACACTGGTCATGAGATTGTTTTTTCTGTTATATTGAGTTATATTTTGCATTAATGGTTTATCAATTGCCTATCTGTCTGTGGTATATGATAAAGCTACAGGAAGAATGAAATTATTCAATACAATTTCTTAAAATGGCTACTTGAGTACTGGGATAGATACTATATTTCCCTTATACTGCATACTACTACTTTTCTTGTTTTGTATGTGCAATGTAATTTCCAGAATCTGTTCTTAATCTGTTTCTTTTGGACAACTTCACAAGAAGTCCAATCCTGGGCTCATTTTTACTATTACAACAGGTCCAGCATTGTGTTTGGTTGGTCTGTTTGTTGGTGTTTCTGGAATAGTGAGATGTGATTCTATTTTTATTATCATTTAATTATATAGCACTTATTAGATAGTGTTTTTACAATCAAAACATTTTATGCATGCTCTAAATCCCTGTCTAAATAGAGCTGGGCACACAAACACACACTCACCAGGTCCAATGTAGTCAGAAGCCATTTACTTTACCAGTACGTCTGTGGGCCAATACATGCAAATGCAGGAAGAACAATCACACTTCACTCAGACAGCATACTGTGCTATAAAGCAAGGAAAAAAACATTAAACATTTATAAATGTTTGTATTTCATAAGCTCTCTGAAGACTATCTTAAGGGTAGTATTATTATTAAATCATCATCCAATTGTAGCCCACTCGTTATCTCTCTGGGACCGAGCAAACAAAAAATGTAAGCTCATCCCTGCTCCTAGCCCAATCTTTCCACTCTTTGATAACCCTATATTTCCACCAGATTGTATAATACCATCCTTTGAACCTTGGAAGCGGAAAGATATTCACTACCTTAATAATATCACCAAAGACAGTTCTTTTCCCTCATTCGATAACTTAAAAACAAATCTTAACATTTCCAACACACACATTTTCCAGTACCTACAACTAAGACATTTTCATTCTACCACTAAATTAACTTTAGGCAGCAGGCCATTACCTTTTTTGAGTCCCTTTCCCTCCGGCTGTCCTCTACCAAAGGTTTCATCTCTACTATACTGGGAACTCAGAGTCCCTGACACAGATGGTGGAGATTCTCATGAGTGGGCTTGGGAGGAAGACCTGGGAGGACCCCTAGATAATGAAGACTGGCAGGAAATAAGAGCTAACACAGCCTCCAGTTCAATCTGTATAAAGCTGAAAGAAAATGCTTATAAACTTCTTTATAGATGGTACTTGGTCCCAACCAAGCTACAAAAACATCTTCACAGACTCATCCAGCACATGCTGGAGAGAATGCAGGATGGAAGGGGCCTACCTCCATATTTGGTGGCAATGTCCCAAACCTGCCCCATTCTGAATGGAACTTCAGAACTTTGCATTACAACTACTGCAAATTGACATCCCCTACTCTCCCAAGTTTTCCCTCCTCCCTTTTTGGATTCCATTCTCCGATCTGCCAATGACCGTTGCCTCTCTTCTCCCCTGATCACCTCCTCCCATGCGCGTATCCAAGACTTCGCCCGCGCTGCCCCCCTCCACTGGAACAAGCTCCCTCCCTCCATCAGAACTTCCCCTAATCTGTCCAGTTTCAAACGGGCTTTAAAAACCCACCTTTTTCGTAAAGCCTTCCAGTCTCCCACCTAATTACCTTCCTTTTCTTCTGCCTCTTCCCCTTCATTCCCCTTCCCCTATCCTCCATTCCTCCCTCTCTCCCCCGTGTCTTTCTGTCTGTCTACCTTACCCCTTAGATTGTACGCTCCTTTGAGCAGGGTCACCCCTCCTCCTGTCTCACCACTGTTAACTCTGCTCTCCAGCAACCTGGTCGTCCTCCTCGAGGACCCTCTTCCCCCTGTCCCCTCCTTCCTCTCCCCCCCGGGGTCTCCCTATTATCCGTGCCCTCCCTCTTGGGCTCCGTCGTACGAAGACCTTCCCCTCTCCCCTCCCCCGCCCTTGCTGTGCTTTGAGCTCACTGAGTTACTGTGCTTATTGTTTACTGTACTGTGCTGTCTCTCCTTGTATTGTAATTTCGTTTGTCCCTGTACGGCGCTACGGACACCTAGTGGCACCTTATAAATAAAAATTAATAATAATAATAATAATAATTCACCACCAAACATCAAATGAAGATGTTCCGTCACATAGTTTCTGTTGCCCTGTGTGAAATAGCCATTGATTGGAAGCAGCCCCTTGTGCCAACACTGCAGACGATTATCAGCTGCATATGGTACACGTATAAAATTAATACATGGCATGTATCATCCGCAGTACCTCTAAATCATTTAATAAAGTGTGGGCACTGTCGACCTCATACTTCCAAATTCAAATTCTTATGTTATATGACTCTTCAACATCATTCCACCTGAATCTTTCCCTTCATCATCTACCTCACCCCCCCCCCCCCCCAATCTCTCCCAACCTCTTTTCAGTGTTCTATCCCACTGCTTCTTTCCTTTAACCTTCGGGAGGCTTGCCACACTGCCCCTCTTTTCACTCTCTTCACTCCCTTTCTCTCCCTATTGTTAAATCGGGTCAATATCTGTACCTTTTATTTGCTCTAATAGATGCTGTTTGTTTATTATCTGTATAGTCTGCTGTTTGTAGCATATTGCATCATTGATTGATACGTACTATTGACCCTTGCAAAAATAATTAAAAAAAAAAAAAAAAAAGATTTGCAGCAGTCAGAACACCCTGCCTCAATGTGAATCAAGCACTTGCAGTGATAAATACTTTGCATTTGTATGTGTCTGGTTCCTACGATAAAACAGGCATCTGGAGTAATTGCAACGCTGGTTAAAGTTATCCGATTGTCTTAAAGATAAGGAGAAATTCTGATAATCCATCATTTAGTTTTTCATACTTTAGCTATGAATCGTGGTTTGCTCCAAGGCCTGAACACATTCTTAGGTAATGAGTTCGGATAGGGCCAACCGATGATGACATGGGAAAATGACAAATTATTTTTGTTTTCCACACATCAACAATTCTTGGCTATGGATAACCTCTCTCCTATATCCTACATTGTTTTCAATTTTTATTTTTATTTTTCTCTCAAGTCTCTCAAATATTTCTAGAAACATACAAAGGTGCAATGTGTGGCGTTTATATATATATATATATATATATATATAGCAAAATAGCAGTGCAAAACAATTTAATCTGCATCGAGAGTAAAATAAATCTTGTTTTGCAAGAATTTTCACGTCTGGGATGGTGATTTACATGAAGACTTGACCCTTAGATACTCTG
The DNA here is from genome assembly GCF_038048845.1 of Mixophyes fleayi. Taxonomy (NCBI): domain Eukaryota; kingdom Metazoa; phylum Chordata; class Amphibia; order Anura; family Limnodynastidae; genus Mixophyes; species Mixophyes fleayi. Next base: position 274,788,432 of record NC_134404.1, on the reverse strand, counting down.
ATAGCAGCACCTCAGGCTGACAGGGTTAAAGCAATTTTCCATAAGCAGGCCCTGACTGCCATGACCTTTGTCTTCAGGCTTATTAAAGCTATTTGTTACAAGTAACCTTTTGAAGTATTTTAAACTCAACTAAGATCCAATACCTTTGTGTAACATTGAAAGCACAAAAACAACAACAATTCATTTTTATTTGTTTCTTTATAACAAATTGCTACTAGCAATATTCACAAATATACGTGAAAGAGATATATGTCCAAAAATAAAAAGAAAGTCCCTTTGTGCACCCTCCCTTCACACCTGAGGCCAACCATATATATAGCTACACCCTATATGCAAATGAAAAATATTGGTGACAAAGCTGGACTCATGCTCACTTCCAGAAGGCTTCCTTCTACGTCCCAGGAGTGAGCATAAATATGTATTTGTAGCCAACATTCAGCATTTGCATCTAGTTAGTAGAGATGTTTCGGCTTTCTCCTGTGCGGAGGGAGCATGTGGGGACTTTGTTCTTTTTAGGAGACCAGATCCTATCTATGTGGAGTTTTCACATATTTTGTTTTATTTTGCATGGGTTTCCTCCCACAGTCTAAAAACCAAAATGCTAGTTTAATGATAGTGTTTGTCTAGTAGAGAATTTAGACTATAAGCTCCACTGGGCATAGCTTGATGTGAATGATTACAACATTTAATGTAAAGTTCTACATAATATGTTGTTGATTTATAAATAGGGTTAATAAAGAAATACCTTGTGGAGAAAGCATTATGTAAAATAGACTTCATCTGAAGAATAACAGGTCCTGTTTAATTGAAGAAGCCCTCTAAGAAACAAAGGGGCATATTTATTAGTTAACGGGGTTCCGCCACAACGATGTATTGCACTGGTATCGCGTGTTAACGCATGCAAAATAGGGCTTGCCATGTTCTTAAATTTTCAATGTAGCATTAAAAATTTAGAACACACTGGTGGACCAATTTTGTACGCACTTTCCTGGAGTTCATTAATATGTGAAAAACTCGGATAGGTGTGATTGATTCCTCAAATGAGTCCTCACATGAGTTTTCATGTCATTAAGTTACAAAATTGTGTTTGGCAACACTGTATTCAGTTACTTTTCATACAGAGGTTTAGTTTCATGTTTCATTTAGTTTATGCTAACAAGCTTTGCTAACTGGATCTTCTAGTCATTTATACATCATTCACATTGACCCTGTTCTTAATAATGTTCTTTGGATACATTATACTTATATGTTCATTAGTAATAATAATGAAACTTTATTTTTTTTCTACGTGATTATAATGGCAAAATATATAAAAATTGCGACTAATTAGATGTTTTATTTAATTTGATTAAGCTTGTAAATGACTTTTCAGCACCAGCATGTTAAAAGTAATCACAAAATGATTAGTTATTTGATGCCAAAGATGCATTTTACAGTTTTAGTATTTCTAAAACAGAATTGGGAAAGATTTTAATGCAGTGCGTTTTGACAAACTGTGAAGTCTGGGAAATAAAACCAGATGCTTCAGAATGTTCACATATCTCACAAGCAAGGACCTCTCCACCCTCTGCCCTTTCTCTGGCACCCTTGTATATCCTTGTTCTGTCTCTATGTAAGATTTGTCTTTTGTATGATTTGTTATACTGACTGTCATGTGCTGTGTCTTTTTGTGGTGTCCTATAAATAAACAATCATAATGACCATATTTTTAGCGAATGAAAATAATAAATTACACAAAACTTAGAAGTTTCTTAAACATGAGAAACTAATAATAAATAAAATGACCACTCTCCTTTAATAAATTTGCGTTTATTACATGATCCCATCCACATTTTACAGAAACACTTGACAAATGTGCAAAACATATGTTGCATATTTACAGAAATTTATTTTTTTTCACACAGTGTCTATAGAAGATAGAATGACCTACTAATGTTAGCCCAAGCCAAGTGCATTGTATGGCTGTAGCAAAGGTTGTATATTTAATTTCATAAAGCCTGTTGTTCATGTCTGTTGTGCATCCGTGGCTTACGGCATGAAAGGAAATCCCTTCCAATGCTTATCAATTGGTTGTACAAGTTCACACATGACAATGTAGATGTTGAAAGGAGAAGAAAATAAGCACTCATTAATCCAGTACCTTTTATTTTTCTTTCACAATCTCTCTTCAAAGTTCACATGTTAATTAGCTGTCATCTATTCAGTTACATATGACAAGTTTTGTTCAAAATGGTAGTACTCTAACTAATGAGACAGTTGTTGGCATTTTTATGCAGCTTTCCATTGAGGCTTAAGTGTATATGTGTGTGCATATGTGTGTGTGAGTGTGTACGAGTGTGCATGTATGTTTTGAAGGGCAAAATAATTATGAATATAGGGAGTTTCTTTTTCTCTGCGTAGCCTCTTTATACCTTTTTAGAAAAGATGAGATTACACTAGTGTCTTCTGCTTATGACTCATGCATTTACGATTCATAGTAATAAATACCTACTACTTTGTGAATGCCAAAGTGAAAGAAAAGATATCTAGCTAAGCAGTAAAGATTTATTTTGAAAAGGAGCCCAAGGTGTGCATGGAAAATAGATAGCAATATGGATAGTGAAACGTAGTGTGGTTATTGAAAATGGTTTGGAATATTGGATAATTTTAAAGGAATACAGTGAGTAATGAAGTGCAACAAGAAGGCTGATTGAATGTGCTGTGATGGCATCCAATCATCTTTCCTAATACACTTCAATGCTCACTGTATTCATTTAAACTTGCCAAGGGTGTTTATCCCTTGAGAATTGCATTATCTGTTTGGGACAGGAGTGATAACATCAGGAACGCAATGGTTTATACTACACCAGAGGATGGGTTTATACATTGCAATGTGGATAATGAAATAAAGGATCATTAACTTATTTGCACATTTAATGTCACTTAGTATTTGTCACACATGTTTATTTTTGCTTGAAAAAGAGCTTTACCGTTGGGGTGCTTGATATAGACTACATTGCTAAATGGTTAACCTGTCTGTCCACAGTATATTTGTGCCTTGAACATATTTTTCTGAGCTTTAAAATCCTACATTATATAATTATAATGTTTTCAAATATAATGATGGATTAATCCAGAATACTTCATATGTTGATTTCTGTGAATTTGGCTTTAGTTACACTGAAAAGGCATCAGGCCAATGTTATCTGTGTCAAGAGGGCATCCCAGTGAGAAATATGGGCCAATCTGGTCTTTCACGGGAGGGTTAGGACTCTATCTACAATCAGGATGTGGGCTCTGACTGCATACTGACCATTGTTCCAGCACTTCTCAGAAGCAGACTGGATGGCATAGAAACAGCAGTAGACCACTGATGTCATGTTCTACCTCCAACCCTGTTACCACCTAGACTCCATCCACCACCAATGAAAAGGGATCATGTCTAGGGGTTGGCCCAGGAAGGGGCAAGGATCGGGTGAGTTTGGGGAAGAGACAAAAAGGGATTTCTGGAGGGTAGAGGGGTTGCTGTTTGACATGGACTGATATAGAGTAACCATGGTCTCTCAGGTCCAGAATGGATTGCTTGAAGCAGGAGCTTCTTTAGACAGATAGTATACATCTAGGACTGATTCTATCACCACTCCATTGGGAGACAATTGCAGATTCTGGAGAATTGGTGAGCCTGCATTGATAGGGAGAATAATACCCAGGGTACCACCAAGTTGGTGGAGAGTTGGCCGAGCGGTTTGGATAAGTAAGATACACAAAAAAATGGATAAAAACCCCTGGCCCACTTGGATTGTCATCTGTGGACTTTATTACCTGGAGACGGTGCCTGGAAGGACTCTGTACTGGGAGGTAACCTGCTGGGGACTTTGTTGGGGAGTTTTTACTTGTACTGGTGATCATCTGACACTTATTTGGTGGGGGAACATGTTTCTCCTTGGGGAACACTGTTGGATTTTATTTAGTGTGTTAAATAAAGGGGTTATTATCTCTTTATTGTGTTCTTACAGCAAAGTACATATTATTGACCAACCAAATTCTGGTTTAGTGTGAATACATTGATTATATGTTCTTAAGTGGGACAGCTAAAAGTCTTTGGCTACACTCAGACAGAAAAGATAGATTATATATACCCAACTGTATGAATTTGAAAACATATTTATCCACAGACCCACAGTTGTATTTTATTATTTATTACATGATGGATGTGGCAGAGGTTGAGGTTATGGAACTGTGATTTGCAAGCCACATCTTTTGTCTTTGTCCATCAGAGACTGAATATCATCCAAGCTAAAATCAGAATTCCATAAAGCATCATCATTTATATAGTGCCACTAATTCCGCAGCACTGTACAGAGAACTCATTCACATCAGTCCCTGCCCCATTGGAGCTTACAGTCTAAATTCCCTAATATATACACACACACTCACAAAAGGGAGGGTCAATTTTGATAGCAGCCAATTAACCTACCAGTATGTTTTTGGAGTGTGGGAGGAAACCCACACAAACACAGGGAGAACATACAAACTCCACACAGATAAGGCCATGGTCAGGAATCGAACTCATGACCCCAGTGCTGTGAGGCAGAAGTGCTAACCACTAGGCCACTGTGCTGCCTGTTAAAGCAGTTTTAGTCTGCTAACCAATTACTCTCTTTTACCAGCTGTTAAACTGACTTTCCCTGACAATAATCAGATTATGAAAGGACAAAGGGATTTATTTAACATTATCAAAAAATGTTAGAATACACTCTGGTCCATTATTGTCTATAAAACAACTGCCTTCACAATCAATGAAACAGACTATGCAAAATAAAAACCATATCATTTAGTGATGTTACTATATTCTCATTTGCAAAAATATGTAAGGTATTTGTATTTTGATGAATGTATAAACATTTCTAGTTTTTAATGATGATGCTACTTAGATATCTTGCATAGCTCATCATTCAAAAGATATAATTCAAGAACAAGATTGATAAGATCTGACGTGAGATGTGTTCCTCTTCCCTGGCCGGCTATTTGTTCAATTTGTTTCCTGCACACTCTCTTAATTTAATCCCACAGATGAAGATGAAGTATCTACTATGGTCTTTTCCTACTCTACTACCTGTCCATTTGACCCTATGTACTCACAATTGGTATATTTCTATCATTATTCAAACATACAGTGATTACTCCTCTTCTGCAAACAAACAAAAAAAACTCTGATCCACACTGTCTCTCAGGTTACTGTGCCATCTCTCAACTCCCATGCACCTCCAAGCTTCTTGAATAGCTTGCCTACACTTGCCTCACATCCGTTCTTTCCTCACAACCTACTGAACCTTTTTAAATCAGGCTTTCATTTTCATTACTCCATATAGACTGCAGTGACTAAGGTGGTCATTGATTTGATCACAACTTAATCTAAAGACCATTACTCACTTCTAATTCTCCTGGACCTATCTATTGGATTTGACGCTATTGACCACTCACTTTTCCTATAAACACTACATTCCTAACATTCCCTAGGTCTTGAGGACACGGTCCTATCCTGGTTCTCATCTTATATCTAAAATCACTCTATTTGTTATTAATCACTATTTATTAACAACTATTTAAATAGAGCCTACATATTATGCAGTGCTTTACAAAGAATATTTGATAATTTACATCAGTCCCTGCCTCAGTAGGGCTTACAATTTACTTTCCCTACCACATAGACACACTGGCTAGTGTTAATTTTGTCAAAAGCCAATTAGCCTAGCAGCTGTAGGAGGAAGCTAGAGCACCCAGAGGAAACCCACGCAAACATGGAGAGCACATACAAACTCCATACAGAATTTCTTTGTTTCTTTGGAGAGCAACATGGCTCAGTACTAGGCCCTCTGATCTTCTCTATCTATACTATCAGGAAAGGTGCTGGAAATTGTGGATTCAAAGCAATCTTTTTACACTACCTACAATGTAGGTGCAGAATCTGATGTGGAGTAGGTCTTCACCAGGAACCCCAGCAAAGAGGTATGGACTTTACTGCAAACACCAGGCAAATCACAGTCCTCAGTGCAGGTAGGAGGTGAGAATGGCAAGTATTGCAGGAGAAGATATCAGGAATGTTGATGTGATGCCGAGAGTAGTGGTGGGACAAATACCAGGAATTCTGAAATAGGTACCAGGATTGCAGGAACTGATGCCAAGACCAGATGCTGGAACAGATACCAGAAATAGATGCTGGAACAGTTACCAGGAATAAATTCTGGAACAGATACTAGGAATACACTGAAGATGAATATATCAGGAGTCACATCGGTTTGGTGCATATACCAAGATTGCACCCATAAGCATCATGACTGTGCAGGTAATTCACTAGTTCTTTACGCCTCACAATCACTGCTATCAATTATATATGTTATACTAACATTAATAACGTTAGTACAATTCGTGAAAATCATTCTCAAGTGTTGTTTCCAAATTAACTTATATCCGATTGTTTTATTGCATGCATTTCGGGGCACTGCCATTTTCCAAATACAGCCTGCTGCATTCAATACATTTAATGCAAGTTAAACACATTGAAGTCAGTTGAGTGATCTCCAATAATCATACAAAGGCAACTAAAGCACAAGTTAACAACTGCATGTCATACCATTCCATTAGTGTTTACCCAGCCTTCAAGAATGATGGAAATTATTTGAGTATTGAACAAAACAACAAAAATGTGCACTGGTGTCCAGCACCGATAGATGTTGGACAACTTGTAGAAATAAGGGTGATATGCACCAGCCCTGCTGCAGCTGGCCAAAAATCACTTATCATGTAAACTTCTGCACGTTTATGTTATTGTTACAATCTTTATAAAATGCAGGCGCGGCCTGGGAGAGGCGTGGCCGGGGGGCACACAGGCGGCCGCATCATATTACAGGGGATGCGGCCTCATAATTGATGACGCGGCCGCATCTCCTGTTATGTGATGCGGCCGCCTGTGCGCTGACGCGGCCGCATCTGATGACATCGGATGCGGCCGCAGGGGGAGAAACTGTTTTTTGCATCCGAGGGGTGGCCGGCCGGCCTACCCCCCGGCCCTAATAGGCGTCTAACCCAGCGGCCCGGGGGGGGCGCTGCCCCCCTGCCCCCCGGGCCAGCCCGCCACTGATAAAATGTAATATTAAGTTTTTTAAAAGCAATTTTATTCTGATATTGTTTAGCTGTAATTATATGCTAGATTCAAATAGTCTATGATGTTGCTGAATAAATTAGTTGTATACCAACCTATAGATATGTACACGTAGGCAAACCGAGGGGGAGGGGTCTCCTAGTGCCTGGAAACCCCCCTCCCAACCTGGGGTACTGTATGTTTGAGGTGACTGGACCCTGCCCCAGGACCTGCCACTTTGCAGCTTGTGTGCAGATCGTTTCTGCCTGCACTGTTCACAGCCATCTCTCCCCAACAAGTATTGAAAGCATCAAGAACAGGTAGGAGAGAGCAGGACAGTCTGTCAACTGTTCTGACACACTCAGCCAGGACTTTGTGCTGATTGTAGGGACAGTTGGGAGGTATGTCTCGCTTCACAGGGCTCTGCACCAAAAAGGAGAGCTGTGTGCCCCTAACAGTAGTGCAAGCATGCTTCGCCCGTGTATATGATGGGGATAGGAAGAGTTTAAGAGGAGCCAAGCACTGTCTAATATTATAGCCACGCCCAGAAGCATGCCGGCCACGCCCACTGGTGGTGTAGCATGGAAACCCCTCTACAAATCCTGCGTTTGCCCCTGGTACATTACATTCATAAATTCTTCTACAGTTGTCTTGCATCCTAGAAAATACATGTGATCCCTGCTAAAACCAGGGACCAGGGTGAGCTGCCATAGCAGCCTGTTTTAGAGTATACTGAATCTTAATGCATCTTTACTTGTGTAATGGTAAAACACTGGCTTATTAATATAGCTCTGGGAGCCAAAGGTACTATAGCATCTAGCACCTAAATACAGCCTTGTTTCCAAATTAAATAATTTATTTTCTGTAATATTTCTATTTGTCAAATTACACCTTCATCGAGGTCCTTTTTCAATCAGACACTCTGCATTGCTGCAAATGTCCATGAATAATATACTTTTTTTGAGCATCTATACATTGCAGTAAAGAAGTTCATGCATACCGTATGTGTATTCATTAATATAAATACTTATGGTTTCCTTTCAGGGAAGGGGCGATTAGCGCATGGGAAACTGGATAACATTTGCACCAAATATAAATAAGGCTAGTGGTACCTCAATGTGTCCAGTTTTATTAACACCTTTCTTGTTTTCATATGAATGTAAATTGCTATAAATCCAATAAGGCAGTAGGCAAAGAGAAAGTGTTATTTTTAGGTCAACACTAACAGTCTGTATATAAAATGTTACACAGTCACTTTTGAAAAAGTAACCTGAGTAGAAATGAACTCTACACTAGATTAAATACATTGCTAGATTTTAACCTTGTTTCCAGTTTTACTGTTACAGTTGGCGAAAGCATTTTGTCACTTTCAATGGCTATAAACAAACATCTGGCAATCCTACCACCAGAACAAAAAAGACCATTGAAAATTGGTCCCCTTTAAATTAAAATATTGAAAATAATTATATTAATTATCATTTTCTTATTTTGGGCCTAATTTAGAATTATACTTACATTCATTCGTGGGACGCAAATATAAGCATTTCTGTGTTATTTGAAGCATAGATGTTAGTGTAGGACAATGGGGTGTTCTTGTTTGTATTCATAGATTGCATTTATATTTCCATGTGGTTGGTACTTAGGACAGTATGGGATTAACTGAGCACTGGCTTATTTATTTTCTATTTTATTCCCCAATATTGCCTAAAGTTAGGCTAGGTACATACTACAGAAAAAATAAACGATTAACGATTTACCAATGACAAGGAAAAAAAATCCCGATCAGCGGGGAGATTTATGTGTACACACTGTACACGATTACCTTCAGATCAAAACCATCGGTTGCAAGTGACAGCTGTCCTGGGTTATTGTGATTCCAATTCTGCAGAGTTCATACACACTGCAGAATTGGAGCGGCATTGTTCCATCGTTGAACAAGATTTTCAAGTCAGTTTGAAAATCTCGATCAACAGTTTTATGTGCTTTGGAACGATAATCGTTCATCATTCCAGGGTACACTTTAGTCTTTTGTTGTCTATTATTTTGATCAAAATATGAACTATTACTTCATACTTTCATGTTACTAGAATGTTAAACATGACTTGCAATAGTAAGGATAAGCGCTGACAACAATTTTCTTATTTGTATTAATTTATACAATATATATCAGTATGCAGCTCTTTCCCTAGTCGGTATGGGATTAATCAAGTGGGAACTTGCTTCTTTCT